>NC_133761.1:40495399-40819540 GCF_036562045.2 Rhinolophus sinicus | reverse complement strand
GGTAGGATGTATTTTCATTGTCATTTGTTTCTATGTATCTTTTGATCTCTCCTCTAATTTCTTCTTTGAACGAGTCCTTCTTTAAAATTATGTTGTTTAATCTACATGTATTTGTGTTTTCTCCTGCTTTCTTTTTGCAGTTGATATCCAATTTGAAAGCCTTGTGCTCAGAGAATATGCTTGGTATGATTTCAATCTTCTTGAATTTGCTGAGTCTGATTTTATGTCCCAATATATGGTCTATCCTTGATAATGTTCCATGTACACTAGAAAAAAGTGTATAGTCTGATGTTTTAGCATGAAGTGCTCTATATATGTCAATTACGTCTATTTCATCTAATGTGTCACTTACAGCTGCTATTTCACTATTTATTTTCTGTTTGGATGATCTATCCATAGCTGTCAATGATGTATTTAAGTCCCCTAGTATAATTGTGTTTTGGTCAATTTCCCCCTTTTCTTCTGTTAGTAGTTGCTTGGTGTATTTCGGTGCTCCCTGATTGGGGACATAAATATTGATGACTGTTATGTCTTCTTGTTGTATAGTCCCCTTCACCATTATGAAATGTCCATCTTTGTCTCTTATTATCTTTTTCACCCTGAAGTCTGTTTCATCTGATATCATTATGGCTACACCTGATTTTCTCTGGGTACCATTTGCTTGGAGTGTCAATTTCCACCCTTTCACTTTGAGTCTATGCTTGTCCTTGTAGCTGAGATGTGTCTCTTGGAGACAGCATATGGTTGGGTTTAGTTTTTTGATCCAATCTGCTACTCTGTGCCTTTTTATTGGTGAGTTCAGTCCATTTACATTTAGGGTGATTTTTAATATGTGAGGATTTCCTGTCATTCTATCTTTAGTTTTCTGGTAAGGCTGTGTCTCCATTGTTTCTTTGCCTTTTTGTTGTTGTCTATAATTTCTGTGTGGTGGTATTCTGTGATGTTTCCCTCTGTTTCTTGTTTTATGGCAGTATATATATCAGTTATGGAGGTTTTTTTTAGTGGTTTCCCTTAAGTTTATGTAAAAGAAAGTTTGATATTTAGAGTATTCCATTATCGTCAGCACGCTTACTTTCTCCATTCCCATATTCCAGTTCAGGCGTTTACTCTCCCCCTTTTTATGTTTTGGTTGCCACAAATTGTCCCTGTTGATGGTGGTCGAATAGCCTCCTTTAGTATTTCTTGTAGTGCCGGTCGTATATTAGAAAATTCCCTCAGCTTCTGTATGTCTGGAAAGGTCTTTATTCCTCCTTCATATCTAAAGGATATCTTTGCTGCATATATTATTCTTGGCTCACAATTTGTCTCTTTCAATAGTTTGAATATTTGGTTCCACTCCCTCCTGGCTTGTATAGTTTCAGCTGAAAAATCTGATGATAATGTAATGGGCTTTCCTTTGTAGGTTACCGTCTTCTTTTCCCTGTCTGCTTTGAGGATTCTTTCTTTGTCGTTGATTTTAGACAGCTTCAATACAATGTGCCTTGGAGAAAGCCTGTTGGGATTGAGGTAACTAGGTGTTCTATTTGCTTCTTGAATTCGAGGGTCCAGTTCTGTCCATAAGTTTGGGAAGTTCTCATCGACGATTTGTTTGAATATATTCTCTGTTCCTTTCTCTCTTTCTTCTCCTTCTGGTATGCCCATTTTTCTTATATTGCTCTTTCTGATAGAGTCAGAAAGTTCTTGTAGAGTTCTTTCATTTCTTTGAAGTCTCAAGTCTCTTTCTTCTTCCATCTGTGTCATTTCCAGGTTTCTATCTTCGATGTCACTGATTCTTTGCTCCATCTGGTCAACGCTACTACCTAAGCTGGTTATTTCATTCTTAATTTCTTCTATTGAGTTCTTATTCTCCAGAAATCCTATTGGTTCTTTTTTAAAATTTCAATCTCTTTCGTAAAATGCTCATGCTGTTCTTTGATTGTGTTTCTGAGTTCATTTAACTGCCTATATGTGTTTTCTTGCATCTCCTTGAGTTTTTTCAGAACTGCGATCTTGAATTCTCTGTCATTTAAGTCACATATTCTGTATCTTTAAGTGCCTTTTTTGGAGATTTTTCACTTTCTTTCTGAGCTATCTTGTTGCCTTGGTTATTCATGGCAATTACTGATTTACTGTTTCTCTTCCTAGACATCTACACAGGAGTGGCTTCTGCAACATGTTGATATGGAGCTGTTTTTCTTTTGTTTTCCATTACTTGTTGGTAGAATGTTTTATTTTCTCTCCGACTAAAGCCTTTTTTTTTCCTGTCTCACGAGGTAGTGCTATGTTTTCACTGCACTATTCTAGCTTCTCACACAATGGGTTGATTCCCTGGGAGATGGGCTTCTCCTCTGTTAAAAGTTTCCGTGTGTCATAGGGTGCATTGTCCGCGTGGGTGTGCAGAGAGCTTTTGAATTTCCAAAGCTCTTCCTGCACCAGATTCAGAGCTTGTATGTTTCAGCAGTTCTGTTTACTCCTGCATGGATCTGCCCAGATATGTGGGACCAGGGGTGGGGTTAGTTGTGAGTGGTGGCCCAGAGCAATGTCGGTGACCACCACCACAGTCGGTCCTGCTTCCACAGCTCCCTTCCCTTTGCGAGAACTAGTTGGGCTGCGAATCTTTGTCTGTGGTCCACCGTTCTCAGAAGAGCAAATATTCTGTTCTTTTGATCTGCCACTGCTACTCTTCCGCCTCTTGCACTGGGCAGGTGGGGGTGGGGCGAGCTCTGGGAGGGTAGGAAAGGGCCAGCTAATCTTAGTTCCTAAGGCTTCGTTTCTCTGCTTGGCAGTGAGGGCTTAATCCACCCTTTTCAACCTTCTTCCTTCAGTCTTTGCTCCGAGGTCTCTGCCGTGAGCGTTGGGTTCAGCCCTGTTATGTGCTGCCCCCTCAGCCCTGTGGTTCATAAGCGGAGCCCTAGCAGTCCCAGTTCTTTCCTTTACTGCAGCTGTGGTAGTTCCGGGATGCAGCGAGCTCGGGGCACTGAGCTAGGTCTGAGTCCTTCTCCCGCCCGCGCGGCTCTGTCTCCGCATTTCTCCCTTCCTTCCTCCCCCGCTCGCGTGATTCACCCACCTTTAGGTGAATTCAGTAGTGGGCCTCTTCGTCTTTCATGTCTGCTGTGCAGGGAGCCCTTTGTGGAGTTATTGTTGTTCAATTTGTTGTAAATTCCAGGAGAGTGTTACAGAGGCTCACCTCATGCCGCCATTTTGATCTTATTTTTTTAATGTACCGCTGGATTTTTTTTGCTAATATTTTGGTGAGGATTTTTGCATCCATGTTTATTAAGGAAATTGGCCTATAGTTTTCTCTTTTTGTAGTGTCTATGTCTGGTTTTTGCATCAGCGTAATGATGATCTTGTAAAATGAGCTTGGTAGCCTTCTCTCTTCTTTCTTGGATATTTTGGAATATTGTGAGGTGAATAGATGTTAATTTTTTTTCGAATGTTTTGTAAAATTCACTTCTGAAATTATCTGGTCCAAGACTCATGTTTGTTGGGAGTTTGCTTATTGATTCAAGTTCATTGGTAATAATCGGTCAGTTCAGATTTTCTGTTTCTTCTTGATTTAGCTTTGGAGGACACTGTGCCTCTAAGAATTTATCAGTTTCTTCCAGATTGTCCATTTTTTTGCATATATTTGCTTGTACTATTTTCTTCATATAGTGTTTTTGCATTTGTGCAGTGTCTATTGTTACTTCTCATCTTCCACTTCTGATTTTATTTATTTGGGTCTTTTCTGTTTTTTTCTTGATGACTGTGGTTAAAGGTTTATCAAAGAACCAGCTCTTGGCTTCATTGTTCATTTGAATTGTTTTTTAGACTCTATTTTGTTTATTTCCACTCTGATATTTATTATTTCCTCCTTTTTACTCATTTGAGCTTTGTTTGCTGTTCTTTCTCCACTTCCCTTAGGTGTAAAATTAGACTGTTTGAGATTTTTCTTGTTTCTTTAGGTAGACCTGCAATGTTATGAATTTCCCTCTTAGAACTTCCTTTGCTGTGTCCAATAGATTTTGGGTCATTGTGTTTTCATTTTCACTTGTCTCAATGTATCTTTTGATTTGTTCCTTGACTTCACTGTTTACCAATTCATTATTTAGTAGCATGTTATTTAGCCTCCATGTGTTTGTGTGTTTTTCAGTTTTTTGCTTGTAATTGAATCTAGTTTCATACCATTGTGGTCATAGAAAACACTTGATATGAGTTCAACCTTCTTAAATTTATTGAGACTTATTTTGTGACCTAACATATAATCTATCTTGGCAAAAGTTCCATGTTTACTTGAAAACAATGTATATTCTGCTGCTTTGGTGTGGAATTCTCTAAAAATATAAATTAAATCTATCTGTTCTAGTGTGTCATTTAAACCCACAGTTGATGTGCTGGTTTTTTGTTTGGAAGATCTGTGCATTGCTGTCAGTGGGGTATTAAAGTCCTCTACTACAATTGTGTTACTTTTGATCTCTGCCTTTATGTCAGTCAATATTTGCTTTACATATTTAGTTGCTCCTATGTTATGTGCATAAATGTTTACTATCCTTTTGCTAGATTGAACCCTTTTTTATTATGTTTTTTCTCTTTTTATAGTTTTCATTTTCAATTCTATTTTGTTTGATATATAGTATTGCTACCTCATCTTTTAATTCCTTTCCACTCGTATGACATATCTTATTCCATCCCTTTACTTTCAGTCTGTGTGTGTCTTTAGATCTGAGGTGGGTCTCTTTAGACAGCATATGCATGGGTCTTGTTTCTTATCCACTAAGCTACTTTATGTCTTCTGATTAGAGCATTTAGTTTATTTATATCAGAGTGATTGTTGATAGGTACATAGTTAGTGCCATTTTATTTTTCATGTTTTTGAACTTTGTTTGTTTTTTTTTTTTTCTTTCTTCTGCTTAAAGATGTCCTTTTAACATTTCTTGTAACACTGGTCTTGCCAGTAATGAATTCCTTTAGCTTTTTCTTATCTGGGAAGCTCTTTGTCTCTCCTTCAATTTTAAGTGTTAACCTTGTTGTGTAGAGTTGTCTTGATTGTAGGTCCTTGCTTTTTATCACTTTGAATATATCCTGCCATTCCCTTATGGCCTGCAAAGTTTTTGTTGATAAGTCCCCTGGTACTCTTATGGGAGTTCCTTTGCAAGTAAATAGTTGTCTTTCTCTTGCTGCTTTTAGGATTCTCTCTTTGTCTTTGATATTTGCCATTTTAACTATGATGTGTCTTGCTGTGGGCATGTTTGGGTTAATCTTGTTTGGGATTCTCTGTACTTACTGGGTTTGTATGTCTATTTCCTTAATTAGGTTAGAAAAGTTTTCAATCATTATTTCTTCAAATAAGTTCTTGAACACTTGCTTTCTCTCTTCTCCTTTTGGTACTCCAATGATGCAAATGTTATTATGCCTGATGTTGTTCTACAGGTTCTTTAAACTATTTTCATTTTTTTTAATTCTTTTTTTTTCTTTTTGTTGTGCTGATTGGGTGTTTTCCTCTACCTTGTTCTGAATTGCTGATTCTATCCTCTGTGTTATCTAATCTGCTGTTGATTTATTTTAGTGTATTCTTCATTTCAGTTATTTTGTTCTTTATTTGTTTTGGTAGTTTTTTATGCCATGTCCTTACAAGTCTTCTATCTCTTTGTTAAAATTCTTACTAAGTTCCTTAAGCATTCTTATAACTATTGTTTTAAACTCTGTCTCTTTTAGGTCCGTTGCCTCCATTTCATGTTTTTCTATTTCTGTAGGTTTCTTCTGCTCTATCATTTTGAATATGTTTCATTGTTTCCTCATTCTGGCTGCATCTCTTTGTTTGCCTCTATGTATTAGGTAGATCTCTTGTGTCTCTTATTCTTTGCTGGGTATCCTTATGTAATATGTGTCCTGTGTGGTCCAATGGCACAGTCTCCCTTATCTCCTGTACCTGTGTTCCTGGAGTGTCTTTTGAGTGTGTTGTGTGTGTTGTTCTGTTGTGATTGAACCTTGATAGCTTTTGGCATATAAGTGGGTGGGATTGACTCCCAGGCTGACTGACTGTGAAGATATCCCTATGCCCAGTGTATGAGCTGCTGTGTGGGGGTTGACCCCTCAAAGAAGGATTCACTCCCATGGGCTTTTGTGCCTTCTGAGACCTTCTTTTGTTTGTGGTGCTTGTGGGATAACCAGGTGTAATGCTCCAGTGTGGTCTGAAGCTGGTCTTTGGATGTGTTGTTTCTCGTGTCTCTTGGGAGGGGCTCTCTTTCAGGACAATTTCAGCCTTGCCTGTTAGTGGACCATGGCTACCTGGTAGGAGACACAAAGCTATATGTGTTTGGTTGCTTCCTGTGCTGGACCCGGAGGCATGTGGGGGTGTCCTCACTGTGAACCAAGGCTGGTTCCCACCAGTATTGGACCTGAGGCAGCTTAGCAAAAATTTCAGGGCCCCTTAGGCCTATCACCACCTGCTGGCTGCCCATAAAGTTCAGTTGTTGAAAGAGTCTCCTTAGGTGTTCAGGCTGGGTAGGTTGACCCGGTGTTGAGAGTACTCTTGGTGTTGCAGTACAAGATGGGGCAGGGTCTCAGGTGGTCACAAGACATGGCTAGTCGTTTCTAAAAAGTTAATGCAGATTCAATTCTTGTGACAGTGCCCATCCTGTCACCACTTTGCAAGGTGCCCTTAGAACACCTCAGCCAGCCACTGCTCACCTTAGGATAATGCCTGGCCTGTGACCACTTTGTGAAATACCCTTAGAACACGGCAGCCAACCACTGCTTGCCTTGGTTTCATAAATCTTTGAGAGGTGTCCAAGAGAGGCTGTGGCATAAATTTTGGATCACTGCCCACCATTAAAATATTGAGTGCTGCCTCGGGTGACCTACTTCTTAGGCTTGCAGTGTGGTGTCAGCCACACAGTCCCTGATAGTGCCCTTGGCAATGCAGCTATAGGTGGGCAGGGCAGGGTCCCAGAGAGCTACGGGTTGTGGGTCATGGTTTTTACAAAGTTCTTGCAATTTCAGTTCTTTCACCATTGCTGGGCATGTGACCACTTCATGAAAACGCCCTGAGAATATCGTGGCCAGCCACTGCTCACCTCGGGTCCACAGATCCCTGTGAGCCACCCAAGAGAGGCTACAGGACAGGTTTCAGGTCACTGCCAAACACCAAACTTTTCCCTGGCTGCCATGGGCTGTCTGCTGCTGTTAAAAGTTTCTGTAGTTTGTGCAGCAGGCCCATGTGCTCAGTAGTTAAGAGTCTTCCAGGCAATGCTGTACTAACTGTGCAGAGCAGGAACCCAGGATGTCACTAAGGTGGTATTCTCATGTGAATTTTACCAGACCAATGCAGTCTCAGATTTGGCTGTTAGGGAGAGGGTTCAATATAGAAAAGATGGCTCCACACAGGGATAATGGCAGCTTTCCCTCTAGCCCTCTCCCTGAAGTCAAACAACTCAGTGTTTCCCCATATGTCTCTGGCACCTCTTGAATTGTGGCCCCTCTACCAGAGACCAGATGAGTGTTTGCAAGTGAGTGAGTCTGTGTTTGTGTTCTCTAAGAGAGCGCCTGGGTTTCCAGCTGCCTTCTGTCTCACCAGGATGGGGAGACAAAGTCTTTGCTGATGTTTTCACTGCCAGTTGTTGTGGGAACTCCCCTTCCCGGTACAGGACCCCTGAGCTGGGGAGCCCAGTGTGGGGCTGGAACCCCTCCCTCTTCCAAGGGAACCTCCACAACTGAGGTGTTCCTCCTGGTGTTCCACCACTATCTGTGGTTTTGGGGTCAGCCCATTTCATGTCTCCACTCTTCCTACCTGTGTCGATATGCCCTCTTCTTTATATCTGTAGTTATAGGGGTTCTCCCTTTGCCCATTTTTTAATCATGTTTTTTTGTTGTTGTTATTGGTTTGTTTGTTTTTATGCTATTGAGTTGCATGAGTTTCTTATATATTTTGGAAATTAATCTCTTATAAGATATACGGTTTACAAATATTTTCTCCCAATCTGTAGATTGCATTTTCATTTTGTTGATTGTTTCTTTTGCTGTGCAGAAACTTTTTAGGTTGATGAGGTTCTACATGTTTATTTATTCTTTTCCTTTTTTTTAAATTTATTTTTTAAATTTATTGGGGTGACAATTGTTAGTAAAATTACATAGATTTCAGGTGTACAATTCTGTATTACATCATCTATAAATCCCATTGTGTGTTCACCACCCAGAGTCAGTTCTCCTTCCATCACCATATATTCGATCCCCCTTACCCTCATCTCCCACCCCCCACCCTCCACCCCCCTTACCCTCTGGTAACCACTAAACTATTGTCTGTGTCTATGAGTTTCTGTTTCTCATTTGTTTGTCTTGTTCTTTTGTTGTTTTTGGTTTATATACCACATATCAGTGAAATCACATGGTTCTCTGCTTTTTCTGTCTGACTTATTTCGCTCAGCATTACACTCTCAATATCCATCCATGTTGTCACAAATGTTCCTATATCATCTTTTGTCATTTTCACTTTTGGTTTCATATCCAAGAAATTATTGTCAAGGAGCTTGGCACCTATGTTGTCTTCTAGAGCTTTTATAGTTCCAGGTCTTACATTTAAATATTTAATTAATTTTAGTTGATTTTTTTGTATAATGTATGATAACCATTTAATTTCATTCTTTTGCATGTGGATATTCAGTTTTCCCAATACCATTTAATGAAGAGGCTATCCTTCAAGGTATGTTCTTGGCATCCTTGTTGAGGATCTGTTGACCATGTATGTATGGGTTTTTTCCTGGGCTCCCTATTCTCTTCCATTGATCTATGTGTCTTTCTTTACGTCCCTGACATACTGTTTTGAATAGTATAGCATTATAGTATAGTTTGAAATAAGGAAGTGTGATACCTCCAGATTTGTTCTACTCTTTTCAGGATTGCTCCAGATTTGTTCCACTTTTTTCAGGATTGCTTTGGTTATTTGGGGTCTTTTGTGATTCCACATAAATTTTAGCGTTTATTTTTCTATAAAAATGTCATTGGGGTTTTAATAATGATTACATTGAATTTGTAGACAGTTTTTGGTAGTAGGGACATTTAAGAAATATTAAGTCTTCCCATTTATGAATATGAGATGTTTTTCCCATTTATTTGTCTACTTTAATTTCTTTCATCAGTGATTTGTAGTTTTCAGTATACAAGTCTTTCACCTCCTTGATTAATTTTGTGCCTTAGTGTTTTATTCTTTTTGATGTTATTGGAAATGTAATTGTTTCTTAATTTCATTTTGGGATAGTTCATTGGTAGTGCATAGAAATGCAATTGACTTTTATATGATGATTTTGGATCCTGTAACTTTACTGAATTTCTCTCTTAACTCTATTTGTGGAGTCTTTAGGATTTTCTACAGATAAGATCATGTCATCTGGAAACAGATGATTTACTTCTTCCTTTCCATTTGGTATGCATTTTTCCCCTTTGCCTAATTGCTCTGGCTAGTAATTCCAGTACTATATTTGTATACTAATATAGTTTCAGAACTATAACTGAATATAAGTGGTGAGAGTAAACATTCTTGCCTTTTCTTGATCTTAGAGAAAAAGTTTTCAGTTTTCCCACTGTCGAGTATGATGTTGGCTTTGGAATGTTTATGTATGCCTTTATTGTATTGAAGTAAATTCCTTCTTTGTGTTGTTGAGGTGTTTTATCATGAAAATGTCTTAAATTTTGACAAATGCTTTTTCTATATTTATTGAGATGATCATGCAATTTATTCTGTTAACATATTGTATCATATTAATTGATTTTTATATATGGAACAACCTTGCATTCCAAGGATAAACCCCACTTGGTCATAGTGTATAATCCTTCTACTATGTGGTTGAATTCAGTTTTTTCATGTTGTTGAGAACTTTTAAAATCTATATTAATCAGGGATAGCGGTCTGTAGTTTTCTTTTCTTGTAGTGTCTTTGTCTGGGTTTGGTATCAGGATAATGCTCACCTCATAAACTAAACTTGGATTGTATGCCACAATACCATAAACTGGGTGACTTGTAAACAACAGAAATTTATCTCTCACAATTTTGGAGTCTAAGAAATCCAAGATCAAAGTGCTAGCAGATTTGCTGTCTGCTGAGAACTTGCTTTCTGATTCAGAGATAGCCATATCTTCTTGCTATGTCTTTACATGGAGAAAGATCTGAGGGAGTTCTTTGTTGTCTCTTCTATAAAGGCACTAATCCCATTTATGAGAGCTCAGCCCTCATAACCTAATCACCTCCCCACTTCTTAATACCATAACATAGGGTGTTAGAATTTCAATATGTATGAATTTGGGGGACTAAAACATTAAGTCTATAGTATCAGCTCCTTGGACAGTGCACTGAAAGGCTGGGGACATTGAAGTCATGTTCCACCTCTCCTGTCCTCCTGCAGGAGAAGCCTCAGTTCTGCACTTTCTCCAACATTTTCAGAGCCTTGCTGGCTATCCCAGTTGTCTAGACCATGCCAGTTGTTTAGCACTCCATGTGAGGTGACATTAAAACCAGCTCCTCAGAGAGCAAACTGGAAGCCTGGGGATATCATCTTTTTGCTCAAGTCTCTCTTTCTCTCCAGAAAGAGTAGCAACCCCTCTTGGCACTGAGCTATGCCAGGATGAGGGAGGGGCTGATGTGGGTAAAATGAACATGTTCTTGTACTTTCAGTGGCTGATGTCAGATTTGTGATCATCGGGTGTATCGCAAATCCTTAACTGGATTCTGAACTTCTTCTGAAAGGTATGGTGTTGCTTATATTGTAGTTAAATCTGTGTTTTTGTGGGGGCTGAGGGCTAGGATTTCTTATTCCACCATCTTGCTGAAATCACTCTCCCCTACAACCTCAGTACTATTTCTTTTTAAAAATCTACTTAGATTAAAATACAGCTAACATACAATATTATATTTGTTTCACATGTATGCCATAGTTATTTGACATTTATATATCTAAGGAAGTGATCACCATAATGAGTCCAGTAACTGGACATCTGATACTGTATCACACTATCACAATATTATTGACTATGAGGTGATCAAACAACATGGTGAATGTTTAAATAAAAAATTTTATTATACTAAAAGACATATTGCTATTAATATCCCTCAAAATACTTCCACTTGCTTTGAATACAATCCTCCCATCCTTCTTGCCACTTTCTGAAGCAGTTTTGGAAGTCCTCTTTCATGAATGTCT
Source organism: Rhinolophus sinicus (assembly GCF_036562045.2). Classification (NCBI taxonomy): domain Eukaryota; kingdom Metazoa; phylum Chordata; class Mammalia; order Chiroptera; family Rhinolophidae; genus Rhinolophus; species Rhinolophus sinicus. The sequence continues at coordinate 40,808,390 of NC_133761.1, read as the reverse complement.
TTAGTTACACTGTTGTAGCTGTCTTGATGTCCTGAACCATTTTGACTTTGGGGAAGAGCCAGAAGTCTCATGGTGCCTGACTCAGTGAATAAGGTGGATGAGGATACATCATAATGTTTTTCTTTGACAGAAACTGCTGTATACCAGAAGTGATGTGTGACACAGAGCATTGTCATGATGGAGAATGATTTATGGCACACTTTAAAACACACCTTCTCGGGCCAGGCCGGTGGCTCAGGTGGTTGGAGCACTGTGCTCCTAGCACAAGGTCCCTGGTTCAGTTCCCACATGGGCCAGTAACCTGCGCCCTCTACAGCTAAGATTGTGAACAACAGCTCTCCCTGGAGCTGTACTGCAGTGAGCAGCCAGAGGTCAGTGTGAGCTGCCGTGGGCTGCTGTGCTGCCCTGGGCTACCATGTGCTGCCAGGAGTGGCCGGTGGCCAGTGTGAGTGGCAGGCAGCCAGTGTGAGTGGCGGGCAGCCAGTGTGAGTGGCCATGAGCTGCTGTGAGCTGCCGTGAGCTGCTGTGAGTGGCTGACCGGTGACCGACTGTCTCAGCCTGGGGGAGCACAAGGCTCATAATACCAGCATGGGCCAGGGAGCTGTGTCCTACACAACTAGACTGAGAAACAACAGCTTGAACCAGAATTGCGGGGGGAGGTTGAAGAAGGGGAAAAAAATTAAAAACAAAACAAAACAAAAAAATACACTTTCTCTCAACCATAGCTCAAACACAACTGACAGTTGAAACTTGTCACACACTGTTACTAAGGTTTGAGGCACCAGTTCCCATATTGAAGACCCCTGACTTTCTGTTGGATGGCACTTGGCAGCAGCATTCACCATAATTTTTTATCACAATGGAAAGGCTCTGAGTCACATGTTGCTTCTGGCATGGCAATTTCTGTCAAATAAAATGGTCTTGTAACAGTTATAGAAGATGTCAGAAGGGTAGTAGCTTGGGAGAAGGAGCTATCACTTTGTGGGGTGTAAATGTCTAACTTTCATGTTGCTTTGTACACCTGAAACAACAACAACAACAAAAATGGTGTGTCCTTATCTGCCTTATTCACCGGATTTGGCACCATACGACTTCAGACTCTTCCCCAAAGTCAAATTGACCATGACAAGTAAACATTTTGAATCAATTCAGGACGTTGAGGTAGCCACAACAGCACAACTAAAGACACTCACAAAAGAGGACTTCCAGAACTGCTTCAGAAAGTGGCAAGAATGATGGGATAAGTGTGTTAGAAGCAAGGGGAATGTTTTGAAAGGGATTAATGGCAATGTGTCTTTTACTGTAATAATTCTTTTTTTTTTTAATTAAATTCATTGGGGTGACAACTGTTAGTAAAATTACATAGATTTCAGGTGTACAATTCTGTATTACATCATCTATAAATCCCATTGTGTGTTTACCACCCAGAGTCAGTTCTCCTTCCATCACCATATATTCGATACCCCTTACCCTCATCTCCCACCCCCCATCCTCCACCCCCCTTACCCTCTGGTAACCACTAAACTATTGTCTGTGTCTATGAGTTTCTGTTTCTCATTTGTTTGTCTTGTTCTTTTGTTGTTTTGGTTTATATACCACATATCAGTGAAATCACATGGTTCTCTGCTTTTTCTGTCTGACTTGTTTCGCTCAGCATTACTCTCTCAAGATCCATCCATGTTGTCACAAATGTTCCTATATCATCTTTTCTTACCGCCGAATAGTATTCCATTGTGTATATATACCACAACTTCTTTATCCATTCATCCATCGAAGGACATTTTGGTTGTTTCCATGTCTTGGCCACAGTAAACAAAGCTGCAATGAACATTGGAGCACACGTGTCTTTATCTCTAAATGTTTTCAGATTTTTTTGGGTAGATGCCCAGGAGAGGGATTGCTGGGTCATATGGCAATTCTATTCGTGATTTTTTGAGGAACCTCCACACTGCCTTCCATAACGGCTGCACCAGTCTGCATTCCCACCAACAGTGTATGAGGGTTCCTTTTTCTCCACAGCCTCTCCAACACTTGTTACTATTTGTCTTGTTGATGATAGCCATTCTGACTGGGGTGAGGTGATATCTCATTGTGGTTTTGATTTGCATTTCTCTGATGATTAGTGATGTTGAGTATTTTTTCATATGTCTATTTGCCATTTGTATGTCCTCTTGGAGAAATGTCCCTTCAAGTCCTCTGCCCATTTTTCAAATGGGTTGTTTGATTTTTGTTGTTGAGTTGCATGAGTTCCTTGTATATTCTGGATACTAGCCCCTTATCGGAGGCACTGTTTGCAAAAATCTTCTCCCATTCAGTTGGTGGCCTCTTTATTTTGTCAATGGTTTCTTTTGCTGTGCAGAAGCTTTTAAGTTTCATATAGTCCCATTCATTTATTTTAGCTTTTACTTCCATTGCCTTTGGAGTCAAGTTCATAAAATGCTCTTTGAACCCAAGGTCCATAAGTTTAGTACCTATGTTTACTTCTATGCAGTTTATTGTCTCAGGTCTTATGCTTAAGTCTTTGATCCATTTTAAGTTAACTTTGGTACATGGTGACAAATAGCAGTCCAGTTTCATTCTTTTGTACGTGGCTATCCAATTCTCCCAGCACCATTTATTGAAGAGGCTGTCTTTGCTCCATTGTATGTTTTTAGCTTCTTTGTCAAAAATTATCTGTCCATATTTATGTGGTTTTATTTCTGGGTTCTCAATTCTATTCCATTGGTCTATGTGTCTGTTTTTCTGCCAATACCATGCTGTTTTGATTATTGTAGCCCTGTAGTACAAGCCAAAGTCAGGAAGTGTGATACCTCCATTATTGTTCTTTTTTCTTAAGATTGCTTTGGCTATTCGGGTTTTTTGTGGTTCCAAACAAATCTGATGATTTTTTGTTCTATTTCTTTAAAATATGCCATTGGGATTTTGATGGGGATTGCATTGAATCTGTATATTGCTTTGGGTAATATGGCCATTTTAACTATGTTGATTCTTCCAATCCATGAGCACGGACTGTCTTTCCATTTCTTTGTGTCTTCTTCAATTTCTTTCAAAAATGTCTTATAGTTTTCAGCATATAGGTCTTTCACATCCTTGGTTAAGTTTATTCCTAGGTATTTTATTCTTTTTCTGCAATTGCAAGAGGAATTGTTTTTTGTTTTTCTTTTTCTGAGATTTCATTGTTAGTATATAGGAAGGCAATGGACTTTTGTGCGTTGATTTTGAGGCCGGCAACTTTACTGTATTCGTTGATTGTTTCTAATAGCTTTTTGGTGGAGTCTTTAGGGTTTTCTATATATAGCATCATGTCATCTGCAAAGAGTGATAATTTAACTTCTTCATTCCCAATTTGGATGCTTTTTATTTCTTTCTCTTGCCTGATTGCTCTGGCAAGGACTTCCAACACTATGTTGAAAAGCAGAGGTGATAGGGGACATCCCTGTCGTGTTCCTGAACGTAGAGCAAAGGGCTTCAGTTTTTCTCCATTAATTATGAGATTAGCAGAGGGCTTGTCATATATGGCCTTTATTATGTTAAGGTATTTTCCTTCTATACCCATTTTATTAAGTGTTTTAATCATAAATGGATGTTGTATCTTGCCAAATGCTTTTTCTGCATCAACTGATATATTCATATGATTTTTGTCACTTTCTTTCTAAACTATCTTGTTGCCTTGCTTATTCATGGCGATTACTGGTTTACTATTTCTCTTCCTAGACATCTACAGGAGTGACTTCTGCAACAGGTTAATAGGAAGAGGTCTTTCTTTTGTTTGCCAGTACTTGTTGGTAGAATGTTTTATTATTTCTCCAACTGCAATTTATTTTTCTTCTCCCACACGGTAGTGCTGTTTTCTCTGCACTATTCCTGCTTCTCACACAATGAGGGGATTCCCGGGGAGACGGGCTTCTCCTCTGTTAATAGTTCGTCTAGGTCACAGGGCGCAGTGTCCCAGTGGGTATGCGGAGAGCTTTTGATGTTCCAAAGCTCTTCCAGGTCCTGATTCAGAGCCCGTATGTTTCAGCAGTTCTGTTTACTCCTGCAGGGATCCGCCCAGATAGGTGGGGTCAGGGGCGGGGTAAGTTGTGAGAGGTGGCCCAGGGCAGTGGCGGCAACCACCACCACAGCCAGTCCTGCTTCCACGGCTCCCTCCCCTTTGCCGGAACTAGTTGGGCTGTGAATTTGTGTCTGCGGCCCACAGTTCTCAAAACAGCAAATTTTCTGTTGTTTTGATCTGACACTGCTACTGTTTTGTCTCCAGCACCGGGCAGGTGGGGGCGGGGCGAGCTCTGGGAGGGGTGGGAGGGGGCGGCTAGTCTCAGTGCCCAACACTCCGCTCTCTGCTCAGCAGTGAGGGCTTAAACCACCGTTTTCAGCCTTTTTCCCTCAGTCTTTTCTCCGAGGTCTCTGCCGTGAGCGTTGGGTTCAGCCGTGTTATATGCTGTCCCCTCAGCCCTGTGGAGCCCTGGCAGAGCCCTAGCAGTCCAAGTTCTTCCCTCACTCACAGCTGCGGTAGTTTCGGGAAGCAGCGAGCTCGGAGCACTGAGCCAGGTCTGCGTCCTGCGCCTGCGCGGCTCCGTCTCTGCGCACTTCTCCCTTTCCTCCTCCCTCCCCTCGCGCGAATCTCCCACCAGTAGGCGATTTCAGTCGGTAGTGGGCTGCCTCGTCTTGCCCGTCCGCCGTGCAGGGAGTCCTTTGTGGTGCTTTTGTTGTTCGATTTGTTGTAAATTCCAGGGGAGCTTTACAGAGGCTCACCTCACGCCGCCATTTTTCCGGAAGTCTCAATAATTCTTTTAAATTTAAACATTCACCGTATTTCTGGATCACACCTTCTATATTCCTTATGCTGTACATTACTCTCCATGACTTACTTGTTTTACGCCTGGATATTTGAACTTCTTATTCCTCTTCACCTGTTTCCTCCCCTTTTAAAATTTTCAGTTACAGTTGACATTTAATATTATTTTATATTAAATTCCAGTGTACAGCATAACAGTTAAACATTTATATAATTTAAAAAGTGATCCCCCTTGACTAGCCTAGTACCCACCTGGCACTATACATAGTTATTAGCATATTATTAACTATATTCCATATGCTTTATTTTGCCTCCCCATGACTATTATGTAACTACCAATTTGTACTTCTTAATACCTTCATCCTTTCCATGCTGTACTCAAACCCTCTCAAATCTATCTCCCCAATAAATCTAATATCCATCTGACATCATAGATAGTTGTTACAATATTATTGGCTATATTCCTTGTGCTATACCTTACACTCCCATGTATACTTTCTAATAACTAATTTGTACTTCTTAATCTCTTCCCCTTTTTCATCCACCCTTAACCCTCCACCGATATGTCCACCATCAAAATGTTCTCTGTATCTATGAGTCTGTTTCTGTTGTGTTTTTTTTTGTTGTTGTTAATTTATTCTTTTGAGTCCACATATAAGCAAAATCTTCTTGCATCTGTCTTTCTGTCTGACATATTCCACTCAGCACAATACCCTCCAGGTCAATCTACGCTGTTGCAGATGGCAAGAACCCATTCCCTTCCATGGCCAAGTAATATATCATTGTATACATGTAGCACCTCCTCTTTATCCATTCATCCATTGATGGACACAAAGGCTGCCTCCACATCTTGGCTGTTGTAAACAGTCCTGCAATGAACATTTGGATACACACATCCCCTCAAAATAGAATTTTTGGTTTCTGCAGATAAATACCCAGAAGTGGGATTACTAGGTCCTTTATGGTCTATTGTTGTGTTTCTTGTCTTCATTGAAAAAATCTATTTGATTTCCGGAAAAATGGCGGCGTGAGGTGAGCCTCTGTAAAGCTCCCCTGGAATTTACAACGAATTGAACAACAAAAACTCCACAAAGGACTCCCTGCACAGCAGACAGGCAAGATAAAGAGGCCCACTACCTACTGAAATCACCTACAGGTGGGAGATTCGCGCGAGTGGAGGGAGGAGGAAAGGGAGAAGTGCGCGGAGACGGAGACGTGCAGGCGCAGGACGCAGACCTAGCTCAGTGCGCCGAGCTCGCTGCTTCCCGGAACCACCACAGCTGCGGGAGAGGGAAGAACTCGGATTGCTAGGGCTCCGCCAGGGCTCCACAGGGCTGAGGGGACAGCATATAACACGGCTGAACCCAACACTCATGGCAGAGACCTCGGAGAAAAGACTGAGGGAAAAAGGCTGAAAACGGCGGTTTAAGCCCCGCACTGCCTAGCAGAGAATGGAGCCTTAGGCACTGGGACTAGCCGCCCCCTCCCTCCCCTCCCAGAGCTCGCCCCGCCCCGACCTGCCCGGTGCTAGAAGCGAAACAGTAGCAGTGTCAGATCAAAACAACAGAAAATTTGCTGTTTTGAGAACTGTGGGCTGCAGACACAAATTCACAGCCCAACTAGTTCCGGCAAAGGGGAGGGAGCCGTGGAAGCAGGCCCGGCTGTGGTGGTGGTCGCCGCCATTGCTCTGGGCCACCTCTCACAACTCACCCCGCCCCTGACGCCACCTATCTGGGCGGATCCCCGCAGGAGTAAACAGAACTGCTGAAACATACGGGTTCTGAATCAGGAGCTGGAACAGCTTTGGAACATCAAAAGCTCTCCGCATACCCACCGGGACACTGCGCCCTGTGACCTAGATGAACTATTAACAGAGGAGAAGCCCGTCTCCCAGGGAATCCCCCCATTGTGATTCTTGAGAATAGTGCAGAGAAAACAAAGCACTACCGTGTGGGAGAAGAAAAATAAGTTGCAGTTGGAGAAATAAGAAAACATTCTACCAACAAGTACTGGCAAACAAAAGAAAGACCGCTTTCTATCAACCTGTTGCAGAAGTCACTCCTGTAGATGTCTAGGAAGAGAAATAGTAAACCAGTAATCACCATGAATAACCAAGGCAACAAGATAGCTCAGAAAGAAAGTGAAAAATCTCCAGAGAAGGCACTTAAAGATACAGAAATATGTGACTTAAATGACAGAGAATTCAAGATTGCAGTTCTGAAAAAACTCAACGAGATACAAGAAAACACAGATAGGCAGTTAAATGAACTCAGAAACTCAATCAAAGAACAGCATGAGCATTTTACGAAAGAGATTGAAATCTTAAAAAAGAACCAAATAGAATTTCTGGAGATTAAGAACTCAATAGAAGAAATTAAGAATGAAATAACCAGCTTAGGTAGTAGAGTTGACCAGATGGAGCAAAGAATCAGTGACATCGAAGATAGAAACCTGGAAATGACACAAATAGAAGAAGAAAGAGACTTGAGACTTAAAAGAAATGAAAGAACTCTACAAGAACTTTCTGACTCCATCAGAAAGAGCAATATAAGAATAATGGGCATACCAGAAGGAGAAGAAAGATAGAATGACAGGAAATCCTCACATATCAATAATCACCCTAAATGTAAATGGACTGAACTCACCAATAAAAAGGCACAGAGTAGCAGATTGGATCAAAAACTAAACCCAACCATATGCTGTCTCCAAGAGACACATCTCAGCTACAAGGACAAGCATAGACTCAAAGTGAAAGGGTGGAAATTGACACTCCAAGCAAATGGTACCCAGAGAAAATCAGGTGTAGCCATAATGATATCAGATGAAACAGACTTCAAGGTGAAAAAGATAACAAGAGACAAAGATGGACATTTCATAATGGTGAAGGGACTGTACAACAAGAAGACATAACAGTCATCAATATTTATGCCCCCAATCAGGGAGCACCGAAATACACCAAGCAACTACTAACAGAACTAAAGGGAGAAATTGACCAAAACACAATTATACTAGGGGACTTAAATACATCATTGACAGCTATGGATAGATCATCCAAACAGAAAATAAATAACGAAATAGTAGCCCTAAATGACACATTAGATGAAATGGACATAATTGACATTTATAGAGCACTTCATCCTAAAACATCAGACTATACATTCTTTTCTAGTGTACATGGAACATTCTCAAGGATAGTCCATATATTGGGACATAAAATCAGTCTCAACAAATTTAAGAAGATTGAAATCATACCATGCATATTCTCTGATCACAAGGCTTTGAAATTGGATATCAACTGTAAAAAGAAAGCGGAAAAACACAAATACATGGAGATTAAACAACATACTTTTAAAGAATGACTGGGTCAAAGAAGAAATTAGAGGAGAGATCAAAAGATACATAGAAACAAATGACAATGAAAATACATCCTACCAAAATTTTTGGGATGCAGCGAAAGCAGTTTTAAGAGGGAAATTTATCTCATTACAGGCCTATCTCAAGAAACAAGAAAACTCCCAAATAAATAACCTCATGTTACACCTTAAAGAACTAGTAAAAGAAGAACAAGTAAAACCCAAGGTCAGCAGAAGAAAGGAAATAATAAAAATTAGAGCAGAACTAAATGAAATAGAGAACAAAAAGACAATAGAAAAATTAATGTGACAAAGAGCTGGTTCTTTGAAAAGATTAACAAAATTGACAAACCCTTGGCTAGACTTACTAAGATAAAAGAGAGAAGACACTGATTAACAAAATCAGAAACGTAAAAGGGGAAGTTATCACGGACACCACAGAAATACAAAGGATCATCCAAGAATACTATGAAGGACTATATGCCACCAAATTCAACAACCTAGAAGAAATGGACAAGTTCTTAGAAACATATAGCCTTCCAAGGCTGAACCATGAAGAACTGGAAAATCTAAACAGACCGATCACCAGTAACGAAATTGAATCAGTCATCCAAAACCTTCCCAAAAGCAAAAGTCCGGGACCAGATGGCTTCACTAGTGAATTCTACCAAACCTTCAAAGAGGATCTAATACCAATTCTGCACAAACTCTTCCAAAATATTGAAGAAGAGACAGGACTCCCTAACTCATTTTATGAGGCCAACATTACCCTGATACCAAATCCTGGTAAGGACAGCACAAAAAAAGAAAACTACAGACCAATATCTCTGATGAATACCGATGCAAAAATCCTAAATAAAATTCTAGCAAATCAAATAAAACAATTCATCAGAAAGATTATTCATCACGACCAAGTGGGGTTCATCCCCGGGGCACAAGGATGGTTCAACATCCGCCAATCCATCAATGTGATACATCACATAAACAAAATAAAGGACAAAAATCACATGATTATATCAATTGATGCAGAAAAAGCATTTGACAAGATACAACATCCATTTATGATTAAAACACTTAATAAAATGGGTATAGAAGGAAAATACCTTAACATAATAAAGGCCATATATGACAAGCCCTCTGCTAATCTCATAATTAATGGAGAAAAACTGAAGCCCTTTGCTCTACGTTCAGGAACACGACAGGGATGTCCCCTATCACCTCTGCTTTTCAACATAGTGTTGGAAGTCCTTGCCAGAGAAATCAGGCAAGAGAAAGAAATAAAAGGCATCCAAATTGGGAATGAAGAAGTTAAATTATCACTCTTTGCAGATGACATGATGCTATATATAGAAAACCCTAAAGACTCCACCAAAAAGCTATTAGAAACAATCAAGGAATACAGTAAAGTTGCCGGCTACAAAATCAACGCACAAAAGTCCATTGCCTTCCTATATACTAACAATGAAATCTCAGAAAAAGAAATACAAAAAACAATTCCTTTTGCAATTGCAGCAAAAAGAATAAAATACCTAGGAATAAACTTAACCAAGGATGTGAAAGACCTATATGCTGAAAACTATAAGACATTTTTGAAAGAAATTGAAGAAGACACAAAGAAATGGAAAGACATTCCGTGCTCATGGATTGGAAGAATCAACATAGTTAAAATGGCCATATTACCCAAAGCAATATACAGATTCAATGCAATCCCCATCAAAATCCCAATGGCATATTTTAAAGAAATAGAACAAAAACTCATCACATTTGTTTGGAACCACAAAAGACCCCGAATAGCCAAAGCAATCTTAAGGAAAAAGAACAATAATGGAGGTATCACACTTCCTGACTTTGGCTTGTACTACAGGGCTACAATAATCAAAACAGCATGGTATTGGCAGAAAAACAGACACATAGACCAATGGAATAGAATTGAGAACCCAGAAATAAAACCACATAAATATGGACAGATAATTGTTGACAAAGAAGCTAAAAACATACAATGGAGCAAAGACAGCCTCTTCAATAAATGGTGCTGGGAGAATTGGATAACCATGTGCAAAAGAATGAAACTGGACTGCTATTTGTCACCATGTACCAAAGTTAATTCAAAATGGATCAAAGACTTAAGCATAAGACCTGACACAATAAACTGCATAGAAGAAAACATAGGTACTAAACTTATGGACCTTGGGTTCAAAGAGCATTTTATGAACTTGACTCCAAAGGCAATGGAAGTAAAAGCTAAAATAAACAAATGGGACTATATGAAACTTAAAAGCTTCTGCACAGCAAAAGAAACCATTGACAAAATAAAGAGGCCACCAACTGAATGGGAGAAGATTTTTGCAAACAGTGCCTCCGATAAGGGGCTAGTATCCAGAATATACAAGGAACTCATGCAACTCAACAACAAAAAAACAAACAACCCAATTGAAAAATGGGCAGAGGACTTGAAGAGACATTTCTCCAAAGAGGACATACAAATGGCAAATAGACATATGAAAAAATGCTCAACATCACTAATCATCAGAGAAATGCAAATCAAAACCACAATGAGATATCACCTCACCCCAGTCAGAATGGCTATCATCAACAAGACAAATAGTAACAAATGTTGGAGAGGTTGTGGAGAAAAAGGAACCCTCATACACTGTTGGTGGGAATGCAGACTGGTGCAGCCGTTATGGAAGGCAGTGTGGAGGTTTCTCAAAGAATTACGAATAGAATTGCCATATGACCCAGCAATCCCTCTTCTGGGTATCTACCCAAAAAATCTGAAAACATTTAGAGATAAAGACACGTGTGCTCCAATGTTCATTGCAGCTTTGTTTACGGTGGCCAAGACATGGAAACAACCAAAATGTCCTTCGATAGATGAATGGATAAAGAAGTTGTGGTATATATACACAATGGAATACTATTCGCAGTGAGAAAAGATGATATAGGAACATTTGTGACAACATGGATGGATCTTGAGAGAGTAATGCTGAGCGAAACAAGTCAGACAGAAAAAGCAGAGAACCATGTGATTTCACTGATATGTGGTATATAAACCAAAAACAACAAAAGAACAAGACAAACAAATGAGAAACAGAAACTCATAGACACAGACAATAGTTTAGTGGTTGCCAGAGGGTAAGGGGGGTGGGGGGGGAGGTGAGGGTAAGGGGGATCGAATATATGGTGATGGAAGAACTGACTCTGGGTGATGAACATACAATGGGATTTATAGATGATGTAGTACAGAATTGTACACCTGAAATCTATGTAATTTTACTAACAATTGTCACCCCAATAAATTTAATTTAAAAAGAAAAAAAAGAAAATACATCCTACCAAAATTTTTGGGATGCAGTGAAAGCAGTTTTAAGACGGAAATTTATCTCATTACAGGCCTATCTCAAGAAACAAGAAAACTCCCAAATAAATAACCTCATGTTACACCTTAAAGAACTAGAAAAAGAAGAACAAGTAAAACCCAAGGTCAGCAGAAGAAAGGAAATAACAAAAATAAGAGCAGAACTAAATGAAATAGAGAACAAAAAGACAATAGAAAAAATTAACATGACAAAGAGATGGTTCTTTGAAAAGATTAACAAAATTGACAAACCCTTGTCTTGACTTACTAAGATAAAAAGAGAGAAGACACTGATTAACAAAATCAGAAACATAAAAGGGGAAGTTATCATGGACACCACAGAAATACAAAGGATCATCCAAGAATACTATGAAGGACTATATGCCACCAAATTCAACAACCTAGAAGAAATGGATAAGTTCTTAGAAACATATAGCCTTCCAAGGCTGAACCATGAAGAACTGGAAAATCTAAACAGACTGATCACCAGTAACGAAATTGAATCAGTCATCCAAAACCTTCCCAAAAGCAAAAGTCCGGGACCAGATGGCTTCACTAGTGAATTCTACCAAACCTTCAAAGAGGATCTAATACCAATCCTGCTCAAACTCTTCCAAAAAATTGAAGAAGAGACAGTACTCCCTAACTCATTCTATGAGGCCAACATTACCCTGATACCAAAACCTGGTAAGGACAGCACAAAAAAAGAAAACTACAGACCAATATCTCTGATGAATACCGATGCAAAAATCCTAAATAAAATTCTAGCAAATCAAATACAACAATTCATCAGAAAGATTATTCATCACGACCAAGTGGGGTTCATCCCCAGGGCACAAGGATGGTTCAACATACGCAAATCCATCGATGTGATACATCACATAAACAAAATAAAGGACAAAAATCATATGATTATATCAATTGATGCAGAAAAAGCATTTGACAAGATACAACATCCATTTATGATTAAAACACTTAATAAAATGGGTATAGAAGGAAAATACCTTAACATAATAAAGGCCATATATGACAAGCCCTCTGCTAATCTCATAATTAATGGAGAAAAACTGAAGCCCTTTGCTCTACGTTCAGGAACACGACAGGGATGTCCCCTATCACCTCTGCTTTTCAACATAGTGTTGGAAGTCCTTGCCAGAGCAATCAGGCAAGAGAAATAAATAAAAGGCATCCAAATTGGGAATGAAGAAGTTAAATTATCACTCTTTGCAGATGACATGATGCTATATATAGAAAACCCTAAAGACTCCACCAAAAAGCTATTAGAAACAATCAACGAATACAGTAAAGTTGCCGGCCTCAAAATCAACGCACAAAAGTCCAATGCCTTCCTATATACTAACAATGAAATCTCAGAAAAAGAAATACAAAAAACAATTCCTTTTGCAATTGCAGCAAAAAGAATAAAATACCTAGGAATAAACTTAACCAAGGATGTGAAAGACCTATATGCTGAAAACTATAAGACATTTTTGAAAGAAATTGAAGAAGACACAAAGAAATGGAAAGACATTCCGTGCTCATGGATTGGAAGAATCAACATAGTTAAAATGGCCATATTACCCAAAGCAATATACAGATTCAATGCAATCCCCATCAAAATCCCAATGGCATATATTAAAGAAATAGAACAAAAAATCATCAGATTTCTTTGGAACCACAAAAGACCCCGAATAGCCAAAGCAATCTTAAGAAAAAAGAATAATAATGGCGGTATCACACTTCCTGACTTTGGTCTGTACTACAGGGCTACAATAATCAAAACAGCATGGTATTGGCAGAAAAACAGACACATAGACCAATGGAATAGAATTGAGAACCCAGAAATAAAACCACATAAATATGGACAGATAATTGTTGACAAAGAAGCTAAAAACATACAATGGAGCAAAGACAGCCTCTTCAATAAATGGTGCTGGGAGAATTGGATAGCCACGTACAAAAGAATGAAACTGGACTGCTATTTGTCACCATGTACCAAAGTTAACTCAAAATGGATCAAAGACTTAAGCATAAGACCTGAGACAATAAACTGCATAGAAGAAAACATAGGTACTAAACTTATGGACCTTGGGTTCAAAGAGCATTTTATGAACTTGACTCCAAAGGCAATGGAAGTAAAAGCTAAAATAAATGAATGGGACTATATGAAACTTAAAAGCTTCTGCACAGCAAAAGAAACCATTGACAAAATAAAGAGGCCACCAACTGAATGGGAGAAGATTTTTGCAAACAGTGCCTCCGATAAGGGGCTAGTATCCAGAATATACAAGGAACTCATGCAACTCAACAACAAAAAAACAAACAACCCAATTGAAAAATGGGCAGAGGACTTGAAGAGACATTTCTGCAAAGAGGACATACAAATGGCAAATTATGAAAAAATGCTCAACATCACTAATCATCAGAGAAATGCAAATCAAAACCACAATGAGATATCACCTCACCCCAGTCAGAATGGCTATCATCAACAAGACAAATAATAACAAATGTTGGAGAGGCTGTGGAGAAAAAGGAACCCTCATACACTGTTGGTGGGAATGCAGACTGGTGCAGCCGTTATGGAAGGCAGTGTGGAGGTTCCTCAAAGAATTACGAATAGAATTGCCATATGACCCAGCAATCCCTCTCCTGGGTATCTACCCAAAAATCTGAAAACATTTAGAGATAAAGACACGTGTGCTTCAATGTTCATTGCAGCTTTGTTTACAGTGGCCAAGACATGGAAACAACCAAAATGTCCTTCGATAGATGAATGGATAAAGAAGTTGTGGTATATATACACAATGGAATACTATTCGCAGTAAGAAAAGATGATATAGGAACATTTGTGACAACATGGATGGATCTTGAGAGAGTAATGCTGAGCGAAACAAGTCAGACAGAAAAAGCAGAGAACCATGTGATTTCACTGATATGTGGTATATAAACCAAAACAACAAAAGAACAAGACAAACAAATGAGAAACAGAAACTCATAGACACAGACAATAGTTTAGTGGTTGCCAGAGGGTATGGGGGGCGGGGGGTGGGGGGTGGGAGATGAGGGTAAGGGGGATCGAATATATGGTGATGGAAGGAGAACTGACTCTGGGTGATGAACACACAATGGGATTTATAGATGATGTAATACAGAATTGTACACCTGAAATCTATGTAATGTTACTAACAATTGTCACCCCAATAAATTTAATAAAAAGAAATTAAAAAAAAAAAAAGAGAAAATCTGTTTTGTATGGTGTAATTATTGCTACCCCATCTTTTTTTTGTTTGTTTTTTGCTTGTTTGTTTCCATTTTCATGAAATGTCTTTTTCCATCCCTTTACTTTCAGTATGTGTGTGTCTTTTGATCCAAAGTGAGTCTTTTGTAGCAGCATATGTAAGGGTCTCGTTTACTTATCCATTCAGCCACTCTATCTTTTGACTGAAGCATTTAATCCATTTACATTTAAATCATTTACATTTAAAGTAATTGTTGGTAGGTATTTAGCTATTGACATTTTATTACCAATTTCTTTCTTTCTTTCTTTTCTTTTTTTGCCTAAGATTCTTTGTAATACTGGTTTGGTGGTGACAATCCCTTTTAACTTTTTCTTGTCTGGGAAGCTCTTTATTTGTCCTTGAATTCTAAATGATAGCTTTGCTGGGTAGAGTAATCTTGTTTGTAGGTCCTTGATTTTCATCACTTTGAATATTTTGTGCTGATCTGTTCTGGCCTTCAAACTTTCTTTTGAGAAATCAGCTGATAGTCTCATATGTGCTCCCTTGTAAGTAACTAACTGCTTTTCTCTTGCTGCTTTTAAGATTCTTTAAGCTTCAGCATTTTAATTGTGATGTATCTTGGTGTGGGCTACTTTGGTTTCACCTTGTTTGGGACTCTCTGCTTTTCTTGGGCTATATATCTATTTCCTTTGTGGGGTTAAGGAAGTTTTCAGTCATTATTTCCTCAAATAGTTTAATGATTTCTTGCTCTCTGTCTTCTCCTTCTCTATCCCTATGATGCAAATGTTGGTATGCTTGATGTTGTCCCAGAGGTCCCTTAAACTGTTCTCATTTTTTTGGATTCTTTTTTCTTTTTGTTGTTCTGGTTGGGTATTTTCTGCTACCTTATCTTCTAAATCACTGATCTGATCCTCTGCTTCATCTAATCTACTCTCGATTCCCTCTAATGTATTCTTAATTTCAGTTATTGAATTCTTTATTTATGACTGACTTTTTATGTTTTCTGTCTCCATTTTTATGCTTCCTATCTTTTTGTTGAAGTTTTCCCTGAGATCATTGAGCATGCTTATAAGCAGTGTTTTGAATCTGGTAGGTTGTTTGTCTCCATTTGTTTAGGGTTTTTATTTGTTTGCTTTTAGCTTTGTTCTGTTCTTTCATTTGGGACATGTTTCTTTGTCTCCCTGTTTTGGCTATTTCCCTGTGTTTGTTTCTATGTATTTGGTAGGGCTGCTATGTCTCTGGATTTTAGTAGAGTAGCCTTATGTAGCAGGTGTTTTATGGGGCCCAGTAGCACTTCTCCCTTGTCACTTGAGCTAGTGCTCCAGATGTGTCCCTTGTATGAGTTGTGTGTGTCCTCTTGTTGTAGTTGAGCCTTGGCTGTTTGCAAGCCGTGGGAGGGATTGACCCTCTGGCTGATTGCTTGGGAGAACTGACAGTAAATTTGCTTTAGCAATGCCCTGGTGCCTTCTCAGTTTGCCCTTTTGGTGTATTGTCTTCAGAGGTGATGGTCTAGTTCTGTCCAAAGCTGGCCACTGGGCACGCCAACGTCTTTTGAGAGGGGATCTGCTACAGGCCAAGTTCAGGCACAGCCTGGGCCTCACGCAAATCTACTTGGAATAAGCCACAAAGCGATCCACTGATGGTTGCTCCTGCACTGGAATTGGAGGAGCCTTGAGATGCCAAGCTGCAAACTGAGTATATCTATCACTAGTCCAGACTTGGGGCTGTTCAACAAGGGGTACAGTATACTCTGAAGCCAGATGCTGCGTGTTTGGGTTTTATGAAACTCTGAGAGCTTTCAGAAAAGCCTAACATGAGCCAAGAGAGGTCATTTGTATGGAAAAGCCTGGAAATGGCTTGGGTATGCCCAAAAGTTGGGTAGGGTAAAATCTCAGGTATCACCAAGGTGGGAGAGACAAACAGTGCTAGCCAGGTTGATGGAGACTCATATAGGGCTGCTGCCTGCATCTGCACACCAGGAGTGGGGAGGGCTCAACAAAGAAACAATAGATTCTTCCAGCACTTCTGCCTGAGATAAAACTTCCCCTCCACACCACCATAAAACCAGACAACTCTTTTCCTTTCAGTATGTCCCTGGTACCTTTCAAGTTGCTGTGCCAGTGCTGGAGCTCAGAGCAAGTGAGTCCATCAGTGAGTAAGTCTGTGTCTGGGCCCTTTAAGAGGAAACACATAAACTGCACCCACCCTCCTCACTCAGCCAAAATCTCTCTTGGTTTTCACAGCCAGAAGTTATGGGGATTGTTTTCTCCTCAGCAACAGAACCCTGGGCTGGTGATCCTGGCATGGGGCTGGACCCCCTCACTCCTACAGGAGGTCCTCTGCAGCCAAGATATCCCTCCCAATTTTCAAAGGTCACACAGGGGGTTGGGTCCATCCTGTTCCTGTGTCTGCCCCTCCTACCAGTCTCAATGTGGATTCTTTTGTATGTCATTAGTTGTAAGACTTTGGTTCAGCTAGACTTCAGGCAATTCTCAATGATGGTTTGTCTGTAGTTTAGTTGTAATTTTGATGTAGTCATGAGAGAATGCAAGCATAGCATTTACCTACTCTACCATCTTGACCAGAGCCTTCAGTACTATTTCTCAGTTAGGGATAAATAAATAGATTCAATCATTATATCTGTCAATCTAGCATATACATGCACCAATTAACCAAGCAATCAAGAAAATATTTAAAAGTCATCTTGAAGAGTTCAGTGTTTATTCTCTGAACAGGTTTTACAAATTAGAAATTAACATTTAAGAGACAGCAAACAACATTGTGGCAAACCATGGGTGAAAAACTCACATTAACACATGGTCATATGCGTTCTTTTTTCAGGGAAAACATTCCAAATTCACAAATTGTCAGTGCAAAAACAAAAACAAAAACAGAATTCCCATTGATTTCCATGTATGGCAAGGTCTGCATAAAACTTGTATGTTTCATACCTGTTCTCTCATTCACGCAAATTGTTGCCCTCGGAAAGCACTCTCAGTAAGCAGGGCTTAAGGCTATGTGGCATATTAGAAAGTACATTGGACAAGGACACAGAAATATTTGGTTCTAGCCTCAACGCTACCATTACCAGCAATGGTATCTGGAGTCTCATTTTCCTCACCTATAAAATAGGATAATAAATAATACTTCCATACTGCTTTCAAAGGCTTTTCATGAAGATTAAATGAGGTAATACATGAGAATCTGTAAGATATTGTTTATTTTTCTTTGTATACATGTTATATACATTTATTGTTACTAACTTTACTGTGTTTGTTCAATTGCTTTTGTCATGTAGTTCAATTGCTTTTTAAAAAATTACCTCTAGTATTAAATGTGGACAACGTCCAGTGCTGTGCTGGTAATCATGAAATGAGGGTAAAAAGTGCTCACTTGTGGTGTTTGTTCATATCTGTGATGTAAATGTTCTCATCATGGCCAATATTTAAGCTACCAATTCACTAAATTCCTAATTATTTAATAATTGGCTCTTGGAAGCTGGTGATGAATTGTTCCATCACAGCACTGAAATATCAATGAATATTTAACAAGAACAGAGGGAGTTCTAAGAAAAAAAATTTTTGTCTCAAACTTTGCTTGCTGTTCTTTGCATTTGTTCCAGATTCTTGCTCTCCTCCTAAACTTCTCTTTCTATCTCCCTTATCTGCTAAATCAACTACGGCTGCCTCTGGCTATTATGAAAATTGAAAACTAGCTGAACATTTATTTGTTTTTGACAAATACTCAAATACTATGAGTATAAAATACTGTGACAGTTAACAATATGAAAAATCTCATTTCATAAACCACGCTAAAAATGAAATAATAAAACAACTTTTAATAATCTGGTGAAAATATGTATTGAAGAAGAAAAAAAATCACACACAATATGTATTCCTTCTCCAACAGATAGTAGGTAGTGGCATGCAAATATAATGGAATTTGTTGTCAGAAGTTCTATGTTCAAATCTTAGTGCAGCCACTGCTTGATGTTTGGTCATGGGCAAGTGTCCTCACTCCCAGATTCAGCTTCATCTTCTATTCAGTGGAGACAATTGCATTTGTCCACTCACATGAGTTAGTTTTAAGTCTCACAGGAGATAAAATATTTGACAATCTTTTGTAAATAGTGAAGTACTAAACAAAAGTTAGTTACTAACATGACATAGTTGTACTTAATACAAGGAGTAGAAGAACTTTGCAAAGTTGTATAACTAAGGGAGATCAAAATACTGAGTAGTGGAGATCTGACCTAGGTTGGCAGTCATAGAAGGATTCTGTTCTGCAGTGATGACTGAGCTATAATCTGAAGGAGAAATGTGAGTTGGTTGAGGGAAGAGATGTTGGAACACATTCAAGGCCACAGGAGGAGCATGTACAAGGATCCTTAAAAAAAAACATAAAAGGAACTACAAAAAACTGAAAATCTTGTGTAAAGGAAAATTGACACCCTGACCTACCACCATACATATATTATACCCAGTCAGAGAAAAAAACAAAAGCAACTTTGCACCCTTAGATAACCACAAAAATTAGAAATACCCTTTCTAATATAAATCCCCAATGAATAAAACCTAGCACCCCTTCCTTAAAGTTAAAAACTTTGTCTTTGCCTTTTGTAACCTTGATATCTGCAGATATATAATGATCCTTGAAGATATGATAATCTAGTGAAGAAATTCTGTTTTTCAACAATTAAAATAATAAACAGACTAATTATTTTTAAAAAGAATAGTATGTAGCACATGTAGAAGCTATAAATTGTTGTTGTTGTTTTTTTTTTTTTTTAGTGGGGTTCCATCATTCTGGTTAAACATCTTCTAATATGTTTATATGCTAAGTAAAAAGAACTTCAGGTACTTTTGGAACTTGAAAGAATATTTATAAGTAATACATATTTTAAAAATGTATATGGGGCCAATGAAGAATCATGCTCCAAATATCTGGAAGAGTTTCTGAGACCTCCAATGAGGGTAGAGAATCTCACACCAAACACCAATCTTGATATAAAGGTTGCTCTCACTTATCTTGGGAACATTTGGGTATCAAATGTTTAAGTTTGAGTGAGGTTCCACAGAAAGGCATAAAGGAAGGAGCATTTTTTATTCTTTACTTGCAAGGAGAAGCCCAATTTATCATTATACCTCTGTTAGTTGTAACTCCAAGAGGATCAAATCTCCAAATCTTTCACTGCCACTTTGTGCAGCCAATTCCACCTTGGTTGCCTTGGTGTTTATAGCAGACAACATTCTAAGTAAATGGCACTTTATATTAACAACTAGGTCTTTAACTCCAAATCCTTATGTGATTCTTTTCCTTGGTGAGCTGTCTGGATTAACATCTACTACTTAATTCTGCAAATTCATAAATTTTACTGATCATGATCTTCCTCTTCTCTAAAATGTAAGAATTATCTACCGCTTTCCTGTAGTGCTGGATGTCAAAAATAGAACTTGTCTCCCTTAAGGCTTACAGCTGAACCTGCCTAAGACCCTCCTCCATGTTTTCTTCTTTGGAACTGGGAGTGAATACCTTCAGGCTTTGAGTATTTCAGTGCAAGGAGGAAGCACCCCCTGTGCAACCCCATTAGCTACCACAGAGGTGGAGAAGGAATGAAAGTCACAGAAGGAAAAGAATCCAAGAACAGAGGGTACCTTCTCCTCTAAGACCTGCCTAAAGGTCTTACATGACTTCCCAAGGATGTGACAGGCCTAATTCCTGCATTGAATGAGAAGCTAGGCTAGGTGAACTGCTGCATCAACTTCAGCCGGTACCTTCAAACCTGGTTTCACCAAAACCAGTTAAATGGGCGAAAAGTGGAGGAAGAACAAAGGGAAAGCTCACAAAAAGAGTTTTTTCTTTCTAGTTCTACTAATCCTTTAATCTTTCCACTAAGAGCTCTATGCTTCATAATAGTGCCTCATTTTGAAATATTGAGGATTACATTTTGTCTTTGGTCATCACAGGTTCTTGTCCTGAGGAGTGGAGAGATGGAGGTTGGGGGAAATGAGAGGAGAGGAATAGAGTGTTGTATTTCTCTCAGAGTGAGTGACCAGCCATCATGTCTCATCCCAGTTTATGTGAAACAAAGGTGAAGAGAAATGTAAATTTGCTATAATCTTTTTTTTTCCCCAGTCAACAATGTGGAACAAATACCTGTAGTATTTTTATGTTAACTGATATCATGATACTTATTTGAATTTAATATTAATGCTAGAAGAAATTTTCTAAGAAACTAAAAGTAAAATCATGATTTTAAGATTTTATTGAATAATTAATATGATCTACAATGTTCAGGAGCAGGCAAATGAAGGTCAGCAGACACTTTATAATTCAAATACAAATAATTATGTAGCAGGGTATGAACATCCAGAAGTTAGTATTACATAATTTATAAGACTCTCATGAGAGAGAAATATTTAAGAAAAAAGAAAAAAAAAAGGGAAAGAGAGAGTGAGATCAAGCACTCAAGTAAGACTCTTCTATATTTTTATATTATAGAAATGTATAGTATAGACATGCATGCAAAATATAGATAAATTCCTGCACTCTAATAAATATATACATTAGAAAAGGAATTTAACAATATCTTGTGGATTACAGAGATATTGGGTGGGTAATAATATAATGTAATAAATAGTTGAGTATCCTTACAGAAGGATTAAAATTTTCCACAAGGAACAAAAAGAGCCAAAATAAAAATAAAAATAACTTGTCTTGCTTTGGAAGCCTGTCCCCTATACCAGGAGAATGGGAAAGAACATAACTTAAGAGTCTTTAAATCACTCATTGGGTTAATAGTCCATTAATTCAAACTTTAAACTCACTATTAGAGGTGTTTGTCACCCCTAAAAAGTTTTTCTTTGCTCCTTTTTCTCAACATGGAATCTGGGGACCATGAATAGCAAATTTGCATATTCTGATGATTTTAAGAGAGGACTCCATTGGCCATGGACAGTTTCCTATGTGGTATGGTGTTATGTGGTTGGTTGGGTCTTGCCTCTGAGCATCCTGTCCTGGTGCTTCTTAGGTAGGGCTAGTCCCTTCTATTTATTTTGGGTGCTCTGTGGGACTGACTGCATCTTTGCCACAGTCTCCACTTAAGAGGTCTCTGCTTCCTATGGCCATCGTTCCCAACCCTAGGCCAGTTTGGGTCCACCAATTCAGCATCTGCATGGTTCCTGGCCATTACAACTATATGCAAGGAATATTGTTAACAATATAGTGTGGAGGCTAAAAACATAGCCTGTGGCTTTTGAGCACAGGATAAATGAGTATCTGGGTTCCCTCACTTTCTAGGTGGGTAAATTTGACCTTGTTACTTATATTTTCCAGACTTAATGGTCTCCTCTCTACTGTGTTTCCCCGAAGATAAGACCTAGCTGGACCATCAGCTCTAATGTGTCTTTTGGAGCAAAAATTAAGACCCGGTATTATCTTATATTATATTATACCTGGTCTTAGGTTGTATTAAAATAAGACAGGGTCTTATATAAAAATAAGACTGGGTCTTATATTAATTTTTGCTCCAAAAGACGCATTAGAGCTGATGGTCTGGCAAGGTCTTATTTTCAGGGAAACAGAGTAAGAATAGTTAATTCATTCATTCATTTTTTTTAAAGCTTATTTAGTGCCTGCTATATACTAGGCACCTTGTTGAGGGTTGGGAATACTGAGGAAAACCAAAGTCATAGTACCTGTCCTCACAGAGCTTATTGTATGGTGAGGAAAGCCATCATTATCTATGCTGGAGAAAACTTAGAAACTTCAATGGTAAGAGAGCTGTTGTTATGGTAAAGGTTCTGCTACCCTGATACTCAAGAGGTGAGACCTGTGACCAATAAGTGAAATCACAGTGAAGATGTTTGAGCTTCGTAAGAAGAAACTTGAAAAATAGTGCTTTCTAATCACAGAAAAGGAGACCTCCTGAAATAGTAAGGTCATCACTGGAAATACTCAGAGGTAGCATGACCACTGTCAGGATGTGACAGGCCTAATTCCTGCATTGAATGAGAAGCTAGGCTAGGTGAACTGCTGCATCAAGACTAATGTACAAATGGGGTATTAGAAACCCCTACTACAAATATTTTTTTTATTCCCATCCTCCCAACCCCCTCCACTTTGGCAACCACCAGCTTCTCTATATCTATGAGTCTGTTTTTTGTTTTGTATGTTCATTTTTTAAGATTCTGCATATAAGAGAAGTCATGTGGTATTTGTCTTTCTCTGTCTGACTTATTTCACTTAGCATAATACCATCTAGGTTGATCCATGCTGCAAAGGGAAAGATTCTATTCTTTTCTTATTGCCAAATAATATTCCATTGTCTACTTTATCCATTCACCCATTGATACACATCTAGGTTGCTTCCATATTTTGGCTATCACTAAGTAATTCTGCAATGAACATAGGGATGCATATAACTTTTTGAATTAGTGTTTTAATTTTCTTCAGATAAACATCCAGAAGTGAAATTCCTGGATCATATAACAGCTCTATTTTTTTATTTTTTGAGAACTGTCCATACTGTCTTCCATAGTGTCTGCACTAATTTGCAATCCCACCAACAGTGTATGAGGGTTCCCTTTTCTCCACATCCTCACCAGCACTTCTTATTTATTGATTATCAATGACAGCCATTCTGACAGGTGTGAGGTAATATCTCATTGTGGCTTTAATTTGCATTTCTCTGATAGCTAGTCATGGTGAGCACTTTTTCATATGTCTGTTGGTATTTGTATTACATCTTTGGAGAAATGTCTATTTAGGTCTTCTGCCAATTTTTAAATTGGATTGTTTTTCTGTTTTTGGCGTTAAGCTGTATGAGTTCCTTATATTTTTTGGATATTAATCCCTTATCAGATGTATTACTGGTGAATATCTTCTCTTCTTCAGTAGGTTGTCTTTTCATTTTGTAAATGGTTTCCTTCGCTGTGCAAAAACTTTTCAGTTTGATGTAGTCCCAATTGGTTTCTTTTTTCTTTTGTTGCTCTTGCCCAAGGAGATATATCCAAAAAGATATTACTAAGAGTGATGTCAAAGGGTTTACTGCTTATGTTTTCTTCTAGAAGTTTTATGGTTTCAGTTCTTACATTTAAATTTTTAATACATTTTGAGTTTATTCTTTTTTATGGTGTAAGAAAGTGGTTCAAATTTATTTTTCATGTATCTGTCCTGTTTTCCCAACACCACTTATTAAAGAAACTGTGTTTACCCCATTGTATATGCTTGCCTCCTTTGTCATAGGTTAGCTGACCACATAGGTGAAGATTTATTTCTGGACTCTCTATTCTATTCCATTGATCTATATATCTGTTTTTATGCCAGTACCACACTGTTTTGATTATTGTAGCTTTGCAGTGTAGTTTGAAATCAGAAAGCATGATGCATCCTTCTTTGTATTTTCTCAAGATTTCTTTGGCTATTTGGGGTCTTTTGTGGTTACATATAAATTTTAGGATTAATTTTTCTGTTTCTGAGAAGAATGCTATTTTTTTTAAAATAAGGATTGATAGAGTAATCTGTATATTGTTTTAGGTGGTAAGAACATTTTAACAATATGAGTCTTTCCAATCCATGAGCAAGGTATAGCCTTCTATTTATTTATATCTTCTTCAATTTTTTTCTTCAGTATCTTATAGTTTTCAGAGTATAGATCTTTCACTTCTTTGATTAAATTTATTCCTGGCACATAAAGAATCTGAGAGCTTCTAAGAGGGCTACACTTACTAGCTGAATACTCACACTAAAAAAGATAACTAAAATAATCAGGGATTTTACCACCTGAATAAAATGTATGTGAAGACCAAGGATTCATTTACCAATATTTGTCAAGAATTTGAAAGATTCTTATTTGAAATAGTCAGTAGGTCTTGTTATTTTCCACCTAGGTTAATCCAAGAGAAAATGGATTGTGAGATATTGGGGTGAATTTTTTATGAATATATTATTGTTAAGCATTGGAGGGTTTTGTGAATTACATGTTATGAGCATTTTTGTTGAATCCTTAAAAGGGAAGATTCT
This sequence comes from Rhinolophus sinicus, assembly GCF_036562045.2. Lineage (NCBI taxonomy): Eukaryota > Metazoa > Chordata > Mammalia > Chiroptera > Rhinolophidae > Rhinolophus > Rhinolophus sinicus. The sequence goes on along the minus strand of NC_133761.1, from coordinate 40,783,622 downwards.
TACTTGTTTCTAACTCTTTAGTGGTAGAACTCTTGTGTAACTAGACTAACATTCTTAATGGATTAATGCCAGTTCAGCTACATAGTAATAATATGGGCAGATTTACTACAAAAAAGATGCTGATGATATCATCATACAGAATTTCTGTGATTAATTTTGCATAGTGTTCCCTTCAGTATTTTTCTGTTACTTTGAATGTAGTAAAAGTGGATTTAAGCATAGAATGAGAACTCAATATTCATGTAATATCTGATTCTATAGCTTAGTATCATAAAATTAATATAATACCCCCATAGAATATTTTGTAAAGAAAATAAAGGTATCAATTGGTATGTTACAAAAAATTATTCCTAGCTTTGTAATGCTTTTAGGTGCAACTGTAAATTGTATTTTTTTCTTATTTTCTTCTTCTGATTGTTTCTTATTGGTATATAAAAATGCAACAAATTTCTGTATATGTTGAATCTATATTCTGCAAGTTTACTGAATTCATTTATTAGTTCTATTAACTTTTTGGTGGCATCTTCAGGGTTTTCTATATGAAGTATTATGTCATCAGTAAATAATGAGGTTTTCAGTTTTTCCTTTCTAATTTGGGTGTCTTTTATTTACTTTTATTGTTTGCTTGCTGTGGTTAAGACTCCCAATACTATGTTGAATAGAGATGGTGATAGTGGGCATCCTTATCTTCTTTCAAGATACTTTTTTATTTCTTATTTGATTTCCTCTTTGATTCATTGGTTGTTGCATGTTGTTTTGTCTCCATGTATTTCTTAATTTTTTTTCTCCTTTTCTGCCTGTATTTGATTCCTAGTTTTATGCCATTTTGGCCAGAAAAGATGCTTGAGACGACTTCAATCTTCTTTAATTTATTGAGGCCTAATATATTTATTATCTGTTATCTACTCTGTAGAATGTTACATGTGCACCTGAAAAAAAGTGTATTCTGAAATATTCTATAAATATCTATTAAGTCAATCTGGTCTAAGATGATGTTTAAGACCATTGTTTCCTTATTAATTTTCTATCTAGATGATTTATCCATTAATGTGAATGGGTATTAAAATACCCTGCATTACTGTATTTCTGTGTCCATTAATAATTGCTTTATGTATTTAGGTGCTCCTATGTTGGGTGCATAGGTATTTGATTGTTATGTCCTCTGCTTGGGTTGGCTCTTTTATAATCATATAATGTCCTTCTTTGTCTTTTTTCACATTATTTTGTTTTAAAGTCTGTTTTGTCTGATAGAAATATTGCTACCCCAGTTTTCTCTTCATTTCTATTTTCATGGAATATCCTTTTTCATTCCCTTCACTTTTAGTTTGTGTCTTTCGATTTGAAGAGAGTCTCTTGTAAGCAGCCATAAATGGGTAACGTTTTTTAAACCACTCAGCTACATTATGCCTTTTTATTGGAAGATTTAATACATTTACATTTAAAGTAATTATTGATAAGTATGTAGTTATTACCACTTTGTTAATTGTTTTTATGTTGTTGTCATTTTTATAGTTCTCCTCTGTTGATTTCTTCTTCTGTTGATTTCTTCCCTTGTGATTTGTTGTTTTTCTTTAGTATTTTGTTTGGGTTCTTTTCTCTTTGTTCTTTGTACATCTTTTATGTGTTTTTGGTTTGTGGTTACTGTGAAGTTTATGTATGTCATTCTTTATTTAATGTAGTCTACTTTAAGCTGATAGGCATTTAAGTTTGAATATATTCGACAAGGACTACATTTTTACACACACCCCCCCTTCATGCTTTATGTTATTGATGTCATATTTTAGGTCTTTTGGTACTGTGTATCTCCTGACTACTAATTTTAGTTTGAGTTGAGTTTGATAGTTTTTTCTTTTGACCTTCATAGCAGCTTTTTAAATGTGTGTTTCACTGTATTTATTATAAATTTGGATTTATCTGTGAGATTTTTCCCTTTCTCATATTTTCTTATTTCTGGTTATGGCCTTTCCTGTTCTATTTAGAGAAGACTCTAACATTTCTTGTACAAGTAGTTTAATGGTGATGTACTCCTAGTTTTGCTTGTCCAGGAAACTCTTTATCTCTCCTTTAATTCTCAGTGATAATCTTGCTGAGGAAATTCTTCTGGGTTGTAGGTTCCTTTCTTGTAGCACTCTAAAGATGTACTGCCACTCCATTCCATCCTGTAAAGTTGCTGCTGAAAAATCAGCTGATAGCCTTATGGATTTTCCTTTGTATGTAACTCATGGTTTTCCTCTTGCTTTCTTCAAGATTGTCTCTTTATCTGTAACTTTTGCTATTTTAATTACAATATGTTTTGTTGTGGGTGTCTTTGAGTTCATCTTTTTAGGAACTTTCTGTGCTTCTTAGACCTGGATATCTGTTTCCTTTCTCAGGTTAGGAAAGTTTTCAGCCATTATTTATTTAAATAAAGTTTCTATCACAATCTTTCTTTCTTCTCTTTTTGGGATCCCTATAATGCAAATGTTCAAGCATTTGATGTTATTACAGAGGTCCCTTAAACTATACTCATGTTTTTAACTTTTTTTTTTCCTGCTGCTCTGGTAGTTGATTTTCACTAGTCTGTTTCCAGGTTGCTGATTCGTACTTCTCTGTTAGTTAGTCTGCCCTTTATTTCTTCTAGTGTGTTTTTCATTTCAGTTATTATATTGTTCAGACTTCTTGGTTCTTTACTATAATTTCTAACTTTTTGTTGAAGTTCTCCCTAAGTTCCTCTATTCTACTCTTGAGTTTGGTGGGCATTGTTATGACTATTTCTTTGAATTCTTTATGAGGTAAATTACCTAACTTCATTTCCTTACTGTTTTTCCCCCTAAGGATTTTTCTAATTCTTTCATTTGAGAGGTATTCTTCTGTCTTTTAATTTTGTTTGACTGTCTATGTTTTTTTTTAAAGAATTAGACAAAATAGCTATTCCACTCAGTCTTGAACATGCAGCATAATGTAGAAGCGGGCTCTGGGTAGGCTGAGTGTGCCAGGTGGTTTTGGCAGGCTGCTAGGAGTCAAACAGGCACCTAAGTCATCTTGTGCACTGGCCTACTGAGCAGGAGCATCTCTGGGTAGGGAGGCCAGCTGCATGTAGTAATGCCCTGTTGATCCTACTTGCTACCTTTGTTCAGGGCCAAAATGGGCTCAGGTGATATGTCTGGGAACATGCTGTAGTGACCTTAGAGGTAGGCCAGAGCACCTAAATAGAGACCCTGCCCACTTTATGGAAGTTGAGGGGGATGTAAACAATGGTACTGGCTGGCCCCTGCCACCCTGGGTAATTCCCTCAGTCCCCAGAGAGCTCCCATGGCTTCCCACACTTCTCTATACAGTCTCTCTCATTTGTTGTACTGAAAGTAGTCTTGTAAGAAATGATCTCTATGTAGGTAGTTTCGGTAAACCAGTTGGAGCCTAGCAGCCACTAAAGGTGCCTGCGGCACTGGCTTGCTAGATTAAAGCTGCTCCTGGCAAGGAGGCTAGGTGCGTATGTTGATGTCCTGTTGTTTCTGCTTGCTCCTTTGGTTCAGAGGCAAAAGGCCCTAGTCAACACATCTGGGAAGGCAAAAGGTTCCAGGCAATGTAGCTGGAAAGAGTTGTGATCTTGCAGGTAAACCGAAGCACCTAAGTATAGATTCTGCCCACCTTATCAGACTGAAGAGGGATGCAAACAATAGTGCTCACTGGGTCCTCTGACTGGAGAGTTTCTGCAGAAGCTAGAGAGCTACCTCAGTTTCTCAGCCTTCTGTATTCAGTCTCTTTGTCTTGTTTGTTGTTCATAAGCTGTTCATTCAGCCCTCAGCTGCCTCTCAAGATTAATTACTATCTATATGTGTATATTTGAGTTTGCTCCTAAGAGAAGGCAAGTTCAGCGTCTTCCTATGTGGATACCATCTTGGACCTGACCCAAGCCTAGTTCTTGATGTGATGGTTTGATACCCCCGCATGATTATAGCATAATTAACAGGTGAGAACTTAATGGTTATTGTCACAATTGACCCACTAGCTTCTCAAGTACATCTGTGCCTCTGCATAGAGTCAATTCCTTATGATGTGTACATTTCTCCCTTTCTCTGTTGTCAAGCAAGAATTAATGTGAAATTATCATACTATCATTACCAACTTACCAATGTGAACAGTGGCGGCTCGGGATGGAAGTAGAAGTGATGATAGAAAAAGAAAGGAAAAAAAAGAAAGAACAGCTGACTTCGCGCTCCTAAACACAGAAAAAACAGACCAAACCAGTCAAAGGCAAGGGAAGAGGTGAACACACAACCAAAGAATAGATGCAATATGATGAGGGTACAGAAAAACAGATTTATGATAAATATAAATGGAATGAAGGATATGTGAAGTTGGAATAGTAATGGTACTATAGGGTTAGAATAGGAAAAATAAATTATGGAACTCAAGAAAAGAATGAGATACAATTAGAGTGAGATAATGGGGGGAAAAGAAAACGCAAAGCAAAGGAAGAACAAATACAAGTTATTAAGTTACATTTTAGTTTCCATTAGGGGCATTCTTTTCTGTGTAGAGGATGGAACAAGAAGAAAATACTTGTGACTTTGTAGGCCTTTCCTACAAAATGTCGCACCACAGTCTAGTCTAGATGGGCTAGGTCCATGGCAGGTTGCCCCAGTTCCCTGTGGGGCCACCTCTCTCTCTCTGCATTATCTTAGAGATGGAATGAGAACATCCCTCAAGGTAGGCAAAATTCTTTTTTAGTACAAATATATCTTTGTATGAGTAATTATTTCTTAAACTCTGATTGTTCTTCCAGGCTAGATAGTATAGTCTTCTAAATAATACTCACTGGGTTCAGCACATGTTCTATTCAATAGAAAGCAAAATAAAATGTGTAATGCTTATTATTCTGCTTACAATCATGAGTGTTACTTGTTTCATTTGACAGAGATGAATTAATTATAAAGAAACCAAAGTAACTTATTTCCTGTCCTTTGTGATTCTCACTTCTTTTGACTGACTGGATATATGACATATATCCAGGGCATCAGCTCCACACATAGGAGGTTGTATGGAGATAAAAAATTAGAAAGAATAGCTGTGGCGAGCATCAGGAAGTTAAAACTAAATCTGATGGGATATTATTTTATTCCAAGTAGTAAATTTTTTAAATACTGATATTTCTCTTTTGTTTTTATTTTATTCATAATTCATTAATGGCATTTTGTTCAACGTCTTGTCTTGAGCCCCTTTGTTCTTTAATCCTCATATTTCATACATGTCTGATCTCTGATACATGGTCCTGTGATACAAACTCATCAATGTCCTTGTTATACTGTATTTATATGCAATGAACTGTTCTTATCTTTTGCTCTGTAAGTGATATCTCTTCAATTTCACCACCCATTCCTCCCTTAATATTTATTTCTGACGTAATATCTGCTACTTTTTGCATTTCTCTTTTGAGGAAACAATCTTATCAGCTTATTAGCAAAATCTGTTAACAACTATTTAGGAATTTTAGGATGTATTTAGAATAATTAGCTTACACTTATGTTCTTTCACAAATATCACTGATAATTTTTATGTGTTCAAATAAAATTGGTATGTTTTCTGAGTTTGGGGCTTAAATAAATCAAACAACTTTATCTTAGGGACAAAGAATTCATTTTTGCAAGTTATTCACAAAGTGTCTTGACTGTCAGTTTTGGACTAAATGTGAACCTTTAGGGGTTGAAATTCATTTACTCCTGGCAAAATGTGACTTCCTGTTTCTAAGAATAAAGGTTTGAAAAGACTTATTAAAAGGAGGCTCCAAAAAGACTTTTTAAACTTCAAACAGGTCTTACAAAACAACATTTTGATGAGTTAAGTGCACATGAATTAGAAACATATGTATTATATTTCTCTTAAAATATACATGGGTTTAAAACGGAAAGGCAGAGGGAGACTTTTGGCAAAAAATCTATTTTAGGTTTGGCTAAATCCAAACCATTTGAAAAGTAATTTAAGTAATTTTTAAGGATGGGAGAAAAGACAGATTAAAATTATTAAAAACTTTGGACATTGAGTACATTTTAATTTTTTTTAATAATTTAAACTTACTTGAATAAGAAATTCTGGATTTGTTTAAATTTCTCCTACAATGAAGGGAAAACTGCCTGGGAGCAAAATCCATTTTTTCAGAATTTGTACACCTGAAATCTATGTAATTTTACTAACAATTGTCACCTCAATAAATTTAATTAAAAAAAAATCAATTTTTTCAAAAAAATCCAAATATTTGAGGGAAAGTTTGAAGAGCTTGATAATTTTCAATCAAGACCAGAATTTCCTGGAGGAAAAATAAGACTTAATTCAAAAGAGTTGTGACTTTTGTCCTGTTTTTCTACTCATGTTGCATCAGGAAAATTTAAAAACCCTTCTAAACCCTTGTTTCTTCATCTCTCACACTGATGATGTCATGTATTATTTCTCCTCCAAACACACACACACATGAAATGCTGAGATTAATTGGATAACTCTTGTCAGCAGCATGCGTGTAGAGAAAAAAAAAAATCAGTGTTGAATGTACTATACTGAAGTCAGGCGTAGTGCCACAGTCCTCATTTAAAGGAAATGACAACAAAACATGGATGGTTTCAAAATGATTGCTTTGGTTGATATAAACCTAGGACCATTGGACCAGGATTTAAAAATTTAGTCAGTCTTACTGCTATGTAAGGGAGAGCCTGATCGTCACAGTTCCTATCTGTATCTTGTTCTTGAAATGTTCCTTTTTAATAAATATCAAGGTCTTGCTATCTAAGTGATTCATAGAAATATCTGGTCATTCAAAATGCTTTCCAAAATGAATATTATAGTAAGAGCATAAAATCAAAGTTAAAACCTAAAAGTGGCATGGATCTGTGAAAACCATTTAAAGGATACTATAGTGCAGAATACTTGGGACCATAAAAGTGTCATTTTAATCCTTCGGGATTTTTGTTTGTTTTGTTTTTGCTGGAGTGGTAGGTAAAAATTGAACAAAAACAAACAAAAAAAATAACTTGGAAAGGTAAGTGTAATGTTAAATGTCAATTCAGTTTAATAATTATTTATTGAGCATCTGTGTTATTCCAAGAATTATGCCTAGTATCTAGTTAAAAAGACAAATGAAAAATTGTCTTGAATCTAAGGTGTCTAGAATCTATAGTTGCTTCGAACACTGCATCTACCATTAGTAATACCTGTGTGATTGTGATTAATTTACATAACTTCTTTAAGCCCTATGTTCCACATTTATAAAAATTGGGATAAAATTATCTTTCCTGTAGATATGTTGAGTATTAGGTCAGTTCTGGAACTTAATACACTGACAAACAGTGGATTCTCTTGTTAATATAATATTCTGGGAAAACAGAGGAGAAAAGGGATATATACTCTGTGGTGGAGAAAGGTGAAGAAATAAAACCTTTTCAGCTAAGCTTTTGGATCATTTTGTTTTTACTCTGAGACAAACAACCTCAAAACATAGTGATTTAAAATAATGAATATTTATTATATCTTACAAATATGTGGTTTGGTTGTCTGGTTCTTCTAGTCTGGGCTAACACAGCTAGAAATGAATGTTCTAGCCTCACTCTTATATATGGGACCTTAGTTGAGATGCCTAATGGGGATGGAACAGCTAGAATGGCTTGGACCTCTCTAAGGTAGTCTGCCTTATCCAACAAACTATCCTAGGCTTATTTCCATGGGGAAAGCGTTTCCAGAAGCAAGCAACGGCGAGTTCCAATGCATAAGCCCTCTGTTTGCATCACATTTCTTATTGATCCATTTGTCAAAGCAAGTCACATAACCAAGACCAAATTCAAGGAATGGAGAAATAATTTTCACTCGTTAAGGGAGAAATGGCAAAGTCACATGACAAAGGGACATGCATACAGGGATGTATGAATATATTTGGGCCCTTTACTGCAACAATCTACCAAGGCCTAAATAAAAGTTACTGAACTTTTATGTATATAAGCATCACCAGGGCTGCTGATATGCCAGATTTATCTCGTTCAAGTATTGAGAAAAATGATAATTACATCCTGGATGAAGTTATTTTCTTTATGTTTGGCTATGGAATCAGCATTGAAGAGTATAAAGGATAAACTACAAATTAAAAATCCACTGAGTGGGAAGGTTCCCTGGCATTCCTTTAACTGCTTATAGAGGCATATGGGGGTAGTGGCAATATTTAGCTGCCTGTGTGGAGTAAGAAGGCACTAGATCTAGGGACACCCAAACAATTCTGAGGCATTTGTGTCTATCCCCTCTCGATGACCTCCACCCCACATTCTGAGATAATTAACTGTAAAGGTAAAGTATCTGTCACTGTCAAGCCTAAAAGCCTGCATGTAGCAATTACTACGCATCTGATGTATGTGATCAGTGAGACTGTAGGTATATATTTGAGACCAGCTCATGGGCATGAGCAATTGCTTATCTGTTGCAACATAGTACCAGGGTGGAACCAATCGTTACATGCCCAAAAAAGTTCTTGTATAGAAGTTTGTTAAAAAAATAAAACTTTCTGAGTAAAATTGACACTTTTTTTTTAATTATATTTATTGGGGTGACAATTGTTAGTAAAATCACATAGATTTCAGGTGTACAATTCTGTATTACATCATCTATAAATCCCATTGTGTGATCATCACCCAGAGTCAGTTCTCCTTCCATCACCATATATTCGATCCCTCTTACCCTCATCTCCCACCCCCCACCCCCCACCCCCCTTACTTTTTATAAAATATTTTGATTCAAGTGCTTCAGGTTATTCTGACAACACTTGGAAAAACTCTGCTTTAAAGTTTGGGTAGGAGTTCTCTGGGTGAAAAGGAAAGAAGGGGCATCCCACACAGAGGGCCTAGGATATGGTATAAACAAATAAAATGATAATGACAGTGAACAACAGGGCCCCATAGACATGGAGGAAATGGGACAAAATGGATAAAGAAAAAAATAACGGTAAAAAGAGGAGAGCAAGAAAGTTGATGAAAGAAGCAGGATGGTGGACTGATTTCTGAAATGGAATCCAGGCAAACAAACTGGATTGGGGATACTGGTGGATGGAATATAACTTGAGGTTATAAAATTGACACTACAAATAAGAATAGTTGTAAATATATGGCCCATGGTAGAATCGCCTTTTCATATTAATTCAGTAAAAAGAGCTTGCTGTGATCTTCAGTGAGTTAGCAGTTCAGCTATTTGGTCTCTACTTGAAGTCACATGTTGCAGGCCTTCTACTTATCCATGTGTATAAAACCTAAGGTCCAATAAATATTCTCAATCTCTAAGAACCATTCATGTTTTGTTGTGACTTGGACTGCAATATGTCAATACCTCCCTCACTCTTCATTATGTTTAATATTTTATGCATATATGAAATGATTGATCATCTAAACTGTTTGGATGTGATTACTCATCTTAAGTTCTGCTCATGGCCTGCTTATTTGCAAGAGGGCTTTGTTATTAAGAAGCAGTAATGCTCAGGCCCTCAACCCCCCTCCCATCTGGCAAGAAAAATGTGAAGGGATTAAAAAGTACAAATTGGTAATTATAAAATAGTCATGGGCTATAAAGTACAGCATAGGGAATGTAGTCAATAATATTGTGATAAGTATGTATAGTGCCAGGCAGGTACTAGAGAAATTGAAGGATCACTTCATAAATTGTATAAATGTCTAACCACTATGTTGTACACCTGAAACTAATATAAAATAATATTGAATGTGGACTGTAATTGAAAAAATAAAAAATAAAAAAGCTCTGAAAAAAAAAAAAAAAAGAAGCAGTAATGAAGCACTCTATTTTCAGCCAGAAAAATAAGATCCATTTAATTTTCAAGAGTTTTGGAGATGCTGAAGGTACTAAATATCCCTGCTGGCCTATAATAAATGAATTTTCTATGCCTACGATTTTCTAATATAACAGTTTCAGTAGCATTCTAATACTTTCTTAGTATTCAACTGTGGGTCTCTAAAAGAACATAAACTAAATAAATTAATTAAATCTCAATTAAAACTGTTTGGTATAACAATTATTTTATTCCACAAAGAGTTGCACAATATATCTCATTGGCATAAACCTGTGATATTCTTGTTTAATTTGGAAAGTTCCTCCACAACACTTCTCTACTTCTAACTCATGTTTTTTGTTTGTTTGTTTGTTTGTTTGTTTGTTTGTTTGTTTTCCTTGGGACTGCAACATCCTTGACTGTGTGGTTTGGACGTGTGATTTTGGAAGATATTTAAATACCTTGTGCCAAATTGAGCTTATTATCTCTTCTAAACTGGAATTATTTTTTGATGTCCCTAATTCTGTCATAATTTTTTGAAGATTAAGATTTCACTAATATCTTTCTCATCACCTAGTTCCCCAACAGGTTCCAAGCCCGGTGGTTTTTTATCTCTAAATGACTCAAACATTTACTGTTTCTTTCAATTATTATCGTCACTACTTTACTTAAAGTTTTTATTCCATCTCCTTTAGGTAATTGCAATTTAATAAATTTTATGAGCTTTTCTCATTGCCATCTTGTTTATCCATCTAATACATTCTGCTTATTGATTCATACATTTATTCAATAAATGTTTACTACATGCTACACTGTCCTCAACATCACAGATAAATCCATGAACAAATAAGACATAAATCTTTGCCTTCTTGAAGCTTACATTCTACTAAAGGAGGCAGAAAATAAAAGATAAATACATAAAATATATGCACTACTATGGTAATAAGTGCTAGGGGAATAATAAAACAGTGAAGCAGGATATAAAATATTAGATGGGGAGCTGAAATTTTACATTGGATGAATGGAGAAAGTCTTACTAGGGTATGAATTTTGAGAAAAACCTGAAAGAAAAAGGGAGCTAATTGTAATGCAGTTAGGGTAACTATAGTTGATATAACATATAAATTGATATCACATGGCTCAAAGTCCAAATGTTCTAATCACAGGTTGTATTTCTGGCATGACCTACCCCCTGAGATATTTCATTAGCATAAACTAAGGGTCCAGCATGAATAACAAAGATGCTCTTATCACTTTGGAAATTCCAAGCATTTAGAGGCTACTTCCCAGGAACCAAGGACAAAGACAAATTAAATTCTTCATTACACAGGTTTCTTCCATAATGTGTCTTCCTTAGTCAACATGTGACCTCCAAGGTTGCAACAGAAGAAAGGGAGGAGATTATACTTTTGATAGGCCCAAAGTAACATATGAGGTCAGACAATTAAGTTTGCAAACTCACCCTAGAAAAAGTGCTACATACCTCATTGCTGAATATCACTATGGTCACCTTTGAAATACTCCCCTTGGGAAGCTATGCACTGACACCAAGTACCTAGTCTGCCCTTGAAAGCAATTTTGGAACTCTTTTTCTGGAATGACAATCAAAGCTGTCATTGTATCACCCTTGATGTCCTGAATGTCATCAAAATGTCTTCTTTTCAATATTTCCTTTATATTTTGGTAAAGACAGAAGTCATTGGGGACCAGATCAGGTGAAGAGGGAGGGTGTTCCAATACAGTTATTTGTTTACTGGCTAAAATCTCCCTCAAAGACAGTGCTGTGTGAGCTGGTGCATTGTCGTGATGCAAGAGCCATGAATTGTTGGCAAAAAGTTCAGGTCATCTAACTTTTTCATGCAGCCTTTTCAGCACTTCCAAATAGTAAACTTGGTTAACTGTTTATCCAGTTGGTACAGATTCATAATGACTAATTCCTCTGATATTAAAAATGGTTAGCAATGTCGTTGGAACAAGTTCACAAACTTAATTGTCATTCTGCTAGTCACACAGACACAGCTAGTTATAAAAGGGGCTGGGAAATATACTACTTGGCTAGCGGAAGATTTCTAGCAATTACTCTTACTATAGAAGGGGAGGAAGAAAGTGTAGTGCCCAGAAAGTTGTCTCTATCATACTTGCTATGTGGTTATCTGATGTAAGAGCAAATAGGTCTCATTCCCAATGTTTTTCATTACTTCTGCAGGACAGTTTTCCATGTATTATTTTCTGAATGTTTTTCTTTTTTCGTTTTTTAGGTCCCTTTTTGTTTTTATTTTTTATTTTTATTAAAATTTATTGGGGTGACAATGGTTAGTAAAATTACATAGGTTTCAGGTGTACAATTATGTAATACGTCACCCGTATAGCACATTGTGTGTTCACCACCCCCATTTCAAGGTACTAAAGATTCAAGGTACTAAATAGGAGCAAAAGATTGGCCAGATCCAGCTCACCTTCCCGAAGGAGAAATAGCTGGTCTTTTGGATGCCTTAGGGGATGACAGGCAGCAGAGACCCTGCCCACAGCCAGTATTTCTGTCAAGATCTCCTCCTTTCGAAATGGTCTTCTGGTTATAGAGGAGCGGCACTTGGGATCTTCAGAGGTAAGCGTAATGTTCTATTTCTTAATCTGGATGTGAATTTTACCCTCATCCACCACCCCCATTCCCCCTTACCCTCTGGTAACCACTAAACCATTGTCTGTGTCTATTAGTTTTTGTTTATTTACCCTCATCCACCACCCCCATTCCCCCTTACCCTCTGGTAACCACTAAACTATTGTCTGTGTCTATTAGTTTTTGTTTATTTATTTGTTTGTCTTTTTCCTTTGTTGCTTTCAGTTTTATATCCCACATATCAGTGAAATCGTATGGTTCTCGACATTTTCTGTGTGACTTATTTCGCTCAGCATAATTACCTCAAGATCAATCCATGTGGTCGCAAATGGCACCATATCATCTTTTCTTATGGCAGAGTAGTATTCCATTGTGTATATATACTGCATAATTTTTATCTAATCATCTGACGAAGGACACTTTTGTTGTTTCCATGAAAACAAGTCTTAGAGAGGCTGTGGAGAAAACGGAACCCCCATACACTGTTGGTGGGAATGCAGATTGGTGCAGCCGTTATGGAAGGCAGTGTGGAGGTTCCTCAAAAATTAAGAATTGAATTACCATATGGCCCAGCAACCCCTCTCTAGGGTGTATACCCAAAAATATCTAAAAATATTTATCTGTAAAGATATATGTGCTCCAATGGTCATGGAAGCTCTTTTTTTTTTTTTTTTTTTAGTTAAATTTATTTGGGTGACAATGGTTAGTAAAATTACATAGGGTTTAACTGTACAATTCTATAATGCATCACTTATATATCACACTGTGTGCTCACTACCCAGAGTCAGTTCTCTTTCCATCACCATATGTTTGACCTCCTTCACCCTCTTCTACCATCACCCCTCCCCACGACTTTTGAAATATTTCTTGTAGTTCAGGTCTACTGGTGATGAATTCTTGAACTCTTGTCTGCTTGAAGTCTTTATTTCAGCTTTGTTTTGGGGTATAGAATTCTAAAGTGACTATTTTTTTTCTTTCCGCATTTAAAGATAATGCTCCTTTACCTTCTTTTTTTTTTTTTTTTACATTTTATAATAATACTTTATTATGTTTTGTATTAGTCTGCTAGGGCGGCCATAGCAAAATACCATACACTGGTGCCTTAAAAAACAGAAATGTATTTTCTCACAGCTCTGGAGGCTTGCAATCCAAGATCAGGTGTCTGGAAGATTTGTTTTCTGAAGCCTCTCTGTGTAGCTTTCAGAAAGCCCTCTTCTCACTGTGTCCTCACATTGCGTTTTCTCTGTGCTTTCACTTCCCTGGTGTCTTTTCCTCTTACAGGACCCCAGTCATATGGGACTAAAGGTAGAGAGATGTTATGGATTGCATTGTGTGCTCCTTTACCTTCTTACTTGGATTATTTCCAGTGGTAAATCTACTTTAATCTTTATTTTGTCCCTCTGCTCATAATGTGCCTTTTTGTCTAGCTGTGTTTGACTCTTTTTTACTGTTTTGGAGAATTTGATGATGATGATCTGCCTTGATATAGTTTTCTTCATGTTTTTCATACTTGCAACTCCAGGGTTATTGTTTTCATCCAATTGGAAAAAAAGTAAGAGATCATTCCTTCAAGTATATCTTTCTATTCCATTTCTCCCAAGTCAGGGACTCCTATTACACATATGTTAAACCACATGATGTTGTCCCACAGCTCACTGATTTTGTTTTCTGTTTGCTTTTTAATTTTTTTCTCTGTCTTTAATGTTACTACATATTCAAGTGCACTGTTATTTTTCTTCTGAAATGTCTAATCTGCTTTTGATTCCATTCAGCATACTTTGTTTTAACTCATATATTGTAGTTTTTACTTTTAGAAGTTCAATTATGATCTTTTAAAATATTTTTCCATAACTTAAGATATTCAATTATTGTTCTAGCTTATAGAACATATGCAATATAATTTTGAGAAGACTTGAAAGGTCCTACTCTGCTAATGCTACTATCTATGTTATTTCTAGATCATTTTAAAAAATTTTTATTAAAGTATAGCTGACATGCCATATTATATTCATTTGAGGTGCACACCATAGTAATTTGACATTTATGTATCTTAAGAAGTGATCACCATAAGTCCAGCAACCATCTGACACCATACCACACTATCACCATATTATTGACTATATTCCCTATGCTGTACATTACATTCCTATGACTAATTTGTTTTATACTTGGAAATTTGAACCGCTTATTCCCCTTCAACTTTCCCCCCTCTTTTTAATTTTTTCAATTAGAGTTGACATTCAATATTATGTTATGTTAATTTCAGATATATAGCATAGTGGTTAGACATTTATATAATTTAAGAAGTGATTGCCTTGACAAATCTAGTACTCACCTGGCACTATACACAGTTATTACCATATTATTGACTATATTCCCTATGCTTTACTTTATATCCAAATGACTATTTTGTAACCACAAATTTGTATTTCTTTTTTAAATTAAATTTATTGGGCTGACAATGGTTATTAAAATTGTATGGGTTTCAAGTTCTTTAATATATCATCTATATATCAATATAGATTCTTTAATATATCTATATCATCTATTCTTTAATATATCATCTATATATAACAATGTGTGCTCACCACCCAGAGTTAGTTCTCCTTCCATCATCATATGTTTGACCCCCTTTACCCTCTTCTACCATCTCCCCACCCCCTACCCTCTGGTAACCACTAAACTGTTTTCTGTGTCTATGAGTTTTTGTTTCTTTATTTGTTTGTCTTGTTCCCTTGTTGTTTTCAGTTTTATATGCCACATATGAGTGAAGTCATATGGTTCTCAACTTTTTCTGTCTGACTTATTTCACTTAATATAATCATCTCAAGATCCATCCATGTTGTCACAAATGGCGGTATTTCATCTTTTCTTATGGCAAAGTCGTATTCCATTGTGTATATATACCACACCTTCTTTATCCAATCATCTACCCGAGAACACTTTGATTGTTTCCATGTCTTGGCCACTGTAAATAATGCTGCAATGAACATCAGAGTACATACATCTTTATGGATAAAAGTTTTCAGATTTTTGGGTATATACTCAGGAGAGGGATTGCTGGGTCATTTGGTAATTCTATTCTTAATTTTTTGAAGAACCTCCATATTGCCCTCTGCCTTCCTTAGTGGCTACATCAATCTCCATTCCCACCAACAGTGTATAAGGTTTCCTTTTTCTCCACAGCCTCTGCAACACTTGTTATATACCTTATTGATGATAGCCATTCTAACTGCTGTGAGGTGATATCTCATTATGGTTTTTATTTGCATTCTCTAATAGCTGGTGAAGTTGAACCTTTTTTTCTTATATCTGTTGGCTGTTTGTATGTCTTCTTGTGATAAGTGTCTATTCATGTCCTCTGCCCACTTTTTATGGACTGTGGGTTTAAAGAGGATTTAATGAATTTGACCTCAAAGGCAAGGGAAGTAAAAGCTAAAATAAATGAATGGGACTGTATTAAACTAAAAAGCTTCTGCACAGCAAAAGAAACCATCAACAAAACAAAGAGACAACCAACCAAATGGGAGAAGATACTGGCAAACAACCCCTCTCATAAGAGGCTAATATACAATATACATAAGGAACACATACAACTCAACAACAAAAAGACAAACAATCCAAATTTGTATTTCTTAATGCCTTCACTTTTCTTAAGTTGCCCTCAATTCTCCTCCAATCTATCACCCCAGTAATCTAGTACCATATGAAAACATACATAGTTATTAATATTCCCTATGCTATATCCTACATCCCCATGACTACTTTGTAACAACAAATTTGTACTTCATAATTCCTTACCCTTTTTCACCCACCCCCAAAACCCCTTCCAACCGACCACCATGAAAAGATTCTCTGTATCTATGAGTTTGTTTCTGTTTTTTTTGTTTGTTTATTTTGTTCTTTAGATTCCGCTTATAAGCAAAATCACATTGCATCTGTCTCTCTTGGTCTGATATACTTCACTCAGCACAATTCCCTCCAGGTCCATCCATGATGCCGCAGATGGCTAAGAACCCACTCTCTTCAATGGTTGAGCAATATTCCATTGTATCTGTACTACCTACTCTTTATCCATTCATCCACTCAGGCTGCCTCCATATCTTGGCCATTGTAAACAATGCTTCAATAAACATATGTATGCACACATCCTTTCAAAGCAGCATTTTGGATTTCTTTTGATAAATACCCAGAAGTGTGCTTACTGGGTCCTTCTTTGTCACAGCCTTTGTTTTAAAGTCTATTTTGCCTGATGTAAGCATTGCTACCTCAACTTTTTTGTTTGCTTGTTTGTTTCTATTTTGAAAATATATCTTATTCCCATTCCTTTACTTTTAGTTTCTGTGTGTGTTTTGATCTGAATTGAATCTCTTGTAGACAGTATATGTAAAGGTCTTGTTTTCTTGTCCATTCAGCCACCCTATCTTTTCATTGAAGCACTTTACTAATTTACATTGAAAGTAATTTGTTGATAGATATGTGGTTATTGCCATTTTATTATTCACAGTTTTGACCTTTCCTCCTCCTCCTCCTCCTCCTCTTTTTTCTTCTTCTTCTTCTTCTTCTTCTTCTTCTTCTTCTTCTTCTTCTTCTTCTTCTTCCTCTTCCTCTTCCTCTTCCTCTTCTTTCTTCTCCTTCTCTTCTTCTACAAGATGACCCTTTAAGAATCCTTGTGATTCTGGTTTGGTGTTGATGAACTTCTTTAACTTTTTTTTTGTCTGGGAAGCTCTTTATATCTGGCCTTTAATTCTATATAATAGTTTTGTCAGGTAGAGTAATTTTGGTTGTAGGACCTTGTTTTCTATCACTTTGAATATTTCCTGCCAATCCTTTCTGGCCTGCAAAGTTTCTGTTGAGAAATCTGCTGATAGTCTTATCAGAGCTCTCTTGTAGGTAAGTAACTGTTTTTCTGTTGCTGCTTTTAAGATTCTTTCTTTGTCTTTAAACTTTGGCATTTTAATTACGATGTGTCTTGGTGTGGGCCTCTTTGTATTCACCTGGTTGGGACTCTCTGTGTTGTCTGGGCTTGTATGTCTATTTCCTTCACTAGGTTAGGGAATATTTTTTTTATCATTATTACTTCAAATAGGTTTTCAATTCCTGGCTCTCTCTTTTTTTCTTCTGGTACCACTGCAATATGAATGTAGGTACACTTGATGTTTTCTCAGAGACCCCTTAAACTCTCATCATTTGGAGGGGGTGTTCTTTTTGTTTTTGCTGTTCTGTTTGAGTGTTTCCTGGTACCTTATCTTCTAAATCACTGATTTGATCCTCTGCTTCATTTAATCTACTGTTAAATCTCTCTAATGTATTCTTCATTTCAGTTATTGTAGTCTTTATTTCTGACTTAAAAAAAATGTTTTCTATCTCCATTTTTACATTTCCTATCTCTTTGTTGATGTTCTCCCTGAGATCATTGAATGTCCTTATAATCAGTGTTTTGAACTCTGTATCTAGGAGATTGATTGCATTTATTTTGTTTAGTTCTTTTCCTGGAGCTTTGTTCTGTCATTTCATTTGGGATATGTTTCTTTTTCTTCCCATTTTGACTGCCTCCTTGTGTTTCTATTTTTTAGGTGGGGTTGCTATGCCTCCCGGTCTTAGTAGCATGGCCTTACATAGTAGGTGGGGCTCAGTGGCACAGTATTCCTGGTCACCTGAACTAGATACTCCAGGTATGTCCCTTGTAGGGTTGTGTGTGCCCTTCTGTTGTTAACCTTGGTTGCTGTTTGCATGTCAATGGGAAGGATTGATCCTCGGGCTGATTGGTGGTGTGGACTGGCCATGACTGCAGTGGAGGAGCTGTGGTGCAGAAGCTGACCTTATAAAGCAGGATTCACTTTAGCAGGGCTCTGGTGCCTGCCCATTGTGCCCTTTGGGTGTGTCATCTCTGGAGCCTTCCAGGTTATGCTATGGCTGGATCCAAAGTGTTCCAACCCAAGGACCTCCTGGGAGGGGCCCCACCAATGCCAAGTTCAGCCATAGCCAGGTGCCCTGCCTGGGGCCACCTGGCATGATCCACAAAGCAATCTGCAGCTGGCCATTGCTCAGCATCAGCTTGGTAGTGCCTCAAGAGGCCAAGCAATGAATTCACGCTGCCTGTCACTAGTTCCATGCTTGGAGCTGCTCAACCAGAGGTATGGGAAATGCTGAAGCCAGATGTTACTTGTTTGGGTTTTGCAAACCTTTGACAGATTTTAGGACAGTCTGCAGCATGAGCTAAGATAAGTTGTTTATACAGAAAAACCCCTGGAAGGAGCTTGGGTGGGCCCAGAATTTGGGTGGGGCAGAGTCTCAAGGAATCAGGGTGAATAAAAGGTGTTAGCTAGGTTGATGGAGTCACAGCTGTCACCTGTGTCTGCACAATTGGAGGGGGGAGGCCTCAATAAAGAAACGATGGCTTTTGCCTACTCCTTTGTCTGGGAGAAAGCTGCCCTTCCAGTCCATGCCCTGAAGCCAGACAACACATTCTTCCTTGTATGTCCCTGACACATTTCAAGCTGCTGCCCCAGTGCTGGAGCTCAGACCAAGTGAGTCCATCAGCAAGTAAATCCATGTGTGGGCTCTTAAGGTGAGCACCTGAAACTTCAGTCACCCTCCATCTCACTCAGCCACAATCTGTGCTATTTTTCACACCCTGAAGTTATGGGGATTTCTCTCCCCGGCACTGGAACTCTGGGCTAGGGAGCCTGGTGTGGGTCTGGGAGCTCTTGCTTCTCCACTGGGGACATTTGCAGCTGAGATGTCCATCCCAATTTTTAATGGTCACACACATTGGGTCACAAACAGTGTGGGGCCAGCCTGTTCCGCATCTCTGCCCCTCCTACCAGTCTCAAGGTGTCTTCTTCTGTATGTCCTTAGTTGCAGGGCTTCAGTTCAGCTAGACCCCAGGTAATTCTCAATGATGGTGTTTCTGTAGTTTAGTTGTAATTTTGGTTTGTTCATTAGAGGATGTAAGCACAACATTTATATGCTCCACCATCTTAACGGGATCTCTCTAGATCAGTTTGGATTTGTTTGTTTTTCTCCTCATCATGAGTCATATCCTCTTGCTTCTTTGCATATATACTAATCTTTGATTAGATGCCAGACATGGTATATTTTATTTTGTTGGGTGCTGAACTTTATGTATCACTATAAATATTCTTGAGCTTTTTTATAGAATGTATTTATTTGGAATCAGATTGATCTTTTCAGGTGTTTGTCCCTAAGATGGTACCATGTTTTATGTAGGACTAATTATATCTTCTCTAGTGATATCAAACACCTCTGAGTACTCTACATTGTGAATTATCCACTCTGGCTGTTGGGCACAGGCATTATTCACTCTGGCTATTGGGCACAGGCCTTGTGTGATCGTTACATACTGTTTCTTCTGATTCTTTCAGATCCTTTCAAGGTCTTTTCCCTTGCCTTGGATACTTTCCTAATGTGCATGTGATGATCAATATCCTACTGAATACCACAGAAAAATCTCTATAGATCTCTAGGGTTCTCTCTGTACACAGATCTCTACTCTCCTGTACCCTGCTCTGTGTCTATTATCCTCCTTTGTTTCTCTGAATTCTCAGCTCTGCCTCTTCAACTCAAGATATATACAAAGCTCCATATGGGTCCTCCTTTTCTGTGCCATGTCCTGGGATTTCTCTCAAGGCATAGTGTATTTTTACCGTCATCTGGGACAATTATAGAATTCAGTTCTTTTGTTTTCTGTCTCCTATAGATTATTTTCCTTTTTTGCCTGCTGTTAAATAGCTTAAAATTATTATTTTATATATTTGTCTGTTTTTTCTACTTGTTTCAAGTGGGAAGTTAAATCTATTTCCTATTATTCCATCTTGATTAGAAGCGGATGTTGGCAGTATGGTTTGATTTGTGTTTTGTTTTGTATTTGTGTTCACTTCTTAAAAATATTATACCAAGGCAGTAATTATAATAAATATTTTCTAAATGGAAAAGGTGCTTATGTTTGAAAGTACTGTGTTTCCCCAAAAATAAGACCTAGCCAGACCATCAGCTCTAATGTGTCTTTTGGAGCAAAAATTAATGTAAAATAATGTATATTATTTTAACATAATATAAGAGCAGGTATGATATGATATAATACCAGGTCTTATATTAATTTTTGCTCTAAAAGACGCATTAGAGATGATTGTCTGGCTAGGTCTTAGTGTCAGGGAAACACGGTAATAGAGAATTGCAAACTTTTCTAGGGTAGTTCAGAGGTGTCTGTCCTCTGAAGGAATTAATTATCTGGAGAAAAGTAATCACTCTGTTATATTTTATCTCAGTCTATCACTGATTTCTGAGTCTATTTCAAATATTACTTGTTTGATATACTAAATTAATTTTTCAGTCGATATAATATATATATATATATATATATATATATATATATATATATATATATATATATATGCTGTCTTGTGTTTTCTTTCCTCTGTGTACTTTTTTTGTGTAGATTTTGATACTTCATTATTTAAAACAATTATAAAATTTGGCTTTAATATTTTTTCTTTGGCTAATACTTTCAGATATTCATAAATAACAAATTTTACTGGGCAAAAATCAGACAAGCAATTAAATAAAAACAATCTAATCTTTGCCTTAAAGCAACCATCCTTCCAATCACTTTATAAAGAACTAAAACATAAGGAAGCGTTTGAAAGAAGTAGACCTAAAGAGTGTTCATTTATATAAGCATATGAGCATATAAGGCCATGTGAAGTTGACTGCTCAAATCTTTTGTGTTCAGAGATTCACAGCATTAGGAATAAGAGAACATAAAAACTTTGGGTCTCACCAAACTTCAAGGTGCTTTTTAGGCATCGTTTGGGCGTGGTCACTTTTGGGTGTGGTTGCTTTTGCTTCATTTGCCATCTGGAGTAAAGCTCTACAGGCATTCTGACAAAATAGGTCATCATCATCAGAGAGAGAGAGATGGAATAAGAGTTTTCAGAAATTCTTGGAAAGACTAATAATATAAAAAAAAAAGTGTAACTGCAATAAGATAGATTTTAGGACAGCAATAGGATAAACTTTACTGAAATAAAAAAAAAAAAAAAAAACCCAGAGCTGAGGAGACTGAAAAAGCCAAAAATAAAAATAAATAAAATAAAAATAATTAAAATGTTGGCATACTGCCCAGGGAAACAATTTAAAAATTGAAGTGGTGTTTGACCTCTAATCCCCAATCTTCAGACTTCCTCAAATCCACTCTAAAAGAAAAAGAGGGGAAACACAAATGACTAAAGATCATCCAATTTCCAGTGGGGGAGAAAGGTAAACCCACAATTTATTTTTACAGAGATCCATGTTCTTTTAGAGTCTATTTAGCCATGAACCTCAGAGTTAGTAAACAGGTTTTTTTCACCTCACCAAGGGGTTCATTTCTCACGTTTTTGTTTTTGATTATTTACTACCAAACTGTAGAAGTGTTTGAGAACTTTTTCTTCTCAATCTCTGCCTCATTTGAATTCAACAGTTTGTCTTTCCCCAGTGCATACAATTATCACCTCTCCAATCTAATTAGCTTCCAAGCTGCCACTTGTATGATATTGGCTCCATGTATTTTGATCTCTTAATTAGCTTTTGATTTATCCAATTCTGCAGTGTTGTCAAGTACATTTTATTTATTTATTTTTTTGCTGTTATATACTTTCAGCACTGCTTTACAGTATACTTTCTTTTTTAAAATATGTCCTTTTTAAAATCTGGTTTCCTACTTAACATAGCTCAAATCTGTTCTTGCTGCAAAATATTAAAACTCTGAAAAAAGAAAAAAGCCTGTATTGAGTCGTGGGTTTTTTTTTGGCTGTAATAGTGTACAACCCATAGCCAGATCAATTTTTTAAAAGATTCATTATTTTTCACTAGAGATTCCTGGAGTTTGTCATTGATGACAATTACTTTCTATTGATGTTAGGAAACTTCTCCCTTGCAGATCACATTTGTGAATTGGTAATGCCTTAAAGACTGTAGGATGTAGACATCTGAAAAGTGTTATTTCTTGACAGACTGTTTATGTACTAAGGTGGAAATTTCCCAAATATCTGCTCTGCCATTTCTGTTGCCCATGGGGGTTGAGAAATCCAATAGTTCTCTATGTTGGTAGTTGTCAAATCATATTACATTGCTCATCTGCTTCCATTGACTGTCACTCATTAAAACATTCCATCAAAATTTCTAAAAATATACAAACAGTTTTTTCTTTATGATTTTTATAATATTTTAAAGTTAAAATACTCCTGCCAGTTCATTGCACATAACAAGGGTTTATATTGACACATTTCAATGTTAAGTAAAAAGTAAATATAGTAGTTAAAAGTGAGAAGAATAAATATGAAAATATAAAACACGTAAAAATTTGCCATTGTGATAATGGCCATTGCAGTCGTGGTTTATTACAGCTTTCATTTTGCTTTTAACTACCCGAATTCTGAGTTTATGGGTGCTGGTTAAAATGAAATGAGTGATTCTGTTTCTGGTGTCATTAGAAGAAATTACTTTTAACTCACTTGTATGAGAGCATTATAAGCTAAATACATTTTTTAATCATTTGGAAATTGGAAAGTTTAGGTAAATAATAAACAGGTGGCTTTCTGTTTAAGTCACTAACTCAGTCAAGCTGCTTAAATATTCTGTCCTACTATTGTCTCACAGGAAATATCCAATACATGCTAGTTTTAATGATTATTTGACTGAATGGATTGAATCAGATTATATTTAAGCTTTAAGCTTTGTGTCTAGTACATTAAATGAAGTATTATATTAAGCTTTTCAGTACCCAGAGTAACCTTGAGTTTTTCAATACTTGCACATTTCTGTGTGTAGGGTAGTCATGTTGGATAAGAAAAGTGGGTTGTAATCTAATTACTTCACTGAGTCTACATTGACTTCATGACCCAATAAATTGATCACAGAAAGGAAGATCAGGCAGATCCCTTAGGAGGGGTTATGAGTTGGTCCAAGGGGACTTGGCACTTCTTAATTGTATCTGGTTGGTCAAGTATAGAAGAAAAAGAAAAGGGCAGGTGGCTGCAAGGCATGATACGGGAAAAGGACAAATTGAGGGATAGTGAAGATAAACCTTATCTACCTACCTATTATGCATTATGTGACAAACAATCCATGTTAGTGAGAATTTATCTCATGAATAGTTTTATAGTTTAGGAAGAATGTGCTGATAAAACTTCTTTATTCTAGGAGCATCAAGGACTTATTTTTTGAATGCCCAAAATTTGCCAGCCACAGTGTTACATCTATTGCCTTATTTGATTCTTAAAACCATGAGAGACATAGTCTCATCTTTGTTTTACAGAAAGGAAACTGACGCTCTGAGAGTTTAAGTAGTTTTACAAAGGTACATAACTGGAAAATGGCAGAAATTTGTTTGAGGATAGACATGTAGTATGTCCATGATTAGCCATCTGTGCTCTTACCATTGTGCTGTATTACCTCTTTTTCGTAATATTTCAATCTTTGAGCTATTGGAAGTTGACCTTGTTTCTGAGCTGGTAAGATTCTCATGATGTGTCAGTTTTGGCTGTATAGGTAACCAAATAGTTATCACTGATATAGTTATCAGTGTATATTTGCATATCTACCTCATGTAACTGTAGGCTATCTTGAACATTCTGGGGTCAGACCTGCATCTGTGGTCCCAGTGGCCTGAGTATAGCATGTTTAGAGGTATTTGAGGTGATGCCATGATTTTTAGGTAGTTCCTTAGTTCTCTTCCTGTAGTTCTCTTAGAAGCTTTCTACAAACATTAGAGCTCTAACCTTAAAGCTAGTAAAGAGTCAGCACTCCCTTGTTCACCTCAGAAAAAAAAGTAGAATGAAGCACAGGGAGAAAGTGAGGAGAGGCTGCTGTGTGAAGTTGCTGTGTAGTGCTTCACAGTCTTGCTTCTCTTATATATAGAGGAAGATTTGAAAACAAACTGAATTTTGTGGGCCATTGACACCACAAGTCTTCCAGTATAAGCTACCTTCTTGGAGGAAGTAGTATTGATCTATTTGGTCAACTATGAAATATGATTGATGTTCATGAACATTGGGAGAATGAGTACCCTAACAGAGTCACTAATAGTAGCTGCTTGGGAACTGCTAAGACCAGAAACTTGGGGAATTTTCAACTAGAGGCGATAGTAGAGAGAGCGCTCTAATAGTAATAGTCACAGGCAACTGCTGCCATCCTAAGAAATTGTAAGTGCCCCCAAGAAATTAGAGAAATTGAAGAAATGCCCAGTAGGACCAGTCACTGGGAGCCTACCAACAACTTGCTTTTATGTTAGTGTAGCCAATGATAAGAGAAGATATAACATTTAGCTGAGGAGGCCATGCCCAGCCCTCTTAATCATCTCAAAATAACTACTCTTGAAAGACAGTATGACCATCAATGGCTACTTACATTCAAGAGAGATAAACAATACCATTTGTTATTTTTTTATGGCTGCTATAACTAATTGCCACAAAGAGTGGCTTAAAACAACACACATTTATTGTCTTACTGTTCTTCAGGTTAGAAGTCTGATGTGGGCTGTTTTATTTTTTCTGGAGGCTGTACAGGAGAAAATCCATGTCCTTACTTTTCCAGCTTCTAGAGGCTGACTAAATTTCTTAGTTGTTGGCCCCCTTCATCCATATTCAAAGCCAGAAATATTGGATCTGTTTTCTGATCACAGCACTCTGATTTTCTTTGTTAGCCACATCTCCCTCTAATTCTGACTCTTTGGCCTCGCTCTTTCACTTTTAAGGATCCTTGTGATTACATTGGGCCACCCAGAAAATCCAGGATAATCGCCTTATCTTAAGGTCAGCTGGTTAACAACTTTAATTCTACCTGAAATCTTAATTCCCCTTTGCCATGTAACCTAACATGTTCATATATGCTGGACATTAGGACAAGGGAATCATTGGGTGGCCATTATTTTGCATACTATAATGGTCTTTCATTACAGATTTCATTGAAGAGAGAGGATTCCCACCAAGAAAACTGGTAAAAGGATCAGAAATTCTATCTGAATGCTCCAACCATTTATAGAGACTTCCAAATAATGACCTAAGCTAGAGTTATTTTGGGCAATATAAAGAGACATGAATCTGCTCTCAATCAGACTAAAGGGAGTGAATAGAAATAGACTCTAATCACAGAATCTCCAAAAATATGTAAATTTTCAATTGTAATAAATATTTCAGTGACAAATTATGGTTTCTAAAAGAGGGAACAGTGACTCACTTAAAAAGGCTTCTCTGAGGGACTGTTGATTGAGCTTAGATGAAACAAGAGAGTTAAACTACATGAAAATTTAGAAAACAAGGGGAGGAGAGATGGAACATGGCAACATCCCTGGTCAAGGCAGGAACAGGACTGAACAGAAAGAATGTTGGGGAATGTGAGAGGTGTCATGCATGATGAAGCTAGAGAAGAAAGCAGGGCCAGATCTTGTAGGGTCTGGCCACCACATTCACTACTTAAACCTTTATTCTAGGCTCAGTGGAGTGTCACTGAAAGGTGTTAAACAGAAGCTTGAAATGGAATACATGTAATTGAATATTTATCTTTTGAAAAGATCACTTTTGCTGCAGTTTGGTGAATGGATTAAGAAGGGTGTGCCAGAAAAAGGAGGCCAAGTAGATCTAAAGGGATCAGTTAAGAACTTCTGCCATGGTCTTGATGAGAGAGGGTAGTTGGCTTGGTAGAACTTCGGTACGGTAGTGACCATGTAAATGGAAAAAAGAATATACATATTGAGAGTTATGTCAGAGGTAAAATCATTAGGACCAAAGAAAGGATTCAAAATGGGAAGATGATGAAGAGAAATACACTGAGCATGATTTCTGGGTCTCATGGTTTGTGGGATTTGGCCAGGTGTTTTCTTGTTTTGGGTTTTCAGTTGTTGTTTTCATCTCCAGAGCCTTGATTCATCTGAGCCTGCATCTGCCCACATTCCAGGACCATCACCTGTGTAACTGTCTCTACTGCCGTGGAGATTATTTCTTGTTTTGTCCTAATAATGTTGGGCAACCGCTTTTGGTATATTGGCCTTTAAAGTTGGCCTCTGCTCACTCTACTATAGATGACCACATTCGCCTTCCTTTGCCAAATTCTCCTGCTATTATTTGTCCTTTCTGCTGACCAACCCATTGAAACTTTGATACAGAAAGTACTTGTTTGGTGGTAGCAGAAGATGATCTTCTGGGGGTTCACTATTGCAGATTTTGCCATAATTTTCAGTTTGATTTTTAAACACCACCTTTGAATCATTGAATTATGACTACTATGATTGTTCCTGTTATTCAGATATAAGTCATTAAGGTTGTGCATCTCCCCCATCTCCACCTGATTGGCCTTGATATTTTACAGTGTTCAGAATTACACTATCTCACTTTCCTTCTTCCTCTCCAAGGACATGAGTGATTTGGTTTTCTAATTGCCATTTAATTATAGCATCCTGGTGATGATATCTAATCTGACTATGATAATTGTAGTCTAATTTAGTCTGAATGTGCACTATAAAAATTAAAATTTTAAATATTCTAAAAATTAAAATATTCTCTAAATAATTGAACAAGGACTTCCAATTGGTCTTTTGACTTCAAAGAATTTTATCAATTTATAGAATAACAAACAACCAAATTCATAGTGAAATGACTATGAACTGCACTAATCACTTTGTGGACATTATTCCTATCTTTCAACAATTCTGAACAGCTGGCATTATTATATCTATTTTACAAATGAGAGAACAGAGGTGACTCATAGCAGTTAAATATTGTCACCCCAATAAGTTTAATAATATATATATATATATATATATATATATATATATATATATATATATATATATCAGCAGCTAAATAGCTTAAAGAAAGGTAAATTATTTTCCCAAAGTTATATTTTAATAACTGATACTAAAGTTCTGATACCAAAGATCTATTTTCCTTACCTTTATGCTGGTATATTTCCTCCTGGGCTATAAATTATGCTTTGAGTAAGATCAACACTATTTTCCAGTCGTAGCCCATTTCCTGAAGTCCTCAGTTCCTTTGGAGTCAGAAGAGAAGCTGTGTTTGACCATGAAACTGAATTACGTTGATAGCATTTTAGCACCTATTTTTTTTTAGCAAATCAGAGTACACATGGTTCCTCAACTCAGATCTTAGAAGTGGCTGTTGGTGCTGCCATTGCACCAGGGAACTGTTCTTATTTCTTAACTTCCAAATTAATAGTCCCCTGTTTCAGGTCTCCTCTTTCAGCTCTATTCACTCCATGGGTGATTCCAACTAAGAAAGGCTTGAGTATGGCACTGCTGAGTGATCTTAGAGCTATATTCCTTCTCTGATCCCAGCAGTCTTACTATTGTGATTCACATTTTTGTTTAAATTGATTACTTCTCAGGTTTGTGTTCAGACCTGCTGAGTAAACATGTTTCTGATTACCTCCCCCGCCTCCAGATTGCTTAGTTGCACTTTTCTAAATGGAATCTCAGTTTCTTCTTTTTCCCTTTCATTTTTAATCTCATTATATCCATTTGTATTGATTCTTAGTTGTCTGGTATATGCAAAAATTCCAAATTTGTAACATCTGCAAATTTTATTAACATGCTGTATACTCTGTCTCTCACATAATTGATGCTAACCATTAATAATCTAGATGTTAGAGAAGATAAGAGCTTCACACGGACCACTGAAACGCTCACAAAAGATCACTCCACACTCTGAACATTGCCATTTGTCAACATCCTTTATTTATGACCTTTCTGCAAAACTGACATTCATATGATCACATTTTCTACAAATTGAATGGTCATTTAAAAGCAGAATTTCAAAGTTGTATCTCTTATTTTTAAGGGCATGAGTGTAGTTTTTTTGCACTCTTGAATTTTGTGTAGAACTTATAATTTAAAATATTCTAACTCTGTGAAAGTCTTAAACAATGTGATAAGAAAGCATTTATGTAGCATTTTCTTATTCTTAATGTATCTATGACCATCAAAAGTCATTTTATAATTACCCACTGATTTGGATGAAGTGTATTATTTTTTATGTGGGGAAAGAAAATTAACATTTATTGAACATCAATGTGCAAAATATGTGGGTTCTTAAATTCAGAGAAATGAGATCTGGGATTTGATGAAATTTCTAGTTGAATTCACTGGCAAGTTATCCCTTTATGTTTTTATACTCATTTTCTTTTTCAAATTTCACTTTGTGAAAGATACTTAATTATTCAATTGTTAGTATCACTTTTATCGTAACATAATTCATTGGGTGATTGTTTTCACTGTAATGAGATCTATTTTTAAAGACCATTTCAGTGATTCCCATTTGAGAACTCTCTTTCTTTTGAAATATCCTGTGCTGCCCTATGCTTCTGTCTGTCTGTCTCTCTATTTTACCATACTTATTGTCTTTCTGTTTATCTCATTTCTAGAATTGATCATTTTAGGGCCTACTGCTGCTTAATTCTAGAGAATAAAGAAACAACCAATTGCATTCAAATTCATTAAAAAAAGGAGTGCCATGTTCTCAGGGAATTTTACTCATAAGTCATTAAATTTTTAAATAACATATTTGAATAAATTTTAACAAATTTAAAATAGGAGGTTATAATCAGAGAAAACTATCAATGTATTAGTTTTCTATCAATCATTAGTAAATGATCCCATTTTACACGAAAATAGCTCCATTCTTCCAGTGTAACTGTAGATATTTTAACTTATTTTCACATAAGGGCTTGAGGTACTCTCCATGTAAGAATTACTAATTAAATTCTAAATAGGAGAAAAAGTGAATAAAAATAATTTTGCTTATTTGTCCACAGTCTTGCCTCTGTGGCATTGAAGAGAAATATAGAGATTTATAGTTACATGTGCTCATGAGCAAAGGCTATAGCTAAGATTTACTGTATTAGAGGCTATTTTAACTGACTTTCTTTAGCATATTGAAGTAAAAGCAGGATCAAGGTCTATGCAATTTGGAAATGAATGTAACATAAACATTACTAGAACTACCTAACCAAATAAGCACTAAATTTTCTACTTTGGGAAATAGGCAGCTCCAGGATGGTGGATCTGTTCAAGTAATTAAATAAAGACCCAGGTTCCCTCCAATTTCTTGCTCTGTCATCTTAAAGAGAGGGTTTGGTATTCATAGTCATAAGACATCTGCTTTTCCTCTAGGTATCACATTTGCATTCTTTTTTTTTAATTTTTATTTTATTAAATTTATTGGGGTGACAATTGTTAGTAAAATTACATAGATTTCAGGTGTACAATTCTGTATTACATCATCTATAAATCCCATTGTGTGTTCATCACCCAGAGTCAGTTCTCCTTCCATCACCATATATTCAATCCCCCATACCCTCATCTCCCACGCCCCACCCCCCACGCCCCTTACCCTCTGGCAACCACTAAACTATTGTCTGTGTCTATGAGTTTCTCATTTTTTTGTCTTGTACTTTTGTTGTTTTGGTTTATATACCACATATCAGTGAAATCACATGGTTCTCTGCTTTTTCTCTCTGACTTGTTTCGCTCAGCATTACTCTCTCAAGACCCATCCATGTTGTCACAAATGTTCCTATATCATCTTCTCTTACCGCCGAATAGTATTCCATTGTGCATATATACCACAACTTCTTTACCCATTCATCTATCGAAGGACATTTTGGTTGTTTCCATGTCTTGGCCACCGTAAACAAAGCTGCAATGAACATTGGAGCACACGTGTCTTTATCTCTAAATGTTTTCAGATTTTTTTGGGTAGATACCCAGGAGAGGGATTGCTGGGTCATATGGCAATTCTATTCGTAATTTTTTGAGGAACCTCCACACTGCCTTCCATAACGGCTGCACCAGTCTGCATTCCCACCAACAGTGTATGAGGGTTCCTTTTTCTCCACAGACTTCCCAACATTTGTTACTATTTGTCTTGTTGATGATAGCCATTCTGACTGGGGTGAGGTGATATCTCATTGTGGTTTCATTTGCAATTCTCTGATGATTAGTGATGTTGAACATTTTTTCATATGTCTATTTGACATTTGTATGTCCTCTTTGGAGAAAGGTCTCTTCAAGTCCTCTGCCCATTTTTCAATTGAGTTGTTTGTTTTTTTGTTGTTGAGTTGCATGAGTTCCTTGCATATTCTGGATACTAGCCCCTTATCGGAGGCACTGTTTGCAAAAATCTTCTCCCATTCAGTTGGTGGCCTCTTTATTTTGTCCATGGTTTCTTTTGCTGTGCAGAAGCTTTTAAGTTTCATATAGTCCCATTCGTTTATATTAGCTTTTACTTCCATTGCCTTTGGAGTCAAGTTCATAAAATGCTCTTTGAACCCAAGGTCCATAAGTTTAGTACCTATGTTTTCTTCTATGCAGTTTATTGTGTCAGGTCTTATGCTTAAGTCTTTGATCCATTTTGAATTAACTTTGGTACATGGTGACAAATAGCAGTCCAGTTTCATTCTTTTGCACGTGGCTATCCAATTCTCCCAGCACCATTTATTGAAGAGGCTGTCTTTGCTCCATTGTATGTTTTTAGCTTCTTTGTCAAAAATTATCTGTCCATATTTATGTGGTTTTATTTCTGGGTTCTCAATTCTATTCCATTGGTCTATGTGTCTGTTTTTCTGCCAATACCATGCTGTTTTGATTATTGTAGCCCTGTAGTACAAGCCAAAGTCAGGAAGTGTGATACCTCCATTATTGTTCTTTTTCCTTAAGATTGCTTTGGCTATTCGGGGTCTTTTGTGGTTCCAAACAAATCTGATGATTTTTTGTTCTATTTCTTTAAAATATGCCATTGGGATTTTGATGGGGATTGCATTGAATCTGTATATTGCTTTGGGTAATAGGGCCATTTTAACTATGTTGATTCTTCCAATCCATGAGCACGGAATGTCTTTCCATTTCTTTGTGTCTTCTTCAATTTCTTTCAAAAATGTCTTATAGTTTTCAGCATATAGGTCTTTCATATCCTTGGTTAAGTTTATTCCTAGGTATTTTATTCTTTTTGCTGCAATTGCAAAAGGAATTGTTTTTTGTATTTCTTTTTCTGAGATTTCATTGTTAGTATATAGGAAGGCATTGGACTTTTGTGCGTTGATTTGTAGCCGGCAACTTTACTGTATTCGTTGATTGTTTCTAATAGCTTTTTGGTGGAGTCTTTAGGGTTTTCTATACATAGCATCATGTCATCTGCAAAGAGTGATAATTTAACTTCTTCATTCCCAATTTGGATGCCTTTTATTTCTTTCTCTTGCCTGATTGCTCTGGCAAGGACTTCCAACACAATGTTGAAAAGCAGAGGTGATAGGGGACAGCCCTAAGTTGCTGGCTACAAAATCAACGTACAAAAGTCCATTGCTTTCCTATATGCTAACAATGAAATCTCAGAAAAAGAAATACAAATAACAACTCCTTTTGCAATTGCAGCAAAAAGAATAAAATACCTGGGAATAAACTTAACCAAGGATGTGAAAGACCTATATGCTGAAAACTATAAGACATTTTTGAAAGAAATTGAAGAAGACACAAAGAAATGGAAAGACATTCCGTGCTCATGGATTGGAAGAATCAACATAGTTAAAATGGCCCTATTACCCAAAGCAATATACAGATTCAATGCAATCCCCATCAAAATCCCAATGCCATATTTTGAATAGTTTGAATATTTGGTTCCACTCCCTCCTGGCTTTTAGAGTTTCTGCTGAAAAATCTGATGATAATCTAATGGGCTTTCCTTTGTAAGTTACCGTCTTCTTTTCCCTGGCTGCCTTGAGGATTCTTTCTTTGTCGTTGATTTTAGACAGCTTCAATACAATGTGCCTTGGAGAAGGCCTGTTGGGAATGAGGTAATTAGGTGTTCTATTTGCTTATTGGATTCGAGGGTCCAGTTCTGTCCACAAATTTGGGAAGTTCTCATCGACAATTTGTTTGAATATATTCTCTGTTCCCTTCTCTCTTTCTTCTCCTTCTGGTATGCCCATTATTCTTATATTGCTCTTTCTGATGGAGTCAGAAATTTCTTGTAGAGTTCTTTCATTTCTTTGAAGTCTCAAGTCTCTTTCTTCTTCTATCTGTGTCATTTCCAGGTTTCTATCTTCGATGTCACTGATTCTTTGCTCCATCTGGTCAACTCTACTACCTAAGCTGGTTATTTCATTCTTAATTTCTTCTATTGAGTTCTTAATCTCCAGAAATTCTATTTGGTTCTTTTTTAAGATTTCAATCTCTTTCGTAAAATGCTCATGCTGTTCTTTGATTGAGTTTCTGAGTTCCTTTAACTGCCTATCTGTGTTTTCTTGTATCTCGTTGAGTTTTTTCAGAACTGCAATCTTGAATTCTCTGTCATTTAAGTCACATATTTCTGTATCTTTAAGTGCCTTCTCTGGAGATTTTTCACTTTCTTTCTGAGCTATCTTGTTGCCTTGGTTATTCATGGCGATTACTGGTTTACTATTTCTCTTCCTAGACATCTACAGGAGTGACTTCTGCAACAGGTTGATAGAAAGCGGTCTTTCTTTTGTTTGCCAGTACTTGTTGGTAGAATGTTTTATTATTTCTCCAACTGCAACTTATTTTTCTTCTCCCACACAGTAGTGCTATGTTTTCTCTGCACTATTCCAACTTCTCACACAATGGGGGGATTCCCTGGGAGACGGGCTTCTCCTCTGTTAATAGTTCGTCTAGGTCACAGGGCGCAGTGTCCCGGTGGGTATGCGGAGAGCTTTTGATGTTCCAAAGCTCTTCCAGCTCCTGATTCAGAGCCCGTATGTTTCAGCAGTTCTGTTTACTCCTGCAGGGATCCGCCCAGATAGGTGGGGTCAGGGGCGGGGTGAGTTGTGAGAGGTGGCCCAGAGCAATGGCGGCGACCACCACCACAGCCGGTCCTGCTTCCTCAGGTCCCTCCCCTTTGCCGGAACTAGTTGGGCTGTGAATTTGTGTCTGCGGTCCGCAGTTCTCAAAACAGCAAATTTTCTGTTGTTTTGATCTGACACTGCTACTGTTTCGCTTCTAGCACCGGGCAGGTGGGGGCGAGTCGAGCTCTGGGAGGGGAGGGAGGGGGCGGCTAGTCTCAGTGCCTCAGGCTTCGTTCTCTGCTCGGCAGTGCGGGCTTAAACCACCGTTTTCAGCCTTTTTCCCTCAGTTTTTTCTCCGAGGTCTCTGCCGTGAGCGTTGGGTTCAGCCATGTTATATGCTGTCCCCTCAGCCCTGTGGAGCCCTGGCGGAGCCCTAGCAGTCCGAGTTCTTCCCTGTCCTGTAGCTGCGGTAGTTCCGGGAAGCAGTGAGCTCGGCGCACTGAGCTAGGTCTGCGTCCTGCGCACACGCGGCTCCATCTCCGCGCACTTCTCCCTTTCCTCCTCCCTCCACTCACACGAATCTCCCACCTGTGGGTGATTTCAGTCGGTAGTGGGCCTCTTTGTCTTGCCTGTCTGCTGTGCAGGGAGTCCTTTGTGGAGTTTTGTTTTTCGATTCTTTGTAAATTCCAGGGGAGCTTTACAGAGGCTCACCTCATGCAGCCATTTTTCCAGAAAGCAGCTTGGATTACATTTGCATTCTAGACAGAAAAGAGAAAGAACAAAAGGTGAAAGACGTGTAGCTGAGGCTATCATCTTTCACCAGGAAAACAACATTTTCCCCCAAAGCTCCCCCTCATAAACTTCTATTTACACCTCCCTAGCTGCAAGAGAATAAATAGTTTTAGCACGATGAATGTACACAACATTTATTTAATGAGGTAAGAGGAAGAATGGATTTGGGATGTCAAAAGCAAAGTGTGCTACAAAGCCTATGGCATGGAAATCATATACCATCTATATGACCTCTGTGTCTGAG
Source organism: Rhinolophus sinicus (assembly GCF_036562045.2). Lineage (NCBI taxonomy): Eukaryota > Metazoa > Chordata > Mammalia > Chiroptera > Rhinolophidae > Rhinolophus > Rhinolophus sinicus. The sequence goes on along the minus strand of NC_133761.1, from coordinate 40,749,380 downwards.
ATACATACATATCCATGCAACATCACTAACTCCTTCTCTGAATGTTCATGTCCCTCATATGTCCTAGTGAAGCATTACGAAATCCCACCTACCACTCTCAGTCTCTTAGTATAAGCATAAGCAGGTTGTCCTTCTGAACTGACATTATGAGAAACAAACAAACAAACAAAAACCTGTGCAGTAGGTGGCACAAACCTCTTACTGCATAGAATTTGAACCAGCTTTCTTGACCTTCTAAATAAAATACCTAGAGGAAGACCTTTCTTTAGAGCTACACGTACCAATATAAATGGGACTCAAGTTGTCTAGGAAAATGATATTAAAATCATGAATTATACCTCCCTGCTTATCCAGACAGCCTTCTGAAATTAACTAAACTCACCCCCAATCCATCACAGGTTCAGGATGAAGTATTATGCAGAGTTTAGGAACATGGAGGACTTGGAATGGAAATCAGCTCCACCATTTACTAGCTCTGAGATCTTTGGCAAGTTAATTAACCTCTGTTAACCTCTCTAAAGTGTAATAGGGTTAATAATTCTTACCTCTAAAAGATTGTTTGGAGATTAAAATAAATAATGTATGTAAAGAGTGTAGGACAAAATAACTGTTCAAGAAATGATAAAAACTGACAGCAGTGCTCTAGTGTGCCCACCATTCCAGGAGTATGGGAAAGACCTCTTCTCACATTAGAGGTACATACCTCTAATGTAGCAGAGAAGTAAGTTCTAAGTGAGACTATCATCAGTATCATTATCATTCCTATCATTACATAATGTCTAATTTAAATTGAAGGCTAGTTGTGGGTCAGGTGTTTTGCATTCATTATATCCAATTCACAATAAACTTAACCAAAGAAGAAACAGGCAACATACCTTTGAGTCTATTTTATTTAGACTTTAAGAACATGTAAAAGCAACAGATTGATACTTAAATGCTCTTAAAAGTTAGACCATCATAATCATGATTTAACAGTCTTGCCCAATCAGTTCTATTTAGACTGCATGAGTTGAGATTCCTCAGCCTCTGGAGTGCCAAAAAGCAGAAGATAATGGAGAGTTTATTAAAAGAAAACCAGTCTGTGGGTGGATGGCTTTCAATACTAACCTAACCCATTTCTTCTTGTGTCTTGAATATGCCAGTCTATTGAGTTAATAGCAGAGTATTAGCTGAAAATCCAAAACAGGAGGAAAAACAAAATTTTATTAACTGCCTAAAAATCTTCTCTATAATGAAATAAGGTGCACACCAGCTCATAGAGAAATTGACCTCACCAAGGAAATAAGATCTCTTTGGTCTCTGTGAGGAGATGTGGTCTCAGAATATTATCTTTGTGTTCATAAGACTGTGACATTCTGCTCACTTGTCAATCATCCCCATGAGACTACAAGATATTAGGTTGGAACAAAAGTAATTGTGGTTTAAAAGGTTAAACATTACTGCAAAAACCTCTAATACTTTTGCACCAATCTAATATTTAAGGATAGGTACAGTGTTTTTTGAATCTCTGTTTTTTAGTACAGAGCTCCTATAAGTGTTTAACGAATGTTTAATTGAATGAATTCACAAACAAAATGTAATGAGAAATAACAGAAACTGGTATCTCAATGCCAACAAAGTAGCTAGTCTCAATTAAGTCGTCTTATTGAATTTCTGGTGTGACAATAGTTGTTTTATCAAATTTTATTCAACTCACAAGTTCACTGAGTATAACTGCAGTGTTGTCCAAGAGCCACTTGCACTCAAGAGCCATATTTTTCTGCCTCATAAATCCTGCCAACCAATCACAGACCATTGGAGGTCATGCCTTTTTCATGAAACCTTTTTATTTAACACCAACCAATTCTGATTTTCTCTCTTGTTTAATGTGTTTATTAACTCATAGACTATAATCATCACAGAAATATTTCAAACTGGCTCTTCTTGTTTCCTAATTGTTTCGTAAACTTTTTCTCATTTATTCACTCAGTCAGTAATCAGTTATTAAATGATTTTATGTGCCAGGTAGTGTTCTAGGTGCCTGGAATACATTGATGAAGAAATCAACTGAGAAAATTTTAAATGTCAAGTGAAGAACTCTAATATGACTCTTTAATACTCTAGGTGTAAGAAACATCCAAACCTGTAGAGAATTTTGTTTATTTGAGCCAAATGACAAAAATTGCCAAGAACCAAATCTCAATGAATTAAGAAAATGCTCCAGAGAATGACAGTTTTGCAAGTTATTTTATATGTTAGAATCAAAGAAGAAGACGTAAAGAGTGCTACATGAAATCCATTGGTGGTAGATTAATGGGGTGGAGAAAGTAGAGAAGCAAAGCAAAGCATGGAAATCTCTAGGATTGGATAAAAAGTAAAACAGAGAGACACATACTTCTTTTACATTGGTGAGTACATGATAATTAATGATTAACTTTTACAGCACATATAGATGATATTTGGAAAACAAAATAACAGTCGTTCAGTGGTCTCCTGCTCTGGTGCTGTGGAGTCTGGAAAAAGGGATTATTCTAACATTACAAGATACGTTATCTTAGACACAAAAATACAACAAACAGGCTCACTTAAGTTAAAGATTGAACTTTGTCAAGGAAGCCAAGGTTGTGATTACCCTCCATGACCCACTTTTAGTTAGAAATTTTTATATCCAGACAATCCTATGTGGTTAATTTCAGTCTCTGAGTTTCTACGGCCCACCATGCTGGCCTCCCATGAGCTTGTCAGGTTTAGTATGCAGCCAATTTTTCATCCGCAATACACTATGCTTGAACCCCAAGTGTGCCCCAACCAATTTTGGTGGATTGAATCTCACCATTAACTGAGAGAGCATGTACCAAAGAGTAGGCTCAGGGACTCCTGAGAGGACTTTCCCTCTGACACCCATTGCCTCTACTTAGCACCAGACTCTGGAGGTCAAAGCATTGGGATTCATTCTCTGTCTGAGAATATTTAGCATGCATGCTTCAAATAATTTTGATGGGTTTCAGGTCTTTCAAGGAGGTGGGATTTATCCTAATCGAGTGATTTCATGGACTATGCTATTTAAATTATCATGCAACTTCCAGCATACAGGAATATCTGGAATTGACATAGTTGAAAACACATGCTTCATTAAGGAGTTTCAGGGTATACATCAGATGCCTCTACTTGAAATTGGAGTTTTAATTATCCTTGTGTCCAGTATAAAATATGTAAACTACTATTTGGGGCCTCCCTAACCAACTGACATATAGCAAAAAAAAAAATGTATATCATGATAATTTAGTTGCTTTACTTATTTAAGCTCTAAATTCCAACACAGAAGGTAATGAAAAATAACACACTGAAGAAGTCATATTTTACACAAGTATGTGGCACTATTTGAAAATAAACCTCTTGAGGGTAAATAATCAGTCTTTTTCAGGTTTGGCCCTGGACCTAATGAATGATCAGAGATGTGAGAGTACATCAAGATTTTTATGCAAAGATATAGCAATTTACCAAGTCCAAGTATCAAGTATGGAGAAAAGCATTTAGAGCTCACAATAAAGAGCCTAACAGGATGCTGAAAAATAGTTACTTTAAATAAACAGTCTTTAGTAATCTAAAATAATGCAATTAATAAGGATGCTTTCATAAGATTTAAAAGTGAAACTTTCTATTTACTGCTTATAAGACAGGATAGATAGTATGTTGTTAGGAAGGCTCCTGGTGGAGTAAACAAAGACAGCCATATCCTGAAACTCCAGGTTCTAAAGCAGCTCATTCACTCCAGGACAAAATGTAACGGTGCCTTGTGGTTAATAAATTATCTCGTAAATCCCTTTTGGCCAGACAAACAGAGCAAATCTGATAGATAGGAACAGGTTTTTTGCTAATCCCTTCAGGATGGGGATGGGCAAACAGAACAAACCTGACAGATGAATTCCATTAGAAGGCACCATCTCTTCTCCAAGCAGACAAGGAAATATATAAAAGTAAGAACTTTTGCCTCAGTCAGGGGCATCCCATTTGGGAACACCCTCCCCGTCTTTGCTTTTAATAAACTATCCTCTTTTACAACTCCTCACCTCTCCTTGGTCCAGGCTTCCATTCTTCGGTTTCACAAGACGTGATCCGGAAACTCACAGAAATTTCCTACATCACGGATTCATCTTTAAAAGTCGATCAGATACTTTAAAAATTAATTTCATTGTGATCAAAACCTTGATATTAGGTTATCTCTGAAGCTTATCAGGTATAATTTATTGGGTTAGTTTTTAAGTGGGATGTATACAAATATACTGATAAAAATGCCTTGAATAATAAATGTGCAAATTGATCATTGTGAGTAAATACAATCTTGTAAATTGAATCATAATTTACAAATTTTAGGGAAATCTGTTAAACAAATAAGTCTTTTTTTTTAAATATTATTTTATTAAATTTATTGGGGTGACAATTGTTAGTAAAATTACATAGATTTCAGGTGTACATTTCTGTATTACATCATCTATAAATCCCATTGTGTGTTCATCACCCAGAGTCAGTTCTCCTTTCATCACCATATATTCGATCCCCCTTACCCTCATCTCCCACATCCCACCCCCCACCCCCCTTACCCTCTGGCAACCACTAAACTATTGTCTGTGTCTATGAGTTTCTGTTTCTCATTTGTTTGTCTTGTTCTTTTGTTGTTTTTCGTTTATATACCACATATCAGTGAAATCACATGGTTCTCTGCTTTTTCTCTCTGACATATTTCGCTCAGCATTACACTCTCAAGATCCATCCATGTTGTCACAAATGTTCCTATATCATCTTTTCTTACCGCCGAATAGTATTCCATTGTGTATGTACACCACAACTTCTTTATCCATTCATCTATCGAAGGACATTTTGGTTGTTTCCATGTCTTGCCACTGTAAACAAAGCTGCAATGAACATTGGAGCACACGTGTCTTTATCTCTAAATGTTTTCAGATTTTTTGGATAGATACCCAGGAGAGGGATTGCTGGGTCATATGGCAATTCTATTCACAAATAAGTCTTTTAATGAACATAATCACTATGTCCTTCAAGTTCTTTACAACATTCTAACCTATGTAGAGTACACTTGTAAGTAAGTATCAGATGCCCATGTGAATGCAATTGCCTCTGATTTTGGTTTTCAACTACTTTTTGTGACTGTTTCAGGGCTACTTTTGTCTCTATATTTGAAAATAGCCAGACATGGTTATGGCTACTGTTTAGTATATAAACATTGTTTTTTAATTGAAGGTTAATGGGGTGACAATAGTTAGTAAAGTTACATAGATTTCAGGTGTGCAATTCTGTATTACATCATCTATAAATCCCATTGTGAGTTCACCACACAGAGTCAGTTCTCCTTCCACCACCATATATTTGATCCCCTTTACCCTTATTTACCAACCCCCCGTTTACCCTCTGGTAACCACTAAACTGTTGTCTGTGTCTATGAGTTTCTGTTTCTCATTTTTCTGTCTTGTTCTTTTGTTGATTTTGGTTCATATACCACATATTAGTGAAATCATATAGTTCTCTGCTTTTTCTGTCTGACTTATTTCGCTTAGCATTATATTCTCCAGATCCATCCATGTTGTCACAAATGGTCCTATTTCACCTTTTCTTACCACCGAATAGTATTCATTGTGTATATATACCAGAGCTTCTTTATCCATTCATCCATCGAAGGACATTTTGGTTGTTTCCATGTCTTGGCCACCATAAATAAAGCTGGAATGAACATTGGAGCACACTTGTCTTTATGCATAAATGTTTTCAGATTTTTTGCATAGATACCCAGGAGAGGGATTGCTGGATCATATGGTAATTTCATGCGTAATTTTTTGAGGAACCACCACACTGCCTTCCATAGCGGCTGCACAAGTCTGCATTCCCACCAACTGTGTGAGAGCGTTCCTTTTTCTCCACAGTCTCTCCAACACTTGTTACTATTTGTCTTCTTGATGTTAGCCATTCTGACTGGGGTGAGGTGATATCTCATTGTGGTTTTGATTTGCATATCTCTGATGATTAGTGATGTTGAGCATTTTTTCATATGTCTATTTGCCATTTGTATGTCCTCTTTGGAGAAAGGTCTCTTCAAGTCCTCTGCCCATTTTTTCAATTGGGTTGTTGGTTTTTTTGTTGTTGAGTTGCATGAGTTCCTTGTATATTCTGGATACTAGCCCCTTATCGGAGGCACTGTTTGCAAAAATCTTCTCCCATTCAGTTGGTGGCCTCTTTATTTTGTCAATGGTTTCTTTTGCTGTGCAGAAGCTTTTAAGTTTCATATAGTCCCACTCGTTTATTTTAGCTTTTACTTCCATTGCCTTTGGAGTCAACTTCATAAAATGCTCTTTGAACCCAAGGTCCATAAGTTTAGTACCTATGTTTTCTTCTATGCAGTTTATTGTGTCAGGTCTTATGCTTAAGTCTTTGATCCTTTTTGAGTTAACTTTGGTACATGGTGACAAATAGCAGTCCAGTTTCATTCTTTTGCACGTGGCTATCCAATTCTCCCAGCACCATTTATTGAAGAGGCTGTCTTTGCTCCATTGTATGTTTTTAGCTTCTTTGTCAAAAATTATCTGTCCATATTTATGTGGTTTTATTTCTGGGTTCTCAATTCTATTCCATTGGTCTATGTGTCTGTTTTTCTGCCAATACCATGCTGTTTTGATTATTGTGGCCCTGTAGTACAAGCCAAAGTCAGGGAGTGTGATACCTCCATTATTGTTCTTTTTTCTTAAGATTGCTTTGGCTATTCGGGGTCTTTTGTGGTTCTAAACAAATCTGATGATTTTTTGTTCTATTTCTTTAAAATATGCCATTGGGATTTTGATGGGGATTGCATTGAATCTGTATATTGCTTTGGGTAATATGGCCATTTTATCTATGTTGATTCTTCCAATCCATGAGCACGGAAAGTCTTTCCATTTCTTTGTGTCTCCTTCAATTTCTTTCAAAAAAGTCTTATAGTTTTCAGCATATAGGTCTTTCACATCCTTGGTTAACTTTATTCCTAGGTATTTTATTCTTTTTGTTGCAATTGCAAAAGGAATTGTTTTTTGTATTTCTTTTTCTGAGATTTCATTGTTAGTATATAGGAAGGCAATGGACTTTTGTGCTCTATACCTATTTTATTAATTGTTCTAATCATAAATGTATTTTGTATCTTGTCAAATGCTTTATCTGCATCAATTGATATAATCATATGATTTTTGTCCTTTATTTTGTTTATGTGATGTATCACATTGATGGATTTGCGGATGTTGAACGAAACTTGTGCCCCGGGGATGAACCCCACTTGGTCGTGATGAATAATCTTTCTGATGAATTGTTGTATTCGATTTGCTAGAATTTTATTTAGGATTTTTGCATCTGTATTCATCAGAGATATTGTTCTGTAGTTTTCTTTTTTTGTGTTGTCCTTACCAGGTTTTGGTATCAGAGTAATGTTGGCCTCATAAAATGAGTTAGGGAGTACTGTCTCTTCTTCAATTTTTTGGAAGAGTTTGAGCAGGATTGGTATTAGATCCTCTTTGAAGGTTTGGTAGAATTCACTAGTGAAGCCATCTGGTCCCGGACTTTTGCTTTTGGGAAGGTTTTGGATGACTGATTCAATTTCGTTACTGGTGATCGGTCTGTTTAGATTTTCCAGTTCTTCATGGTTCAGCCTTGGAAGGCTATATGTTTCTAAGAACTTGTCCATTTCTTCTAGGTTATTGAATTTGGTGGCATATAGTCCTTCATAGTATCCTTGGATGATCCTTCATATTTCTGTGGTATCCTTGATAATTTCACCTTTTCCATTTCTGATTTTGTTAATTAGTGTCTTCTCTCTTTTTATCTTAGTGAGTCTAGCCAAGGGTTTGTCCATTTTGTTAATCTTTTCAAAGAACCAGCTCTTTGTCACATTAATTTTTTCTATTGTCTTTTTGTTCTCTATGTCATTTAGTTCTGCTCTGATTTTTGTTATTTCCTTTCTTCTGCTGACCTTGGGTTTCACTTGTTCTTCTTTTCTAATTCTTTAAGGCCCAACATGTGGTTATTTATTTGGGATTTTTCTTGTTTCTTGAGATAGGCCTGTAATGATATAAATTTCCCTCCTAAACCTGCTTTCGCTGCATCCCAAATATTTTGGTAGGATATATTTTCATTGTCATTTGTTTCTATGTATTTTTGATCTCACCTCTCATTTCTTCTTTGACCAATTTGTTCTTTAAATGTATGTTGTTTAATCTCCATGTATTTGTGTTTTCCCCTGCTTTCCTTTTGCAGTTGATATCCAATATCAAAGCCTTGTGCTCAGAGAATATGCTTGGTATGATTTCAATCTTCTTAAATTTGCTGAGTCTGATTTTGTGTCCCAATATATGGTCTATCCTTGAGAATGTTCCACGTACACTAGAAAAGAATGTATAATCTGATGTTTTAGGATGAAGTGCTGTATATATGTCAATTATGTCCACTTCATCTAATGTGTCATTTAGGGCTGCTGTTTTGTTATTTATTTTCTGTTTTGATGATCTATTGATCTATGCATAGCTGTGAATGATGTATTTAGGTCGCCTAGAATAATTGTGTTTTGGTCAATTTCTCCCTTTAGTACTGTTAGTAGTTGCTTATGCTCCCTGATTGGGGGCATAAATATTGATGACTGTTATGTCTTCTTGTTCTATAGTCCCCTTTACCATTATGAAATGTCCATCTTAGTCTCTTGTTACTTTTTTCACCCTGAAGTCTGTTTCATCTGATATCATTATGGCTACACCTTATTTTCTCTGGGTACCATTTGCTTGGAGTGTCAATTTCCACCCTTTCACTTGGAGTCTATACTTGTCCTTGTAGCTGAGATATGTCTCTTGGAGAAAGCATATGGTTGGGTTTAGTTTTTTTATCCCATCTGCTACTCAGTGCCTTTTTATTGGTGAGTTCAGTTCATCTACATTTAGAGTGATTATTGATATGTGAGAATTTCCTTTCATTCTATCTTTAGTTTTCTAGTTTGCTGTCTGTTATTTCTGTGTGGTGGTATTCTACGAAGTTTTCCTCTGTTTCTTCTTTCATTACAGTATATATTTCAGTTCTGGATTTTTTTTTCAGTGGTTACCCTTAAGTTTATGTAAAAGAAAGTTTGATATTTAGAATATTCCATTTTCTTCAGCACGCTTACTTTCTCCATTCCCATATTCCGGTTCAGGCCTTTACTCTCCCCCTTTTTGAGTTTTGGGTGCCACAAATTGTCCCTGTTGATGGTGGTCAAAAAGCCTCCTTTAGTGTTTCTTGTAGTTCAGGTTGTGTATTAGAAAATTCCCTCACATGTTCTGGAAAGGTCTTTATTCCTCCTTCATATCTAAAGGATATCTTTGCTGGGTATATTATTCTTGGCTCATAATTTCTCTCTTTCAATAGTTTGAATATTTGGTTCCACTCCCTCCTGGCTTGTAGAGTTTCTGCTGAAAAAGCTGATGATAATCTAATGGGCTTTCCTTTGTACGTTACCATCTTGTTTCCCTGATTGCCTTGAGGATTCTTTCTTTGTTGTTGAATTTAGACAGCTCAATACAATGTACCTTGGAGAAGGCCTGTTGGGATTGAGGTAATTAGGTGTTCTATTTGCTTTGTGGATTCGAGGATCCAGTTCTGTCCACAAGTTTGGGACGTTCTCATCAACAATTTGTTTGAATATATTCTCTGTTCCCTTCTCTGTTTCTTCTCCTTCTGGTATGCCCATTATTCTTATGTTGCTCTTTCTGATGGAGTCAGAAAGTTCTTATAGAGTTCTTTCATTTCTTTTAAGTCTCAAGTCTCTTTCTTCTTCCATCTGTGTCATTTCCAGGTTTCGATCTTCGATGTCACTGATTCTTTCCTCCATCTGGTCAACTCTACTACCTAAGCTGGTTATTTCATTCTTAATTTCTTCTATTGAGTTCTTAATCTCCTGAGATTATATTTGGTTGTTTTTAAAAAATTTAATCTCTTTAGTAAAATTTTCATGTTGTTCTTTGATTGTGTTTCTAAATTTACTAAACTGCCTTTCTGTGTTTTCTTGCATCTCCTTGAAATTTTTCAGAATTGTAATCTTGACTTCTCTGTCATTTAAGACACATATTTCCATATCTTTAAGTTCCTTTTCTGGAGACTTTTCACTGTCTTTCTGAGCTGTCTTGTTGCCTTGGTTATTCATCGTAATTACTGATTAATTATTTCTCTTCCTAGACATCTACACAGGAGTGGCTTCTGCAATAGGTTGATAGGAAGAGATCTTTCTTTTATTTTCCAGTATTTTTTGGTAGAATGTTTTATTTTCTCTCTGACTGCAGCCTTTTTTTTCCCTCTCTCACACAGTAGTGATATGTTTTCTCTGCACTTTCCCAGCTTCTCACACAATGAGGGGATTCCCAGTGAGATCGGCTTCTCCTCTATTAACAGTTCACCTGGGTCACAGCGTGCAGTGTCTGTGTGTGTATACAAAGAGCTTTTAAAGTTTGAAAGCTCTTCCTGCCCCAGATTCAGATCCCGTATGTTTCAGCAGTTCTCTTTACTCATGCAGGGATCCACCCAGACAGGTGGTGCCAGGGGCGGGGTGAGTTGTGAGAGGTGGCCCAGAGCAATGATGGCGACCACCACCACAGCCGGTCCTGCTTCCACAGCTCCCTCCCCTTTGCCGGAACTAGTTGGGCTACGAATCTGTGTCTGTGTTCCACAGTTCTCAGAGAAGCAAATATTCTGTTCTTTTGATCTGACACTGCTACTGTTCCACTTCTAGCCCCGGGTAGGTGGGGGCGGGGTGAGCCTTGGGAGGGTAGGGAGGTGGCGGCTAGTCTCAGTGCCTAAGGTTTCCATTCTCTACTCAGCAGTGAGGGCTTAAACCACGGTTTTCAGCCTTCTTCCCTCAGTCTTTTCTCCGAGGTGTCTGCAGTGAGCATTTGGTTCAGCTGTGTTATATACAGCACCCTCAGCCCACTTTGCTAAGAGTTTTTTTAGTAAATTGGATGCTGGATTTTGTCAAATATTTTTTCTGCATCAATTGATATGACCATATGATTTTTATCTTTCATTTTTTAATGTAGTGCACCATGTTAATTGATTTGTGGATATTGAACCAATCTTGCATACCAGGAATGAATCCCATTTGAACATTGTGTATGATCTTTTTAATGTATTGCTGAATATGGTTTGTTAATATTTTATTGAGGTTTTTTGCATCTATGTTCATTAGGGATATCAGCCTATAGTTTTCTCTTTTAGTAACGTCTTTGCCTGTCTTTGCCTGTTATTAGGGTAATTGTGGCCTCATAAAATGAGCTTGGGAGCCTCCCCTCCTTCTGGATATTTTGGAATAGTTTGAATAATAAGTGATAATTCATTTGTCACCATTCATTATTTAGTAGCATGTTATTCAGTCTCCATGTGTTTGTGTGTTTTTCAGTTTTCTTCTTGTAATTGATTCTACTTTCATAGCACTGTAGTGAGTAGTTTATTGTAGTTTCTTGATATGATTTTAGTCTTCTTTAATGTTTTCTTAAATTTATTGAGACTTGTTTTTGGGCTAGCATGTGGTCTGTTTTGGAAAACGTCCATGTGCTTTTTAAAAAAATGTATATTCTGCTGCTTTGGGGTGAAATGCTCTGAAAATAGAAATTAAATCCATCTTGTCAAATGTGTCATTTAAGGCTACTGTGTCTGTATTGATTTTCTGTCTGGAGGATCTGTCCATTGGTATCATTGTAGTGTTGAAGTCCCCTATACTATGATTGTGGTACTGTTGATCTCTGTCTTTATGTCAGTCAATATTTGTGTTATATATTTATTTGCTCCTATGTTGGGTGCATTGATGTTTACTAGGGTTATGTCCTCTTGTTGGGTTGATCCTTTTATTGTATATAATGTCCTTCTTTGGCTTTTATTGTAGTCTTCATTTAAAGTCTATTAAAGTCTGATATAAGTATTGCTTTTTCTGATTTCTGTTTGTGTGAAATATCGATTTCCATCCTCATGCTTTTAGTCAGTGCATGTCTTTTGATCTGAGGTGAGTCTCTTGTAAACAGTATATGCATGTTTTTTTGTCTTATCCACTCAGCTACCCTATGTCTTTTGATTTAATTATTTTTTAATTAAAATTTATTAGGATGACAGGGGTACAATTCTGTATTACATCATCTGTAAATCCTGTTGTGTGGTCACCACCCAGAGTCAGTTCTCCTTCCATCATTTTACTAACAATTGTCACCCCAATAAATTTAAGAAAAAAATAATAATAATGAAAAGAAAAATATAAATGCCTACTAAAAAAATTATTAGGATGACAATGGTTAGTAAAATTACATAGAATTCAAGTGTATAATTCTGTAATATGTCATCTATATATCACACTGTGTATTCACCACCCAGAGTCAGTTCTCCTTTTATCACCATATATTTGACCCCGTTTACCCTTATCTACCACTCCCTCCCCCCTTAACCTCTGGTAACCACTACACTATTGTCTGCATCTTCAAGTTTTGATTTCTTTATTTGTTTTTCTTGTTTGTTTGTTGCTTTCAGTTTTATATGCTACATGTCAGTTAAATCATGTGGTTCTCGACGTTTTTGTGTAACTCATTTCACATAGCATAATAATCTCAAGATCCATCCATGTTATCGCAAATGGCAGTATTTCATATTTTCTTATGGTAGAATAGTATTCTATTGTGTATATATACCAGATCGTCTTTATCCAATCATCTATCCAAGGATGCTTTGGTTGTTTTCATTTTTTGGTCATCGTAAATAAAGTGGCAATGAACATCAGAGCACATATATCTTTATTGGTAAATGTTTTCAAATTTTTGGGGTATATACCCAGGAAAGGGATTGCTGGGTCATAAAATAAAAAGGTAACTAACTGAATGGGAGAAAATTTTTGCAAACAACACTTCTGAAAAGGGGCTAATATCCAAAATATATAAGGACCTCATACAACTCAACAACAAAAAAACAAACCACCCAATTAAAAAATGAGCAGAGAACCTGAATAGACATTTCTCCAAAGAGGACATACAGATGACCAATAGACATGTGAAAAGATGTTCAACATCACTAATCATCTGAGAAATGCAAACAAAAACTACAATGAGATATCACCTCACACAGGTTAGAATCACTGTCATCAACAATAACAAGTGTTGGAGAGGCTGTGGAGAGAAAGGCACCCTCATAGACTTTTCATAGGACTGCAGATTGGTGCAACCACTATAGAAGGCAGTGTGGAGGTTTTTCAAAAAATTAAGAATAGAATTACCATATGATTGGAGCATTTAATTCATTTACATTTACAGTCACTATTGATAGGTACATAGTTGTCGCCATTTTATCATTTGTATTTCCAGCCTTTGTTAGTCAGATTTTTCCTTTCTTCTCCTTAAAGAAGTATTTTATTACATCAGCTATAAATCACATTCTGTGTTCAACACAATTGTACCCCTGAAATCTATGTAACTTTACTAACAATTGTCACCCCAATAAACTTTAAGTAAAAAAAAAAAGTATTTTAACATTTCCTGTAATACTGGCTTGGTGGTCATGAATTCCTTTAAGTTTTCCTTATCTGGGAAGTTCTGTGTCTTTCCTTCAGTTTTAAATGATTGCCTTGCTGGGTAGAGCAATCTTGGCTGTAGGCCCTTGTTTTCATCACTTTGAATATTTCCTCCCACTCCCTTCTGGCCTGAGAAGTTTTTGTAGAAAAATCAGCTGATAACCTTATGGAGGATCCCTTGTAAGAAACTAGCTCTCTTCCTCTTGGTGATTTTAGGATTCTCTCTTTGTCTATAACCTTTGCCATTTTAACGATAACATATCTTAGTTTGTGCCTATTTGGGTTCATGTTGTTTGGGACTCTGTGATTGCTGGGCTTCTATGTCAATTTCTTTCAGCATGTTAGGGAAGTTTTCGGTCATTTTTTTCAAATAGATTCTCTATCCCTTGCTCCCTTTCTTCTCTTTCTGGTACTCCATTGATGGAAATGTTTTGCTTGATTTTGTCCCACAGGTCTGTTAAACTATTTTCATTTTTTTAATTCTTTTTTTTCTTTTTGTTGTTCTGACTGTGTGTTTTCTACTACCTTATCTTCTAAATTGCTGTTTCAATCACCTGCTTCATCTAATCTGTTACTGATTCTTTCTAGTGTATACTTCATTTCAGTTATTGCACTCTTTATTTCTGTCTCATTATTTTTCATGGTTTCTATGTCCCTCTTTTTTTCATGCCATATCTTTGTTGAAATTCTCAGCATTCTTATAATCGATGTTTTAAACTCTGTCTCTGGTATGTTGGTTGGCTCCATTTCCTTTAGATCCATTTCTAGAGGTTTCTTCTGTTCTTTTTTGGGGGACATGTTTCTTTGTTCCCTCATTCTGGTTGCCACTCTGTAATTGTTTCTACATATTAGGTAGATCTTCTATGTCTTTCAGTCTATGCTGGATGGCGTTATAGTATGTGTCCTTGTAGTCAAATTGCTCAGTCTCCCTAATCTCCTGTGCATGTGTTCCAGGAGAGTCCCTTGTGTTGTGTGTGTTCTCCTCTTGTAGTTGAGCTTTGATTGTTTTTGGTGCATCAGTGGGTGGGATTGACTCCCAGGCTGACTGTATTGACTATGCCCACAATGTATGAGCTGCTGTGTGGAGACTGACCCCCTCATAGGAGGCTTTCCCCCAGTGGGCTCTTGTGACTGTTAAGAACCCCCACGTTTGGTGTACGTCTTTGGGGGTTAAAAAGTAGTGTTCTGGCAAATGTTCTGTTTCATCCGATGTAAGTATGACTACACCCGATTTTCTGTGGATACCATTTGCTCGGGGTATTGATTTTCACCTTTTCACTTTGAGTCTATGTTCATCCTTGTAGCTGAGATGTGTCTCTTGGAGGCAGTCAATAGTTGGGTTTTATTTTTTGTCCAATCTGTTACTGTGTGCTTTTTATTGGTGAGTCCAGTCCATTTACATTTATGGTAATTGTTGGTGTATGAGGATTTCCTATATCTATCTTGTCTTTTGTTTTCTGTTATCTTCATGTCTCTATTGTTTCTTTGCCTTTTTGTTGCTGTCTGTTATTTTAGTATGGTGGTATTCTATGATTTCCCCCTCTGTTTCTGCTTTTTATATGTTACTAAGTTGGTGCAAAAGTAATTGTAGATTTTGCAATTATTTTCAACCTTTTAAACCATAATTATTTTTGTACCAACCTAATATATTCTCAGTTCTGGATTTTTTTTTTTTTTTTTTTTTGGCGTTGTTTACCATTTAGTTTATGTAAAAGGAAGTTTCATATATATAGTATTCCTTTTTTCTTTAACATGCTTCTTATCTCCATTCCTCTTTGCAGATTCAGACTTTACTCTCTACCCTTTTATGTTTTTATTGTGACAATATTGTTATTCCCTACTTAAGCTGTAAGTTGATTTCAGAGTTGCAATAGCAAGTTGTATTTTTGCTTTGTTTAATGTTTTTATCTTTTTTATCCTTTTTGTTATGTTTAAGTGTATAGTGCCTTATTTGTGTACAAAGTCCTGTTTCCTGCTTCTGTCTGACCATTCATAATACTGCTCATGGTTTTGTATTCTTCTGATTTTTTTGTTTCTGTTTGAATAGTCTCCTTCAGTATTTCTTGTAGGGCAGGTCATGTGTAAAATTCCTTCAGCTTCTATATGTCTAGAAAGGTCTTTATTCCTCCTTCATATCTAAAGTATATCTTTTCTGGGTATGTTATACTTGGCTGATAATTTCTCTCATTCAATAGTTTTAATATTTGATTCCTCACCCTCCTGGTTTGTAAAGTTTCTGCCTGAAAAGTCTGATGATAGTCTAATGAACTTTCCCTTATATGTTACTGCTCTCCCTCCCCCCACCTCCCAATGCCTTGAGAATTCTTTCTTTTTCATTAAATTTTGAAGCTTCAATACAGTGTGCCTCAAAGAATGCATTTTGGATTTGAGGTATTTGGATGTTCTGTTTGCTTCTTGGGTTCAAGGATCCAGTTCCTTCCACAGGTTTGGGAAATCTCATCAACTATTTGTTTGAATAGACTCTCTGTTTTCTGTCTCTTCTTTTTCTGGTATACCCATTGTTCTTATGTTGCTCTTTCTGACGATGTCAGAAAGTTCCTATAGAGTTCTTTCATATCTTTTAACTTCCAAGTCTATCTCTTTTTTCATCTGTGTATTTCCAGATTTCTGTGTTTGATATCACTAGTTCTTTATTCCATCTGGTCAGCTCTATTACCTAAGCTTGCTATTTCATTGTTCATTTCTTTTATTCAGTACTTAATCTCCAGAATTTCTATTTGGTTCTTTTTTTAAATTTCCATTTATTTGATAAAATGTTCATTTTGTTCTTTGACTGTGTTTCTGAGTTCATTAAACTTGCTGTCTGTGTTTTCTTGCATCTCGTTGAGTTTTTTTTCAGAACTGCAATGTTGAATTCTCTGTCATTTAAGTCATATATTTCTATGTCTTTAAGTTCATTTTCCGGATACATTTTATTTCCTTTCTGAACTTCCTTGTTACCTTGGTTAGTCATGGCAATTAATGAATTACTATTTACCTTCCTGGGCATCTATAAGAGTGGGCTCTGCAACAGCCCTATGAAGATGATATGAAGTTGATATGAAGATGTCTTTCTTTTGCTTTCCAGTAGGTGTTGCTAGAATGTTTTATTTTCTCTCCCACTGAAATATTTTATTTTCTCTCATGCTGTAGTGTTTTATTTTCTCTGCTGCAATGGAAGGTGGGCTTCTCTTCCATGAGCAGGTTGCCTAGGTCTCAGGGCACTGCCTCCATAGGAGTATGTGGAGGGCAATAGAGTTCTGAGCTTCTGAAATCCTGGTGCTGCCCCTGCATCCTGATGCAGAGCATGTGTGTCTCAGCAGCTCTGGTTGTTCCCTGCAGGGATCTGCCCTGAAAGGTGGGGGCAATGTTGTCCATGAGAGATGGCTCATGCATTTTTGGCTCCAAGCAATGGTGACTACTAGCCCATAGCTCTGTCTCCCCTACAGCTCTTTCCCTATCACCAGAATTAGTCAGTCACGCTGTGCATCTGTGGCTGGGGGACACTTGCTCCAGTTCTCAGGGCTGTGGATATTCTCTTCTTTAATATCACACTGCTACCATTTCTTCTGGAGACCACTTCTAACAGTGGGAGGGAAGGCATGAGGTGATCTCTGGGATAGTGGTGGGTGAGTTGGCCAGGCTCCGTGTCTTTGTTTTCTGTTTTCTGCCTGGCAGTGAAGGCTTAAACCACAGTTCTCACCCTTCTGTGTTTGATCTGTTCTCTGAGGTCTCTGCCCCAAATGCTGGGTTCAGTTATACTGTATGCTGATCCCTTAGGCAGGACTGTGGACCACAGGGTGTGTGACTGCAGCCTGGATTCTTCCCTCTCCCAAGACTGCAGTGAACTCCAAACTGCATCCTATAGCCCACAGCGTGCATCTTTGCACTTCCCCCCTTCCCTCCTCCCCTGCTTGCCTAATTTGCCCACCTTCATGTGATCCTATGTGAGGATCTCTCAGACGTGCTTGTGAGTTGTTTAAGTTATCTTTTGTTGAATTATAGCTGTTCGATTTGTTGTAACTTCCAGTGGTAATTTCAAGGAGCACTCCACACACTCATTTCTGTGATGTAATGTCACATTTCAGCCTTTTTAATAGCGAGTAATATTCCATTGTATATGTGTACCACCTCTTCTTTAGCCAATCATTCATTCAGAATCACCGAGGTTGACTTCATATCTTGGCTATTGTAAATAATGCTGCAATGAACGTATGGATGAACATGTCCCCTCAAACTAGCATTTTGGGTTTCTTTGGATAAATACCCAGAAGTGGAATTACTAGGTCCTTCTTTGTCTCTTGTTATAGGCCTTATTTTAAAGTATATTTTCTCTAATATAAGTATTGCTTCCTCAGTTTTTTGTTTGTTTTTGTTTATTTTCCTAAAATATATCTTTCTCCCATTCCTTTACTTTCAGTCTATGTGTGCCATTCAATTCAAAAGGACTCTCTTATAGTCATCACATATAAATCTTGGTTTCTTATCCATTCAGCCACCTATCGTTTAATTGGAACATTTAATCCATTTATATTGAAAGTAGTTGTTGATAGATATGTGGTTACTGCCATTTTATTATTCAAATTTTGTATTTTTTCTTCTTTTCATCTTACAGAAGTTCCTCTAACATTCCTGGTAATACTGGTTTGGTGGTGATGAACTCCTTTAGCTTTTCTTCTCTGGGAAGCTCTTTATTTGTTTTTCTGTTTGTCTTCCTTCCTTCTTTCCTTCCTTCCTTCCTTCCTTCCTTCCTTCCTTCCTTCCTTCCTTCCTTCCTTCCTTCCTTCCTTTCTAAATGATAGCTTTGCTGGGTAGAGTAATCAAGGTTGTAGGTCCTTGCTTTTCATCACTTTGAATATTTCCTGCCAATGCCTTCTGGCCTGCAAAATTTGTGTTGAGAAATCAACTGGCAGTCTTATGAGAGGTCCCATGTTGGTAACTAACTGCTTTTCTCTTGCTGCATTTAAGATTCTCTCTTTGTCTTTAACCTTTGGCATTCGGATTATGATGTGTCTTGGTGTGGACCTCTTTGGGTTCATCTTATTTAGGACTCTCGGCACTTCCTGGGATTGAATATCCATTTCCTTTGCCAGATTAGAAAAGTTTTCTGTCATTATTTCTTCAAATAGTTTTTTTTCAATTACTTGCTTTCTTTTCTCCTTCTGGTATCCCTATGATGCAAATATTGGTATGCTTGATATTATTCCAAAGGCCCCTTGAACTCTTTTCATTTTTTTGGATTCTTTTTTTCTTTCTGCAGTTCTGATTGGGTGTTTTCTGCTATCTTATCTTCTAAATCACTGATTCAGTCATCTGCCTCATCTAATCTCTTATTGATTCCCTCTAATGTATTTTTCATTTTAGTTATTGTAGTTCTTATTTGTAACTGGTTCTTTTCTTCTGTTTTCTATCTCTAATTTTATGTTTCTTATCTCTTTCTTGAAGTTCTCCCTGAGATCAGTGAGCATCTTTATAACCAGTGTTTTGAACTCTGCATCTTGTAAATTGCTTGTCACAGTTTTATTTGGTTCTTTCTCTGGAGCTTTGTTCTGTTATTTTATTTGGTACATGTTTCTTTGTCTCCCCATTTCGGCTGCTTCCCTGTGTTTGTTTCTATATATTAGGTAGAGCTGTTATGTTCAGGTGTGCCCCTTGTGTGGGTTGTGTGTCACCTCTTGTTGAAGTTGAGCCCTGGTTGCTGTTTGCACATCAATAGGAGGGATTAACTCTCAGGCTTATTTGTTGTAAGCACTATCCATTACTATAGGGAAGGAGCTGTTGTTCAGGGTATGACCCTATGGAGCAGGATTCGCTTTAGCAGGTATCTGATGTCTGCCCTGTCTACCCTTTGGGCATGTCATCCTTGGAAGTGGCTGAGTCATGCTCCAGTTCAATTTGAAGTGGGCCACTGGGCATGCCAGTTCCAGGGACACATGGGAGGGGCCCTGCTACAGGCCAAATTCAGCTACAGCCCTGTGCCCTACCCAAGGCCACCTGGCATGAGTCATAAAGCAATCTGCAAATGGCTATCATCTGTGCTGTGCCTGCAGGTGCCTCGAGGGGCTAAGCTGTGAACCAAGGATGGCTACTGCTGTTGCCATGCTTATGGCTGCTCAGCCAGAGGTGGGGGACACTTTGAAGCCATATGCTGCTTATTTGGGTTTTGTGAACCTTTGCAAGACTTTAGGAAAGTCTGCCACTTGAGCCAAGGCAGGCGGTTTGTATGAAAAAGCCACTGGAAGCAGCTGGAGTGTGCCCAAAAGTTGGGTGGGGTAGGGTCTCAGAATCATCAGGGTGGGGTGAATGAATCGAGTTAGCTAGGTTGATGGAAACTCAGACACCTGCATCTGCACGTTGGGAAGGGTGAGGCTCAAAAAAAAGAAACTTCTGTCAGTTCCTCCATTCATAAGAAAGCTTCACCTTCATCCCTCACTCTGAAGCCAGATAACTCAGTTTGTCCCCACATGCCCCTGTCACGTTTTGAGCTGCTGCCCCAGAGCTGTATCTCAGAGTGAGTCCATCAGCAAGTAAATCCATGTACAGGTTCTCGAAGAAGAGTGACTGGGAGTGCAGCCACCCTTCATCACACTCAGGACAATCTCCACTGGTTTTCACAACCAGAAATTATGAGGACTTCTCTTCCCAGCACTGGATCCCTGGGCTGGGGAGCTTGGTGTGGCACTGGGATCCCTCTCTCATCTAGGGGTGGATATCAGCAGCTGATATATCCCTCCTGATTTTTAATGGTCACACATGGGTGTGGGACCAGTTGTTTCCATGTCTCTGCCCCTCTTACCAGTCTCGAGGTATCTTTTTCTGTATGTCCTTAGTTGAAGGTTTTGGTTCAGCAAAAGTTCAGGTGTTTCTCTATGGTGGTTTTTTGATAGTTTAGTTTTAATTTTGATTTAGACATAAGAGAAGGTAAGAACAGCATTTACCTACTTCATTATCTTGATGGGAACCCCTCCTATACCAAGACTTTTTTAAAAGTGCTTTACAAAAATTGAATTATATAACCCTTACAACAGCCCTGGGAGGGTGGTACTATTATTATGTTTGTTTTACATATGAGAAAACTGAAGCAGAGCTAGTAAGTAATGTCTATAAAATCACACCAATATAATAAGTTTGTCTTTCTCTCTTTCCTAATTTTCAATTAAAAATGAGAATGAGCAGCAGCTTATCTTCCTGTAGTTTAGGAATGTGCTATCTCTGTAATAATATCACAGCTCCTTGCCATATTACTGGGAATATAGTGACTATGTGATTTTTTTAAAATTTTCAACTCATGACTTTATGACAATTAGAATGCTACCTTATATAAGTGGATGGCTTGAAAGTGATATAATGCATGATTTCATTTTTCTGAAAAACAGATAATAAATATCACTTCACTTTTTGCATCTATCTCAATGGCACTAACCTTCATTCCCTAGTCCCATCTTGTTGACCTTTTAGTCCCATTTTCTGACTCTGTCCTCCACACCCCCATCCTGAAGACAATCCCTGGTGTCCAAAAGGCCTTATGAATTATATTCAACTGGACATATTTAGTTTTAAGGTCCATTAATACTCTGAGTATTGGCTAATATGTTAGTTTGATCTTGCATTTGAATGTATTTCCCTAATATTGAATTCCCAGATTGTTTTAAATTCTCCATTAGAATCATTTGGGGGTATTTAAAAATGTATGAACGTTTGATGCCTTTTGATGTGAGTCTGTCAGTCAGTGCCAATGACTACAGTCAGAAGCTCTGGTGATGAGGACCTGAGCTACTGCTGGACTTAAGTAGAATACTGTAGAATCTTTAATGGCCTGAGTGATATCTTAACATATCTCTAATTTAATGCTTTTTTCATCTAATTTAGTTTCCTATCCAGACTATATTGTTTTCCTTCAGTGAAGTGAATTTCTGGGATAAAATGGAGAAGCAAGGTTAGAGGAAAATACTTCTAAGCATAACCCTACTACCTTTCTGAAATGTGCACTAGAAATGAGTTTGAACCTTGACAAAAGGTATTTGAAAAAAAAATATTTATTTTTCTAATAATTTATCAAAAAAGATAAATTATTTAGACCAAACTGTAAAAAAAAAATTTTTTCTTCAAAATTATTACAGAATGTAATCTGTTTTTAGGAAATATCTAGAACAACTCAACAAGAAGAACAGTTTAGAAGAGTTCAGAAGTCTATTCTGAAACTTAAATGATGAGCCATGCTGGGCTGCCAGACACTTCACTCTTATGTTGAATTATAACCTTTGAGAACTAGACTGGACCTATTCAACAAACTGCAACATTTTTAAGATTTTCTTTAAAGGAAAAATAAAAGAAAATCTAGGTCTTTCTTTCCACTGCAGTGTGAGACTAAAATCTTTTAAGACCAAAAAAAGCAACAATTTTGGTAGCAATTTGGTGCTCATGCTTGCTGATATACACTTACTGATGCAGGATGTTTGGATTATACTGAAGTTTGAAGTATTTGTTTGGGGATAAATTGTCCCAGTTCATGGCCTAAGCCAAAGACTTCACCATGTGTGTACCAAGAATATTGTTTGTAACCCTGTTATAATAACATACATGAATACTTCTGTATGTCTAAATTAAATGTGTCACATTCTAAAACATATCAGTTAGCATTTATTTTTCACATTGGTAATATTTATATTAGCTCAGGATGGCTTCAGTAGTTCCTACCTTTATGGTACTGTTAACATGCTAAAGTTCCAACTGCTTGCCACATGAAAGCCAAAACTTGAGAGATGAAGTTTGTGGAAAGAAAAGCAGGTTTATTCAAAATGCCAGCATTCTGGGTGGATGGTAGACTGCTGTCCAAAGACCATCCCCCTCCTCCCAGCATGGCCAAAAAGTTTTATAGGCACATAGGGAGAGGCAGAACAAAGGAAAGGAGAAATTGGTCAGGCAATTCGTGGAGAAAGTTGCTTCCCAGAGGCCGGTTTGTTTTAGGAAAATGGAGTGGATCTTATGCAGATGCAAAAACTTCTTTCAAGTCAGTATCCTGGAGGTTTCCTGAGAAACCAGAGTCATTGAGCCTGGTGTGCATATGGTCTGGAGTAAGCAGAATTATGAAACTGGTATGCATAGTATATGTATAGTAAACAGAGTCATTAAGGTTTGGTGGAAGAGAAGCAAGAAAAGAGAAACTCTCAAAAAGTCATAGGCTAAACTACTGTTAAATTGAATTACACTAGAGGTTTGTTTAAGTCTTAAAATACTGTCTCTATTACAGTACCTTTAGACATATTTCTGTAAGTTAATATTATTTTGAAGCTGTGGCCCATTTCTCACATGAGCACAGTGATTTTGAATTACTTAAAAATCAAATGGTAAGTTAGAATAATTAAACCAAAGCATTAAAATTATGTGCACAGAAATTCTTTTTTTTATATTATTAACTTTGCCACCTTCAAGAAATAACTCCTGAGATTGTCTTTTTATGATAGGAAAACAGAGGCTAGGTTGGCTGAGAGCTCAGAGGAATTCAGTGAGGTTAAGCAGGAGAGGACTTTATGATTTCTGATCCTATGCCAATGCTGACCAGTGAAGTACACCCCCTCCCTACTTTCATACTTCTTTCATTTTGAAGAGAGACACTTTAGTGAGCACAATACAGCACTCAGCCATGGGTTCAGGGTATTATGCTCCACAGCAGGACATCCTTTCATCCTGCAAGAAAATAGGCTTCCATGATAACCCTCAACTCTCAGCAAGAATGGCTAAGGACTGAATTAAGCTATTGCCCACAATTGCAAAAAATTGGATACAACATCTTTTCATTCTTTTTGAAGATATAATGACAATACATAATGCTTTCTTGAAGTAGAACAAATATATTCAACAGGCTGATGGGAGCATAAATATGTCTGTGACAACTATAATAGTTATGCAGCCTGCTTCTTGTTAATCAAGAGTTTAAGCCTTAGTCTGAATAAACTAAATTCTGTTGACTTATTTTTAAAGATCAAATCAAACTTTAGTATTATCCCACAGATTTGACACAACACATCTGTTTCTTTTTTCATTTTTAACCTCTCCTAACACTTGTTCACTTTTAATGTAAATGTACCTTATGGATTGCTAAACTTTCTAGAGACTCCTGCATTCATTAATTGTTAATGAATGCTATTGGAAGTAAGGTGAATCTACACTATAATGTATTTAAGGGATGATTGATTAGATTTAGCTGTCAGGAAAGTACTTCCCACAAGAACAAGTCCACAAATATCATGTAGTTGTTGGCAGTCTCTCTCTGTGACTCTGGCCTTTCAAGTCAAGTTCTTGAGTTCACTGAATCAGAGAGAGAACTAACCTTTTAGCTTTTGTAATGGAACTAAATTTTTTGTAAAAGTATGGTGATTTGCTAATGAAAAGTATGGTGATTTTTTAATGAAAAATTGATAACCAATGCATATTTAATTGTTAAAATAATATCTGACTGATTGTTAAAAGATTTTTATTAAAATATAGATAACATACACCATTATATTAGTTTCAGGTGTACGTCATAGTTATTGAACAGTACCTACCTGGTGCTATATGTAGTTGTTACCATATTATTGATTATATTCCCTATGCTAAAGAAGTGATCACCATGATAAGTCCAGCAACCATCTGACAATATCATTGACTATATTTCCTATGCTATATATTGCATCCCCAAGGCTTATTTGTTTTATACCTGGAAATTTGAACCTCTTATTCCCCCCCGTGTTTTAGTTGTTCAATTACAGTTGATGTTCGATATTATTTTATATTAATTTCAGGTATACAGTGTAGTGGTTAGATATTTATATAATTTACAAAGTGATCTCCCTGACAAGTACCCACCTGGCACTAGACATAATTATTAACATATTATTGATTATATTCCCTATGCTTTACTTTGCATCCCCAAGAATATTTTATAACTACCAATTTGTATCTTATCCCATAAACTTTTTCACCCTGTCCCCCAACCTCCTCCAATCTCTCACCCCAATAAACACTATACACAGTTATTATAATATTATTGACTATATATCTTACGCTATATCCTACATCCCCATGACTACTGTGTAACAACAGATTTGTACTTCTTAATCTCTTCCCCTTTGTCACTCACCCCCAACCCCTTCCCATCTAGCAACCATCAAAATGTTCTCTGTATCTGTGAATTTGTTTTGGTTTCATTTGTTTGTTTATTTTGTTCTTTAGATTCCACTTATAAGTGATATCATAAGACATTTGCCTTTCACTGTCTGACTTACTATACTCAGCACAATACCCTCTAGGTCCATTCATGCTTGTTGCAGACGGCAAGAGTCCATTGTTGTTTTTTTTATGGCTGAATAATATTCCATTGTATATATGTACTATATCTTTATTTATTCAGGGACACCAGGTTGCCTTCATATCTTGACTATTGTAAATAATGCTGCAATGAACATATGGCTGAGCACCTCCCCTCAAAGTAACATTTTGTGTTTTTTTGGATGACTACAAAGAAGTGGGATTACTAGGTCCTTCTTTGTCTCTTATTGCAGTCTTTGATTTAAAGTCTATTTTGTTTCTGATATAAGTATTGCTACCCCAGTTATTAATATTTGTTTTCTTGTTGTTTCCATTTTCATGAAATACCTTTTTCCATTCCTTTATTTTCAGTCTGCGTGTGTATTTCAATCTGAAGTGTCTCTTGCAGGCAGCATATGTAAGGGTCTTGTTTTTTTATCCACTTGGCCCTATCTTTTGATTGGAGCATTTTAATCCATTTACAGTGAAAGTAATTGTTGATCAATATGTAGTTATTGTCATATTATTTATATATTTATTTATTTATTTATTTATTTTGTCTTAAAGAAGTCCTTGTAATACTGGTTTGGTGGTGATGAACTCCTTCAGCTTTTTCTTGTCTGGGAAGCTCTTTATCTGTCCTTCAACTCTAAATGATAGCTTTGCTGGGTAAAGTAATTTTGGTTGTAGGTCCTTGCTATTCATCACATTGAATATTTTGTGCCAATCTTTTCTGGCCTGCAAAATTTCTGTTTGAGAAATCAGCTTATATTCTTATGTGTGCTCTCTTGTAGGTAACTAACTGTTTTTCTCTTGCTTTTAAGATTCTCTCTTTGTCTTTAACCTTTAGCATTTTAATTATGATGTGTCTTGGTGTGGGTACATCTTGTTGGGTACTGTGAGCTTGCTGAGCTTGTATCTTTATTTCCTTTGCCAAGTCAGGGAACTTTTCTGTCATTATTTCTTCAAATAGGTTTTCAGTTCCTTGCTCTCTTTCTGGTACTCCTGTAATGAGAATATTGGTATACTTGATTTTGTCCCAGTGGCCCCTTCAACTGTTCTAATTTGTTTGTATTCTTTTTGCTGTTCTGGTTGGATTTTTTCTGCTACCTTGTCTTCTTTTTTTTTTTTTTAATTTATTTTATTAAATTTATTGGGGTGACAATTGTTAGTAAGATTACATAGATTTCAGGTGTACAATTCTGTATTACATCATCTATAAATCCCATTGTGTGTTCATCACCCAGAGTCAGTTCTCCTTCCATCACCATATATTCGATCCCCCTTATCCTCATCTCCCACCCCCCACCCCCCACCCCCCTTACCCTCTGGCAACCAGTAAACTATTATCTGTGTCTATGAGTATCTGTTTCTCATTTGTTTGTCTTGTTCTTTTGTTGTTTTTGGTTTATATACCACATATCAGTGAAATCACATGGTTCTCTGCTTTTTCTGACTTATTTCGCTCAGCATTACTCTCTCAAGATCCATCCATGTTGTCACAAATGTTCCTGTATCTTCTAAATCACTCTTTTGATCCTCTGCTACATCGAATCTATTGTTGATTCCCTATCATGTATTTTTCATTCTGTTACTGTATTTTTTAATTTCTCACTGGTTTTTTTTTTTTTTTTTTTTTTTTATGTTTTCTATCTCTATTTTTATGTTTCTTATTTCTTCGTTGAAGTTTTCCCTGAGATCAGTAAGCATCCTTATAACCAGTGTTTGGAACTTTTCGTCTGGTAGGTTACTTATCTCCATTTTGTTTAGTTCTCTTTCTGGAACTTTATTTTGTTCTTCTATTTGGTACATGTTTTGTTGTCTCCCCATTTTAGTTGCCTGCCTATATTTGTTTCTACATATTAGGTAGAGATGCTATGTCTCCTTGTCTTAGTAGAGTGGCCTTATGTAGTAGGTGTGATTTGGTGCTCAATGGCACAGTCTTCCTGTGCCCTGCACCACAAACTCCTGGTCTGTCTCTTTTGTGGGCTGTGTGTGCGATCCTCTTGTAGTTGAGTCTTGGTTGTTATTTGCATGTTAATGGGAGAGATTGATACTAAGACTCATTGGTTGTGAGGACTGGCCATGATTACAGTGGAGGAGTTGTTGTGCAGGGGCTGACCCTACAGAGCAGGATCTGCCTCAGCCAGGCTCTGGTGCCTGCCCAATCCACCCCTCGGTGTGTCATCCTTGAAGATGGCTGGGTGATGTTCCAGCACATTTCACAGCTAGGCACTGGGTGTGCCAGCTTCAGGGCCACCTGGGAAGGGACTAGCTTCATGTCAAGTTCAGCCACAGCTGGTGCATCACCTGGAACCTCCCAGCAGGAGCCACAAAGCAATCACAGATGGCCACTCCCTGTGCCATGCTTAGAAGTGCCTCAAGAGGCCAAACCAAGAACCAAGGCTGGCTGCCACTAGTGCAGACCTTAGGGCTGCTCAGCCAGGGATACAGGACACACTCAAGCCTGTCTGGATTCTGTAGACCTTTAAGAGATTCTAGAAAAGTCTGCAGCATGAGCCAAGACAGGCAGTTTGTACAAAAAATCCACTAGAAGCAGCTTGGGTGTGCCTGAAAGTTGGGTGGGGCAGGGTCTCAGAATTATTGGGACATGGTGAATGAAAGACATTAAGCAGTTTGATGGAGAATCAGATATGGCAGCCCCTGTGTCTGCATGCTGGGAAATGGGAGGGCTCAACAGAGAAACAATGGCTTCTGCCCGCTCCTCCATCCAGGAGAAAGCTACTCTTCCAGGCCTCGTCCTAAAGCAAGACAACTCAGTTCCCCCTGTATGTTCCTGTCACCTCTCCAGCTGTTGCCTCAGCACTATAACTCAGAGCTAGTGATTCCATCACTGAGTACGTCTGGTGCAGTCCCTTTGAGAGGAGACCCTAGGACTCCAGACACTCTCCATCTCACTGAGCTACAATCTTCACTGGTTTTCACAATCAGAAATTATGGAGAATTCTCTCTCTGACACTGAAACTCTGGACTGGGGATGGGCTGGGACACCTTGCTCCTCTTGGAGGGACCTCCACAACTGAGATACCCCCCGATTATTAATGGTCACACGTTAGTTTGGAATTAGCCTGTTCTGCATCTCTGCCCCTCTACCCATCTCAAGATAGCTCTTTCTGTATATCCTTGGTTATAGGGCTTTGATTCCACAAGATTTCAGGTGATTCTAAATGATGGTTGTTTTGTAGTTTAGTTGTAATTTTGATGTGGTTGTGAGAGAAGGTAAGCATAACATTTACTACTCTACCATCTTGACCAGTGTCCCTGACTGATTTTTTTAAAGCATAAAATTAATTCTTAATAGAATTAGTCTCTAGTAAATATGTTTGGACTATGTGTAGTTAAACAGCAAATTAACTGACTTTGCAAGTAGGATAGTGCACAGTCATTGGTTTAATAAATATTTGTATATTGGTTCATTTGGGAAATGTATTTGGATCTTTATTCAACTCATGTAGTATAGTATCCTGATTCTGGATAGTTTTGAATAACATTTTCAAGAAGTTTGCACAAATTCAAAATCTATGTTTTTTATTCTTACTTTTCAGATGCACACTTTAAAGACTAGATACTATATAATTCGACAAATAAGACCTAAACATAAGACCTGAAATAAGAGATTGCATAGAAGAAAACATAGGTACTAAACTTGTGAACCTTGGGTTCAGAGAGGATTTTGTGAATTTGACCTCAAAGACAAGAAAAGTAAAAGCAAAAATAAATAAATAGGACTATATCAAACTAAAAAGCTTCTGCAGAGAAAAAGAAACCATCAATAAAACAAAGTGGCAACCAACTGAATGGAAGAAATATTTGCAAACAACATGTTTTCCAATAAGGGGCTAATATTCAAAATGTATAAATAACTCATACAACTCAACAACAATAAAATAATTCAATTTAAAAATTGGCAGAGGACCTGAACAAACACTTCTCCCAAGAAGACAAATAAACAGCCAACCAATACATGAAAAAATGCTCAACTTCACTAGCTATTAGGGAAATGCAAATCTAAACCACAATTGGCTACCACCTTACACCTGTTATTTCAATAAGACAAGTAATAACAAGTGTTGGAGTGGTTGTGGAGGAAAAAAACGCTCATACACTATTGGTGGGAAAGTAGACTGGTGTAACCACTATGAGGGTAAAAGGCATCAAATATATGGTGATGGAAAGAGAACTGACTCTGGGTGGTGAACACACAATGTAATAAATGGATTATGTATTACAGAATTGTACACCTGAAATCTATGTAACTTTACTAACAATTGTCATAAATAAATTAAAGTTTATTTATGACCCAGCAATCCTTCTTCTGGGTATCTACCCCAAAATCTGAAAACATTTATCTGTAAAGATTATGTCCCCTCCATGTTCATTCATTTCTATTTAATGTGTGTTAAAAGCTAACTCTCCATGCAACCCTCCCCATCCCCTGGCACCACCATTCTACTTTCTGACTGTATGCCTCATATAAGTGGTTTCATGTAATATTTTTCCTTTTTTGTCAAGCTTACTTCACTTAACATAATATATTCAAAGTCCATCTATGTTGCAGCATGTGTCAGAATATCATTCATTTTTCAGATGAATAATATTCCATTACATGCATATACAATATTTTGTTTATCAGTTCATTTGGTGATGAACATTTGAGATGTTTCCACCCAATTGTGAATAACACTGCTATGAACATGGGTGCACACATATGATTTCTTTTAAAAGGATTTTCATTCAATGAAAAGACATTTCTCACTGTATGTTCCTTTTGGATTTTTCTCTCTGGTCAATCAATGCATAAATATTTCCTTTTAAGTCTATCTCTGCTCTCTTCGCCTGACCCTCTCATCCTCTCCCTTGCACCCCCCCAAAAAAAAACCCCTAAAAAACAAAAAATAAAATAAAACTTGTATTAGCCACTGAACTGAAAAGCACGGAAGGGACAGTTATATCACATACAGACAGAACATGGAACTTGGTTAGCAGTGAAATGTGGTTAACAAGTTTATTTCCTTATTATCCCACATGTCACATTCTAAGGTGTTATTTCCCAGACTTCTCATTAGCTCCTCATTATTATTCTCCTCCATATATATTGCTCTTCTTTTTAAGATTCTTTGAAAAGCCCTGCTAACAAAATGTTACTATGTGAATCCCCAAGAACTTCTATTGTCATATCATTGGAAATGTGTCACTTTTCACTTAGAAAATAGTTAGCAATTAGAGGCCTAAATTTCCAGATTGAACAAATAAATAATAGTCAAAGAGAAATGACCAATGAATGCACATTAAATTTATTTTTGTCCTTAGCCTCTTGTTAATCCCTAATTGCTAGCAGACAGGTAGGAGGATAAATTCCACAGCTACTGTCCTGGCAGAATGCAATTAGAATGCCCAGCTAATTATTGGTCTGCCATGATGTTTAATTTAGACAAATGGCTTTTTAGTAAAGTGTTGCTTTCCTGACACGCAGCTAAAAATTACCTGTCCAAAACAGACACACACAATTCTGAGGACCCAAGGTCTAGTAATACCCTAGACCCCCACCACCCCTTTACTCATCATTATAAATACTCATATGTAGAGCTAAAGATATATCTGTAAGCCTCTGAATGACTTTAATAATATATCCTCAGAAATCAAATAGGAGGATTTGAATAGCAAACCAGTCTCACAGCATTTTCTTGCTGATTGTCTACTATTCTACCTTCATTTTTATTTGTGACATAACCTGGAAAAGACAATATTGAATCCTACCCTGATCCATTATTCTACAGATGGCAATAATAGATTTAAAAAGTTAAGGGCCATCCACAATTTCTGCCATCTGTATTTTCTGAAAAGTTGCTGCAACACTCATTTATTAATACTGTCAAGGCTTGCATTAGACCAGAAAGAGCCATGTACCACAGATGGCACTTTTCACATGCCTTTTCCTGGAGCTTTTGAAGAGTAAAGATCAGCAACACTTCCTCCTCTCAGCCAAGCAGTTCTCTGGTAGAAGTGAATTTTAGCACTTGAGGAAGCAGTCAGTTGAGAAAGATTCTTGCCAGAGCGTTATCAAGAGTAGATTGACAGGAGATCTAAGCAATTTTCACGCTCCAATCTGCCACCCTGACTCACGTAGAAGAATTATAATTACAGCTTTGAGCCATTTGACAAGATTTTTATCTCCCAAGAGACACAAGTAATTGGTAGAGTCTGGGATTAAAAATAAATATACCATATAAGTGGTAATCTGGGCTAACTCCCCTGATTTCAGGTAGGTCAATGCTTGCCACAATGGAAGACTGCTCTTTTGTATCCTTTTTAGGTTATTTTTGTCCCCCTCCCACTGGAGATTAGGTAATTTATAGAACTAATTCTGCCTTTTGAAAATAAGTAAACAAAAACAAAAGTATTCTTTATGCCATTCAAGTTATTTCAATATACCATTATCAACCTACAATTTAGATCATTTTCTAGAGGAGAAAACTTGAAATCCTTTTCAGCTATCTTTCCTAAAAGAATGAGTCCAATCCCTTCTCAATTTCTTTGGTCACTTCTATTAATTTAGAAATTATTTATTATTATTTATGAGAGGCAATAAATAACAATACATATACTACTACTACTACTACTACTACTACTACTACTACTATACTAGCTTACATTTTCCAAGTGTGTTTATTTTACCAAGCTTTATAGTAATCACTTTACATGTGTTTTCTCATTTTTAAACAATACAAAACCCTAGGGAGCTCCTGAAGATCAGAGGGTTAAAATCTACTCAAGGTCATAAGCACTAAGTAACCAAGCAGGATTTGGATATAAGTGGTTTGAATTGAACCCTCTTAACCACCATGATTTGCTGCATAATATTTCCCATAAGTCAAACATCTTACAACTATTACAACAGTCTATGATTCCTTTCTTTATTAAAAGTACTCCACGTTCTTGAGGTTATTTTGATCTTATTCTACTATACATGACTTTGCTTTCATTAAACCTACATGCCTGTATTAAAAAGAAAGATTTTTTTTGTATCTCTATGTTATATCTGTCACGTAGGCAACTTTCCAAAGAAACCAAAGATTTCATATTTTACCATTTTATATTCCTAATGACTTCCATACTATCCATAGAATGCATTTAATTTCTATGTATAAAATTGTACACCTGAAATCTATGTAATTTTACTAACAATTGTCACCCCAATAAACTTAATAAAATAAAATTTTTAAAAAAATGGAAATAATGCTAGGTGAATAAAATCATAAATTTATAAATACTGCTTTAGTTTTATTCCATTTAAAATTAATCTATTTTTGTGAAATCTTTCTATGTTTTGAATTAGTGTACTATTTCCATAAGTAAATAAAAACTTGCAGAGTATTTCAATTACTTTATTCAAGGGATTGGGGCAGAGATTACATAATTCTTGCTCTAGATTTTAGAAGATATATTTCCTTTCAATATGGACATAGACCTCTAGATATTTATGTACACTTACGACAATGTAATCATACATTTATTTTTCAGTATACACTATCCATCATAAATAAGAACATAGGCATGTCTATAATATAAGGAATTTACTTTTCCGATTTGGAATTCTCTTAAATATCTAGGTTTATCACTCATCAGTACTAGGGCAGGACTCTAAAATTATTTTTTTTATCCATTTCCCTAAAATACACCTGTACATAAATACGCACCTATACATATATAGGTCTTTAAATATCTGGTCAGAACTTGATTTTGAGCAAAGAGCAGAAATGTGTTATAACCCAGGAATGTGAGAATCCAGACCACAGAGAAGGCTGGGATCATTTAAGTCCAAGCCAAAATCTGTAAGTGCATCTATACTTCAGACTTTTTCTAAAAAGATGAGAAAGACAATAGCCTTTTGTGAGGTTTTTGGATACAGCCTTTGCTTTTCGTGGATTTTCAGGAAGAATGACTGGTGTATTTGTGACATAAAACTGAGTCCTTAGATAATTACATTACCCACACTTGTTAGGCACATTACCAAATTTAAGCTGCTCTTAATACAGATGTTTTCCCCTTCTAAAAATTTACAAAATAAAACGTCCTCTGGTCCTCTAGCTACTGAAATACATATTAAAATTAGGGGGGCGGGGCGTGGGGGTGGGAGATGAGGGTAAGGGGGATCGAATATATGGTGATGGAAGGAGAACTAAATCTGGGTGATGAACACACAATGGGATTTATAGATGATGTAATACAGAATTGTACACCTGAAATCTATGTAATTTTACTAACAATTGTCACCCCAATAAATTTAATTAAAAAAAAAATTAGGACTTTATCCCCACATTTGCTAATCCATCTTTTTAAAAATTAAAAATGTTAAGAAAATCTTAAGTGGAAAAAGAGCATACCAGGAAGTTCAGACAATATTATAGTTTTTATAATAGAATGATACGTTTTTCCTAGTTCTTGGATATTACATTAGCCAAGATTTTTTTCATTTGCTTTAAAAAATTTTTTTTTTATGAATCAGATATCTTTAATAGTTTTTTTTTTTTATTAAATTTATTGCGGTGACAATTGCTAGTAAAATTACATAGATTTCAGGTGTACAATTCTGTATTACATCGGAGGGTAAGGGGGATCGAATATATGGTGATGGAAGCAATGGACTTTTGTACATTGATTTTGTAGCCAGCAACTTTACTGTATTCGTTGATTGTTTCTAATAGCTTTTTGGTGGAGTCTTTAGGGTTTTCTATATTTGGTATCATGTCATCTGCAAAGAGTGATAATTTAACTTCTTCATTCCCAATTTGGATGCCTTTTATTTCCTTCTCTTGCATGATAGCTCTGGCAAGGACTTCCAAAACTATGTTGAAAAGCAGAGGTGATACAGGACAGCCCTGTCTTGTTCCTGAACGTAGAGCAAAGGGCTTCAGTTTTTCACCATTAGTTATGAGATTAGCAGAGGGCTTGTCGTATAGGGCCTTTATTATGTTAAGGTATTTTCCTTCTATACCTATTTTATTAAGTGTTTTAATCATAAATGGATGTTGTATCTTGTCAAATGCTTTTTCTGCGTTAATTGATATAATCATATGATTTTTGTCCTTTATTTGGTGATGTTTCCCTCTGTTTCTTTTTTTATTTCAGTATATATTTCAATTCTGGATTTATTTTGAGTGGTTACCCTTAAGTTTATGTAAAAGAAAGTTTGATATTTAGAGTATTCCATTTTCTTCAGCACGCTTACTTTCTCCATTGCCATATTCCGGTTCAGGCCTTTACTCTCCCCCTTTTTGAGTTGTGGTTGCCACAAATTGTCCCTGTTGATGGTGGTCGAATAGCCTCCTTTAGTATTTCTTGTAGTGCAGGTCGTGTATTAGAAAATTCCCTCAGCTTCTGTATGTCTGGAAAGGTCTTTATTCCTCCTTCATATCTAAAGGATATCTTTGCTGGATATATTATTCTTGGCTCATGGTTTCTCTCTTTCAATAGTTTGAATATTTGGTTCCACTCCTCCTGGCTTGTAGAGTTTCTGCTGAAAAATCTGATGATAATCTAATGGGCTTTCCTTTGTAAGTTACCGTCTTCTTTTCCCTGGCTGCCTTGAGGATTCTTTCTTTGTCGTTGATTTTAGACAGCTTCAATACAATGTGCCTTGGAGAAGGTCTGTTGGGATTGAGGTAACTAGGTGTTCTATTTGCTTCTTGGATTCGAGGGTCCAGTTCTGTCCACAAATTTGGGAAGTTCTCATCGACAATTTGTTTGAATATATTCTCTGTTCCTTCTCTCTTTCTTCTCCTTCTGGTATGCCCATTATTCTTATATTGCTCTTTCTGATGGAGTCAGAAAGTTCTTGTAGAGTTCTTTCATTTCTTTTAAGTCTCAAGTCTCTTTCTTCTTCAATTTGTGTCATTTCCAGGTTTCTATCTTCGATGTCACTGATTCTTTGCTCCATCTGGTCAACTCTACTACCTAAGCTGGTTATTTCATTCTTAATTTCTTCTATTGAGTTCTTAATCTCCAGAAATTCTATTTGGTTCTTTTTTAAGATTTCAATCTCTTTCGTAAAATGCTCATGCTGTTCTTTGATTGAGTTTCTGAGTTCCTTTAACTGCCTATCTGTGTTTTCTTGTATCTCGTTGAGTTTTTTCAGAACTGCAATCTTGAATTCTCTGTCATTTAAGTCACATATTTCTGTATCTTTAAGTGCCTTCTCTGGAGATTTTTCACTTTCTTTCTGAGCTATCTTGTTGCCTTGGTTATTCATGGCGATTACTGGTTTACTATTTCTCTTCCTAGACATCTACAGGAGTGACTTCTGCAACAGGTTGATAGAAAGCGGTCTTTCTTTTGTTTGCCAGTACTTGTTGGTAGAATGTTTTATTATTTCTCCAACTGCAACTTATTTTTCTTCTCCCACACAGTAATGCTATGTTTTCTCTGCACTATTCCAACTTCTCACGCAAAGGGGGGATTCCCTGGGAGACGGGCTTCTCCTCTGTTAATAGTTCGTCTAGGTCACAGGGCGCAGTGTCCCGGTGGGTATGCGGAGAGCTTTTGATGTTCCAAAGCTCTTCCAGCTGCTGATTCAGAGCCCGTATATTTCAGCAGTTCTGTTTACTCCTGCAGGGATCCGCCCAGATAGGTGGGGTCAGGGGCGGGGTGAGTTGTGAGAGGTGGCCCAGAGCAATGGCGGCGACCACCACCACAGCCGGTCCTGCTTCCACAGGTCTCTCCCCTTTGCTGGAACTAGTTGGGCTGTGAATTTGTGTTTGCGGTCCACAGATCTCAAAACAGCAAATTTTCTGTTGTTTTGATCTGACACTGCTACTGTTTCGCTTCTAGCACCGGGCAGGTGGGGGCGGGGCGAGCTCTGGGAGGGTAGGGAGGGGGCGGCTAGTCTCAGTGCCTAAGGCTCCGTTCTCTGCTCGGCAGTGAGGGCTTAAACCACCGTTTTCAGCCTTTTTCCCTCAGTCTTTTCTCCGAGGTCTCTGCCGTGAGCGTTGGGTTCAGCCGTGGTATATGCTGTCCCCTCAGCCCTGTGGAGCCCTGGCGGAGCCCTAGCAGTCCGAGTTCTTCCCTCTCCCGCAGCTGCGGTAGTTCCGGGAAGCAGCGAGCTCGGAGCACTGAGCTAGGTCTGCGTCCTGCGCCCGCGCGGCTCCGTCTCCACGCGCTTCTCCCTTTCCTCCTCCTCCCTCCACTCGCGTGAATCTCCCACCTGTAGGTGATTTCAGTCGGTAGTGGGCCTCTTCATGTTGCCTGTCTGCTGTGCAGGGAGTCCTTTGTGGAGTTTTTGTTGTTCGATTCTTTGTAAATTCCGGGGGAGCTTTACAGAGGCTCACCTCACGCCGCCATTTTTCCCTCCTCTCAGTGTCCTTTATTTTGTTTATGTGACGTATCACATTGATGGATTTGCGGATGCTGAACCATTCTTGTGCCCCAGGATGAACCCACATGGTTGTGATGAATAATCTTTTTAATGCATTGTTGTATTTGATTTGCTAGAGTTTTTCTTAGGATTTTTGCATCGGTATTCACCAGAGATATTGGTCTCTAGTTTTCCTTTTTTGTGCTGTCCTTACCAGGTTTTGGTATCAGAGTAATGTTGGCCTCATAAAATGAGTTAGGGAGTACTGTCTCTTCTTCAATTTTTTGGAAGAGTTTGAGCAGGATTGGTGTTAGATCCTCTTATAAGGTTTGGTAGAATTCACTAGTGAAGCCATCTGGTCCCAGACTTTTGCTTTTGGTAAGGATTTGGATGACTGATTCAATTTCATTACTGGTGATCGGTCTGTTTAGATTTTCTAGTTCTTCATAGTTCAGCCTTGGAAGGCTATATGTTTCTAAGAACTTGTCCATTTCGTCTAGATTATTGAACTTGGTGGCATATAGTCCTTCACAGTATTCTTGGATGATCCTTTGTATTTCTGTGTCATCCATGATAACTTCCCCTTTTCAATTCTGATTTTGTTAATTAGTGTCTTCTCTCTTTTTATCTTGGTGAGTCTAGCCAAGAGTTTGTCAATTTTGTTAATCTTTTCAAAGAACCAGCTCTTTGTCACATTATTATTTTCTATTTTCTTTTTGTTCTCTATTTCATTTAGTTTTTTTTCATTATTTTATTTTAATTAATTAGTTTTGCTCTTATTTTTGTTATTTCCTTTCTTCTGCTGACGTTAAGCTTCATTTTTTCTTCTTTTTCTATTCTTTAACATGTAACATGAGGTTATTTATTTGGGATTTTTCTTGTTTCTTGAGCTAGGCCTATAATGATATAAATTTCCCTCTTAAAACTGCTTTTGCTGCATCACCAAAATTTTGGTAGAATGTATTTTAATTGTCATTTGTTTCTATGTATCTTTTAATCTCTCCTCTGATTTCTTCTTTGATGTGGTCATTCTTTAAAAGTATGTTGTTTAATCTCCATGTATTTGTGATTTTTCCTGCTTTCTTTTTGCAGTTGATATCCAATTTCAAAGCCTTTTGATCAGAAAATATGGTTGGTATGATTTCAATCTTCTTAAATTTGCTTTTATGTCCCAATATATGGTGTACCCTTGAGACTATTCCATGAACACACAAAAAATGTATAGTCTGATATTTTAGGATGAAGTGCTCTGTAAATGTCAATTATGTCCTTTTCATAAAATGTGTCACTTAGGGCTGCTATTTCGTTATTTATTTTTTGTTTGGATGATCTATCCATAGCTGTCAATGAAGTATTTAGGGCCCATAGTATAATTGTGTTTAACTCAATTTCTCCCTTTAGTTCTGCTAGTAGTTGCTTGGTATATTTCAGTGCTCCCTGACTGGGGGCATAAATATTGATGACTATTATGTCCCCTTGTTTTCCAGTCCCCTTTAACATTATGAAATGTCCGTCTTTTTCTCTTGTTACTTTTTTCATCAGATATCATTATGGCTACACCAGATTTTCTCTGGATGCCATTTGCTTGGAGTTTCAATTTTCACCCTTTCTCTTTGAGTCTATGCTTGTCCTTGTAGCTGAGATGTGTCTCTTGGAGATAGCATATGGTTGGATTTAGGTTTTTCACTCTATCTGCTAATATGTGCCTTATTATTGGTGAGTTCAGTCCATTTACATTTAGGGTGATTATTGATATGTGAGCATTTCCTATCATTCTATCTTAAGTTTCTGGTAAGATTGTGTCTCCATGGATTCTTTGCCTTTTTGTTGTCTATTATTTCTGCGTGGTGGTATTCTATGATGTTTCCCTCTGTTTCTTCTTTTATTACAGTATGTATTTCAGTTCTGGATTTTTTTGATTGGTTACCCTTCATTTTATGTTCAAGGAAGGTTGATTTTTAGAGTATTCCATTTTCTTCAGCATGCTTACTTTCTCATTCCCATATTTATGTTATGACCTTTACACTCCCACTTTTTATGCTTTGGTTGCCACAAATTGTCCTTGTTGATGGGGATCAACTAGCATCCTTTAGTATTTCTTGCAGAGCAGGTCATGTATTCGAAATTCCCTCAGCTTCTGTATGTCTGGAAAGGTCTTTATCCCTCCTTCATATCTAAAGGATATCTTTGCTGGGTATATTATTCTTGGTTCATAATTTCTCTCTTTCAATAGTTTGAATATTTGGTTCCACTCCCTCCTGGCTTCAAGAGTTTCTGCTGAAAAATCTGATGATAATCTAATCGGCTTTCCTTTGTAGGTTACCGTCTTCTTTTCCCTGGCTGCCTTGAGGATTCTTTCTTTGTCGTTGATTTTAGACAGCTTCAACATAATATGCCTTGGCGAATGCTTATTGGCATTCAGGTAATTAGGTGTTATTCCTTCTTGAATTCAAGGATCCAATTCTTTCACAAGTTTGGAAAGTTCTCGTTGACTCTTTGTTTGAATATACTCTGTGTTCCCTTCTCTCTTTCTTCTCTTTCTGGTATGCCCACTATTCTCATATTGCTCTTTCTGATGGAGTCAGAAAGTTCTTGTAGAGGTCTTTCATTTTTTTTAAGTCTCAAGTCTCTTTCTTCTTCCATCTGTGTCATTTCCAGGTTTCTATCTTCGATATCACTGATTCTGTCCTCCATCTGTTCAACTCTCCTTTCTAAGCTATTTCATTCTTAATTTCTTCTATTGAGTTCTTAATCTCCAGAAATTCTATTTGGTTGTTTTTTAAAATTTCAATCTCTTTGGCAAAACACTCATATTGTTCTTTGATTGTGTTTCTGAGTTCATTAAATTGCCTTTCTGTATTTTCTTGCATCTAGTGGAGTTTTTTCAAAACCGCAGTCTTAAATTCTCTGTCATTTACTTCACATATTTCCATATCATTAACTTCATTTTCTGGAGACTTTTCATTTTCTTTCTGAGCTGTCTTGCTGCCTTGGTTACTCATGACAATTAACGATTTATTATTTCTCTTCCTAGACATCTGCAGGAGTGAATTTTGCAACAGGTTGATAGGAATAGGTCTTTCTTTTGTTTTCCACTACTTGTTGTAGGAATGTTTTATTTTCTCTCTGACTACAGCCCTTTTTTCTCTCTGACACTGTAGTGTTATGTTTTCTCTGCACTATTGCAGCTTCTCACCCAATGGGGGGATTCCCTGGATGGTGGCTTCTTCTCTCTTAAGAGTTCACCTGGGTCATAGGGCTCCGCGTCCCTGTGGGGATGCGAGAGCTTTTGAAGTTCCAAAGTTCTTGCTGCACCAGATTCAGAACCCCCGTGTTTCAGAAGTTGTTTTTATTCCTGCAGGGATCCACCCAGATAAGTGGGGACAGGGGTGGGGTGAGTTCTGTGAGATGGGCCAGAGCAATGGCGGCAACCACCACAACAGCCAGTCCTGCTTCCACAGCTTGCTCCCCTTTGCCAGAACTAGTTCAACTGTGAATGTGTATCTGTGGTCCACAGTTCTCAGAACAGCAAGTATTCTGTTCTTTTGATCTGACACTGCTACTGTTCCGCTTCTAGCATTGGGCAGGTGGGAGTTGGGTGAGCTCTGGGAGGGTAGGTAGGGGGCAACTAGTCTCAGTACCTAAGACTTCCATTCTCTGCTCGGCAGTGAGGGCATAAACCACCGTTTCCAGCCTTCTTCCCTCAGTCTTTCTCTGAGGTCTCTGCCATGAGCGTTGGATTCAGCCATGTTATACCCTGTACCCTCAGCCCTGTGGGCCATAAACGAAGCCCTAGCAGTCTGAGTTCTTCCCTGTCCCACAACTTTGGTAGTTCCAGGATGCAGTGAGCTCGGAGCACTGAGCTAGGTCTGTGTCCTGCGCCACACGTGGCTCCGTCTCCCCACTTCTCCCTTCCCTCCTCTGCTGCTCATGCAATTTGCCCACCTTTAGGTGAATTCAGCCGTGAGACACTTTGTCTTGCCTGTCTGCTGTGCAGGGAGTCCTTTGTGGAGTTATATATGTTTGATTAGTTGTAAATTCCAGTGGAGATTTCCAGAGGCTCACTTCATGCCACCATTTTGATGATGTCTCTCATTATATTTCAGTCTAAATTTTCCCACTACTACAAATATTTATCAGTACATAAACATGAATTTTGGATGCTATCAAAATGGCAACATGAGGTGACCCTCTGGAAATCTTCCCTGCAATTTACAACAAATTGAACAACTATCATGCCACAAAGGACTCCCTGCACAGCAGACAGGCAAGAGGAAGAGGCTCACTACTGCATTCACCTAATGGTGGGCTAATTGTGCGAGCAGGGGAGAAGGGAGAAGTGTGGAGACGGGGCTGCGAGGGCACAGGACTCAGACCTAGCCAATCCTCCGAACTTGACGCATCCCAGAACTAATGCAGCTGCAGGAGATGGAAGAACTTGGATCACTAGGGCTCCATTTATGGCCCACAGGGCTGAGGGGACAGCATATAATACGGCAGAATCCAGTACTCGTGACAGAGACCTCAGAGCAAAGATTGAGGGAAGAAGGCTGAAAATGGTGGTTTAAGTCCTCACAGCGACAGAGAACAGAAGCCTTAGACACTGAGACTAGCCACCCGACCCACCCTACCAGGGTTCACCCCGCCCCCACCTGCCCAGTGCTAGAAGCAGAACAGTAACAGTGTTAGATCAAAAGAAAATAATATTTGCACTTCTGAAAACTGTGGTCCACAAACAGATTTGCAGCCCAACTCTCCGGCAAAGTGGAGGGAGCCGTGGAAACAGGACTGGCTGTGGTGGTGGTTGCTGCCATTGCTCTGTGCCCCCTCTCACAACTCACCCCGCCCTGTCCCAACCTATCTGGGTGGATTCCTGTAGGAGTAAACAGAACTGCTAAAACACATGGGCTCTTAATCTGGTGCAAGAAGAGCTTTGGAACTTCAAAAGCTCCCCACATTTCCACATGAACACTGTGCCCTATGACCCAGGCCAACTGTTAACAGAGGAAAAGCCCACCTCCCAGGGAATACCCCCATTGTGTGAGAAGCTGGAATAGTGCAGAGAAAAAATAACACTAAAGTGTGAGAGAGAAAAAAAGGCTGCAGTCGGAGACAAAATAAAACATTCTACAAACACGTACTGGAAAACAAAACAAAGATGTCTTCCTAGAAATCTGTTGTAGAACCCACTCCTGTAGATGTCTAGGAAGAGAAATAATAAATCATTAATTGCCATGAATAACCAAGGCAATAAAACAGCTCATAAAGAAAGTGAAAAGGCTCCAGAAAATGAACTTAAATATATGGAAATATGTGACTTATATGACAGAGAATTCTGAAAAAACTGAGCGAGGTGCAAGAAAACAAAGAAAGGCAGTTGAACAACTATAACTCCACACAATGAACTCAGAAAAACAATCAAAGAAGAACATGAACATTTACCAAAGAGATTGAAATTTGAAAAAGAACCAAATAGAATTTCTGGAGATTAAGGACTCAATAGAAGGTCTTAAGAATGAAATAGCCAGCTTAGGTAGTAGAATTAACCAGATCGAGGATAAAATTAGTGACATTGAAGATAGAAACCTGGAAATGACACAGATGGAAGAAGAAAGACACTTGAGACTTGAAAGAAATGAAATAACTCTACAAGAACTTTCTGACTCCATCAGAAAGAGTAATATAAGAATAATGGGCATGCCAAAAGGAGAAGAAAGAGAGAAGGGAACTGGGAATATATTCAAACAAATAGTTCATGAGAACTTCCCGAACTTGTGGAAAGAATTGGGTCCCCGAATCCAAGAAGCATACAGAACACCTAATAACCTCAACCCCAGCAGGTCTTCTCCAGGGCACATTGTATTGAAGCTGTCAAAAATCAGCGACAAAGAAAGAGCACTCAAGGCAGCCAGGGAAAAGAAGACGGTAACCAATAAAGGAAAGCCCATTAGAGTATCATCAGATTTTTCAGCAGAAACTCTACAAGCCAGGAGGGAGTGGAATTAAATATTGAAACTGTTGAAAGTGAGAAATTATGAGCCAAGAGTAATATACCCAGCAAAGATATCCTTTAGATATGAAGGAGGAATAAAGACCTTTCCAGACATACAGAAGCTGAGGGAATTTTCTAATACACTACTTGCACTACAAAAATACTAAAGGAGGCTATTTGACCACCATCAACAGGGACAATTTGTGGCAACCAAAACATAGAAAGGGGGATGGTAAAGGCCTTAGCCGAATATGGGGATGGAAAAAGTAAGCATGCTGAAGAAAATGGAATACTCTAAATATCAAAATTCCTATTACATAAATTTAAGGGTAACCACTCAAAAAAAATACAGAACTAATATAT
Organism: Rhinolophus sinicus; assembly: GCF_036562045.2. Lineage (NCBI taxonomy): Eukaryota > Metazoa > Chordata > Mammalia > Chiroptera > Rhinolophidae > Rhinolophus > Rhinolophus sinicus. Next base: position 40,706,801 of record NC_133761.1, on the reverse strand, counting down.
ACACTGTAATAAAAGAAGAAACAGAGGGAAACATCATAGAATATCACCATACAGAAAAAATAGACAACAACAAAAAGGCAAATATACACTGGAGACACAGTTTAACCAGAAAACTGAGATAGTGTGATAGGGAATTCTCATATATCAATAATCACCCTAAATGTAAATGGACTGAACTCACCAACAAAAAGGCACAGAGTAGCAGTTTGGATCCAAAAATTAAACCCTATTACATGCTGTCTCCAAGAAACATATCTCAGCTACAAGGACAAGGATAGATTCAAAGTGGTAGGGTGGAAATTGACACTCCAAGCAAATGGTACCCAGAGAAAATCAGATATAGCCATACTGATATCGGATGAAACAGACTTCAGGGTTAAAAATGTAACAAAAGACAAAGATTGACCTTTCATAATGGTGTGGGGACTATACAAAAAGATGACGTTAACAGTCATCAATATATATGCCACCAATCAGGGAGAACAGAAATATACCAAGCAACTCCTAAGAGAACTAAAGGGAGAAATTGACCATAATACAATTATACTAGGGGAACTAAATACATCATTGACAGCTATGGATAGATCATACAAACAGAAAATAATAAAGAAATAGCAGCCATAAATGACACATTAGATGATTTGGACATAATTGACATTTATAGAGCATTTCATCCTAAAACATCAGACTATACATTTTTTTTCTAGTGTACACGGAACATTCTCAAGGACAGACCATATATTGGGACATAAAACTAGCCTCAGAAAAATTAAGAAGATTGAAATTATATCAAGCATATTCTCTGATCACAATGCTCTGAAATTGGATATCAACTGCAAAAAGAAAGCAGGAAAAACCATAAATACATGCAGATTAAACAACATACTTTTAAAGAATGACAGGGTCAAAGAAGAAATTAGAGGAGAGATCAAAAGATGCATAGAAACAAATAAGAATGAAAATACATCCTACCAAAATTTTGGGTTGCCGCAAAAGCAGTTTCAAGAGGGAAATTTATATCATTACAGGCCTAGCTCAAGAAACAAGAAAAATCCCAAATAAGTAACCTCATGTTTCACCTTAAAGAACTAGAAAAAGAAGAACAAATGAAACCTAAGGTCAACAGAAGAAAGGAAATAACAAAAATCAGAGCAGACCTAAATGAAACAGAGAACAAAAAGACAATAGAAAAATTAATGTGACAAAGACCTGGTTCTTTGAAAAGATTAACAAAATGGACAAAGCATTGTCTAGACTCACTAAGATAAAAGGAGAGAAGACATTGTCTGACTCACTAAGATAAAAAGAGAGTAAACAAAATCAGAAATGAAAAAGGTGAAGTTATCACAGATGACACAGAAATAAAAGGATCATCCAAGAACACTATAAAGGACTATATGTCACCAAATTCAATAACCTAGAAGAAATGGACAAGTTCTTAGAAACATATAGCCTTCCTAGCCTGAATCATGATGAATTAGAAAATCTAAAAAGACTGATCACCACTAAGGATATTTAATCAGTCATCTGGAACCTTCCCAAAAACATAACTTCAAAACCAGATGGATTCATTAGTGAAGTCTACCAAACCTTCAAAGTGGATATAATACCAATCCTGCTCAAACTCTTCCAAAATATTGAAAAAGAGATACTACTCCCTAACTCATTTTATGAGGCCAATATTACCCTAATTCCAAAACCTGGAAAGGACAATGCAAAAAAAAGAAAACTACAGAACAATATCTCTGGTGATTATAGATGCAGATTGAATATATGGTGATGGAAGGAGAACTGACTCTGGGTGATGAACACACAATGGGATTTATAGATGATGTAATACAGAATTGTACACCTGAAATCTATGTAATTTTACTAACAATTGTCACCCCAATAAATTTAATAAAATTAAAAAAAAAAGATGCAAAAATTCTAAACAAAATTCTAACAATTCAAATGCAACAATGCACTAAAAAGGCTATTCATCACGACCAAGTGGGGTTGATCCCAGGTGCACGAGGATGGTTCAACATATGCAAATCCATCAATGTGATACATCACATAAACAAAATAAAGGACAAAAATCATATGATTATATCAATTGATGCAGAAAAAGCATTTGGCAAGATACAACATCATTTATGATTAAAACACTTAATAAAATGGGTATAGAAGGAAAATATCTTAACATAATAAAGGCTCTATATAAGAAAATCTCAGCTAATCTCATAATTAATGGTGAAAAAGTGAAGCCCTTTGCTCTACATTCAGGAACACGATAGGGCTGTCCACTATCACTTCTGCTATTCAACATAGTGTTGGAAATCCTTGACAGAGCAATCATGCAAGAGAAAGAAATAAAAGGCATCTAAATTGGGAATGAAGAAGTTAAGTTGTAAGTCTTTGCAGATGACATGATGCTATATGTAGAAATCCCTAAAGACTCCACCAAAAACTATTAGAAACAATCAACGAATACAGTAAAATTGCCAGCTACAAAATCAAAGTACAAAACTCCATTGCATTCCTATATACTAACGATGAAATCTCAGAAAAAGAAATTTAAAAAAAAAATCATTTTGTAATTGCAAGGAAAAGAATAAAAGAGCTGAAAATAAATTTAATCAAGGATGTGAAAGAACTGTATGTTGAAATCTGAAGACATTTTTAAAAGAAATTGAAGAACACACAGTGAAATGGAAAGATATTCTGTGCTCATGGATTGGAAGAATCAACATAGTTAAAATGGCCATATTACCCAAAGCAATATAGATTTAATGCAATCCCCATCAAAATCCCAAGGGCATTTTTTAAAGAAATAGAACAAAAAAATGATCAGATTTGTTTGGAACCACAAAAGACCCCGAATAGCCAAAGCACTCTTAAGAAAAAAGAACAATGCTTAACGTATCACACTCCCTGACTTTAGCTTGTACTACAGGGCTACAATAATCAAAACAATATGGTATTGGCAGAAAAACAGACACGTAGACCAATGGAATAGAATTGAGAGCCCAAAAATAAACCGTGATAAATATGGACAGATAATTTTTGGCAAAGAGTCAATAAACATACAATGGAGAAAAGACAGCCTCTTCAATAAGTAGTGCTGGCAGAATTGGAAAACCATGTGCAAAAGAATGAAACTGGACTGCTATCTGTCACTGTGTACCAAAATTAATTCAAAGTGGATCTAAGATTTAAGCATAAGACCTGAAACAAAAAACTGCTTAGAAGCAAACATATGTACTAAACCTATGGACTTTGGGTTCAATAGCATTTTATGACTTTGACTCCAAAGGCAATGGAAGCAAAAGCTAAAATAAACGAATGGGACTATATCAAACTTTAAAGCTTCTGCACAGCAAAAGAAACCATCGACAAAATAAAGAGGCAACCAATTGAATGGAAGAAGATTTTTGCAAAAAGTGCCTCTGATTAGCAGCTAATATCCAAAATATACAAGGAATTCTTGCAACTCAAGAACAAAAAAACAAACAACCCAATTGAAAAATGGGCAGAGGACCTGAAGAGACATTTCTCCAAAGAGGACATACAAATGGCAAATAGACATATGAAATATGCTCAATGACACTAATCATCAGAGAAATGCAAATAAAAACCACAATGAGATATCACCTCACCCCAGTCAGAATGGCTATCATCAACAAGACAAATAGTAACAAGTGTTGGAGGAGGCTGTGGAGAAAAGGAACCCTCATACACTGTTGGTGGGAATGCAGACTGGTACAGCCATTCTGTAAGGCAGTGTGGAGGTTCCTCAAAAAATTACGAATAGAATTACCGTATGACCCAGCAATCCCTCTCCTGGGTATCTATGCAAAAAATCTGAAAACATTTATGCATAAAGACAAGTGTGCTCCAATGTTCATTGCAGCTTTGTTTACGGTGGCCAAGACATGGAAACAACCAAAATAACCTTCAATAGATGAGTGGATAAAGAAGCTCTGGTGTATATACACAATGGAATGCTATTGGGCAGAAAGAAAAGGTGATATAGGAACATTTCTGACAACATGGATGGATCTTGAGAGTATAATGCTAAGCGAAATAAGTCAGACAGTAAAAGCAGAGAACAATATGATTTCACTGATATGTGGTATATAATCCAAAAACAATAAAAGAAGAAGACAAATAAATGAGAAACAAAAACTCATAGTCACAGACAATAGTTTAGTGGTTACCAGAGGGTAAAGGGGGAGGGAGGTGGAAGATGAGGGTAAATGGGATCAAATATATATGGTGATGGAAGGAGAACTGACTCTGGGTGGTGAACACACAATGGGATTTATAGATGATGTAATACAGAATTGTACACCTGCAATCTATGTAATTTTATTAACAATTGTCACCACAATAAGTTTAAAATAAGTAAATGCATAAATCCATAAGTATATAAGTAAAGAAAAAGGAAAAAAAAGAATGCAACCAATTTCTGAATATTAATTTTTTAGCCTGCCACTTTACTAAATTCATTTATCAGTTCTAATATATTTTTGGTGGAAACTTTGGTGTTCTCTGTATATAATATTACATCATTTGCAAATAATGACAATTTTACTTCCTCCTTTCTAATTTGGATGCTTTTTTGTCCCGTTTGATTGCTGTGGCTCGGACTTCCAGTAGTATGTTGAAAAAAAGTGGTGAAAGTGGACATCGTTTTCATGTTCCTGATCTGACAAAGAATGCTTTTAGCTTTTTCCCATTGAGTATGATGTAGCTGGGTGTTTGTCATTATATGGCCTTTATTGTGCTGAGTTGTGTTCCCTCTATTCTCATTTTCTGATTTTTTTTAATCATAAATGGATGCTGGATTTTGTGAAATGCTTATTCTGTGTCTATTGATATGATCATATGATTTTTATTCTTTATTTTGTTTATGTGGTGTATCATGTTAAATGATTTGTGGATATTGAAACAAGCTTGCAACCCAGGAATAAATGCCACTTGATTGTTGTGTAACATATTTTTAATGCATTGCTGAATTCTGTTTGCTAATATTTTGTTGAGGATTTTTGCATCTATGTTCATCTGTGATACTGGCCTATAGATTTCTATTTTTGTAATGTCTTTTTCTGGTTTTGGAGTCAGGGTAATGGTGGCATAGGACAATGAGCTTAAGAGCCTCTCCTCCTGTTTTTGTTGTTGTTGTTGTTGTTTGTTTGTTTTTTTGATTTGGTTGAAAAGAAGAAGTGTTAATTCTTTTTTTTATTATTTTATTAAATTTATTGGGGTAACAATTGTTAGTAAAATTACATAGATTTCAGGTGTACAATTCTGTATTACATCATCTATAAATCCCATTGTGTGTTCATCACCCAGAGTCAGTTCTCCTTTCATCACCATATATTTGATCCCCCTTACCCTCATCTCCCACCCCCCACCCCTTACCCCCCTTACCCTCTGGTAACCACTAAACTATTGTCTGTGTCCATGAGTTTCTGTTTCTCATTTGTTTGTCTTGTTCTTTAGTTCATTTTGGTTTATATACCACATATCAGTGAAATCACATGGTTCTTTGCTTTTTCTCTCTGACATATTTCGCTCAGCATTACACTCTCAAGATCCATCCATGTTGTCACAAATGTTCCTATATCATCTTTTCTTACAGCCGAATAGTATTCCATTGTGTATATATACCACAACTTCTTTATCCATTCATCTATCGAAGGACATTTTGGTTGTTTCCATGTCTTGGCCACCGTAAACAACGTTGCAATGAACATTGGAGCACACGTGTCTTTATCTCTAAATGTTTTCAGATTTTTTGGGTAGATACCCAGGAGAGGGATTGCTGGGTCATACGGCAATTCTATTCGTAATTTTTTGAGGAACCTCCACACTGCCTTCCATAACGTCTGCACCAGTCTGCATCCCACCAACAGTGTACGAGGGTTCCTTTTTCTCCACAGCCTCTCCAACATTTGTTACTATTTGTCTTGTTGATGATAGCCATTCTGACTGGGATGAGGTGATATCTCATTGTGGTTTTGATTTGCATTTCTCTGATGATTAGTGATGTTGAGCATTTTTTCATATGTCTATTTGCCATTTGTATGTCCTCTTTGGAGAAATGTCTCTTCAAGTCCTCTGCCCATTTTTCAATTGGGTTGTTTGTTTTTTTGTTGTTGAGTTGCATGAGTTCCTTGTATATTCTGGATACTAGCCCCTTATCGGAGGCACTGTTTGCAAAAATCTTCTCCCATTCAGTTGGTGGCCTCTTTATTTTGTCAATGGTTTCTTTTGCTGTGCAGAAGCTTTTAAGTTTCATATAGTCCCATTCGTTTATTTTAGCTTTTACTTCCATTGCCTTTGGAGTCAAATTCATAAAATGCTCTTTGAACCCAAGGTCCATAAGTTTAGTACCTATGTTTTCTTCTATGCAGTTTATTGTGTCAGGTCTTATGCTTAAGTCTTTGATCCATTTTGAATTAATTTTGGTACATGGTGACAAATAGCAGTCCAGTTTCATTCTTTTGCACGTGGCTATCCAATTCTCCCAGCACCATTTATTGAAGAGGCTGTCTTTGCTCCATTGTATGTTTTTAGCTTCTTTGTCAAAAATTATCTGTCCATATTTATGTGGTTTTATTTCTGGGTTCTCAATTCTATTCCATTGGTCTATGTGTCTGTTTTTCTGCCAATACCATGCTGTTTTGATTATTGTAGCCCTGTAGTACAAGCCAAAGTCAGGAAGTGTGATACCTCCATTATTGTTCTTTTTTCTTAAGATTGCTTTGGCTATTCGGGGTCTTTTGTGGTTCCAAACAAATCTGATGATTTTTTGTACTATTTCTTTAAAATATGCCATTGGGATTTTGATGGGGATTGCATTGAATCTGTATGTTGCTTTGAATAATATGGCCATTTTAACTATGTTGATTCTTCCAATCCATGAGCACGGAATGTCTTTCCATTTCTTTGTGTCTTCCTCAATTTCTTTCAAAAATGTCTTATATTTTTCAGCATATAGGTCTTTCACATCCTAGGTTAAGTTTATTCCTAGGTATTTTATTTTTTTTGCTGCAATTGCAAAAGGAATTGTTTTTTGTATTTCTTTTTCTGAGATTTCATTGTTAGTATATAGGAAGGCAATGGACTTCTGTGCGTTGATTTTGTAGCCAGCAACTTTACTGTATTCGTTGATTGTTTCTAATAGCTTTTTGGTGGAGTCTTTAGGGTTTTCTATATATAGCATCATGTCATCTGCAAAGAGTGATAATTTAACTTCTTCATTCCCAATTTGGATGCCTTTCATTTCTTTCTCTTGCCTGATTGCTCTGGCAAGGACTTCCAACACTATGTTGAAAAGCAGAGGTGATAGGGGACATCCCTGTCATATTCCTGAACGTAGAGCAAAGGGCTTCAGTCTTTCTCCATTAATTATGAGATTAGCAGAGGGCTTGTCATATATGGCTTTTATTATGTTAAGGTATTTTCCTTCTATACCTATTTTATTAAGTGTTTTAATCATAAATGGATGTTGTATCTTGTCAAATGCTTTTTCTGCATCAATTGATATAATCATATGATTTTTGTCCTTTATTTTGTTTATGTGATGTATCACATTGATGGATTTGCATATGTTGAACCATCCTTGTGCCCCGGGGATGAACCCCACTTGGTCGTGATGAATAATCTTTTTAATGCATTGTTGTATTCGATTTGCTAGAATTTTATTTAGGATTTTTGCATCGGTATTCATCAGAGATATTGGTCTGTAGTTTTCTTTTTTTGTGCTGTCCTTACCAGGTTTTGGTATCAGGGTAATGTTGGCCTCATAAAATGAGTTAGGGAGTACTGTCTCTTCTTCAATTTTTTGGAAGAGTTTGTGCAGGATTGGTATTAGATCCTCTTTGAAGGTTTGGTAGAATTCACTAGTGAAGCCATCTGGTCCCGGACTTTTGCTTTTGGGAAGGTTTTGGATGACTGATTCAATTTCGTTACTGGTGATCGGTCTGTTTAGATTTACCAGTTCTTCATGGTTCAGCCTTGGAAGGCTATATGTTTCTAAGAACTTGTCCATTTCTTCTAGGTTGTTGAATTTGGTGGCATATAGTCCTTCATAGTATTCTTGGATGATCCTTTGTATTTCTGTGGTGTCCGTGATAACTTCCCTTTTACGTTTCTGATTTTGTTAATCAGTGTCTTCTCTTTTATCTTAGTAAGTCTAGCCAAGGGTTTGTCAATTTTGTTAATCTTTTCAAAGAACCAGCTCTTTGTCACATTAATTTTTTCTATTGTCTTTTGTTCTCTATTTCATTTAGTTCTGCTCTAATTTTTGTTATTTCCTTTCTTCTGCTGACCTTGGGTTTTACTTGTTCTTCTTTTTCTAGTTCTTTAAGGTGTAACATGAGGTTATTTATTTGGGAATTTTCTTGTTTCTTGAGATAGGCCTGTAATGAGATAAATTTCCCTCTTAAAACTGCTTTCGCTGCATCCCAAAAATTTTGGTAGGATGTATTTTCATTGTCATTTGTTTCTATGTATCTTTTGATCTCTCCTCTAATTTCTTCTTTGACCCAGTCCTTCTTTAAAACATGTTGTTTAATCTCCATGTATTTGTGTTTTTTCCCGCTTTCTTTTTACACTTGATATCCAATTTCAAAGCCTTGTGATCAGAGAATATGAATGGTATGATTTCAATCTTCTTAAATTTGTTGAGACTGATTTTATGTCCCAATATATGGTCTATCCTTGAGAATGTTCTGTGTACACTAGAAAAGAATGTATAGTCTGATGTTTTAGGATGAAGTGCTCTATAAATGTCAATTATGTCCATTTCATCTAATGTGTCATTTAGGGCTACTATTTCGTTATTTATTTTCTGTTTGGATGATCTATCCATAGCTGTCAATGATGTATTTAAGTCCCCTAGTATAATTGTGTTTTGGTCAATTTCTCCCTTTAGTTCTGTTAGTAGTTGCTTGGTGTATTTTGGTGCTCCCTGACTGGGGGCATAAATATTGATGACTGTTATGTCTTCTTGTTTTACAGTCCCTTCACCATTATGAAATGTCCATCTTTGTCTCTTGTTATCTTTTTCACCTTGAAGTCTGTTTCATCTGATATCATTATGGCTACACCTGATTTTCTCTGGGCACCATTTGCTTGGAGTGTCAATTTCCACCCTTTCACTTTGAGTCTATGCTTGTCCTTGTAGCTGAGATGTGTCTCTTGTAGACAGCATATGTTTGGGTTTAGTTTTTGATCCAATCTGCTACTCTGTGCCTTTTTATTGGTGAGTTCAGTCCATTTACATTTAGGGTGATTATTGATATGTGAGCATTTCCTGTCATTCTATCTTTAGTTTTCTGGTAAGGCTGTGTCTCCATTGTTTCTTTGCCTTTTTGTTGTTGTCTATTGTTTCTGTGTGGTGGTATTCTATGATGTTTCCCTCTGTTTCTTCTTTTATTTCAGTATATATTTCAGTTCTGGATTTTTTTTGAGTGGTTACCCTTAAGTTTATGTAAAAGAAAGTTTGATATTTAGATTATTCCATTTTCTTCAGCACGCTTACTTTCTCTATTCCCATGTTCGGGTTCAGGCCTTTATTCTCCCCCTTTTTGAGTTTTGGGTGCCACAAATTGTCCCTGTTGATGATGGTCGGATAGCCTTCTTTAGTATTTCTTGTAGTGCAGGTCGTGTATTAGAAAATTCCCTCAGCTTCTGTGTGTCTGGAAAGGTCTTTATTCCTCCTTCATATCTAAAGGATATCTTTGCTGGATATATTATTCTTGGCTCATGATTTCTCTCTTTCAATAGTTTGAATATTTGGTTCCACTCCCTCCTGGCTTTTAGAGTTTCTGCTGAAAAATCTGATGATAATCTAATGGGCTTTCCTTTGTAAGTTACCGTCTTCTTTTCCCTGGCTGCCTTGAGGATTCTTTCTTTGTCGTTGATTTTAGACAGCTTCAATACAATGTGCCTTGGAGAAGGCCTGTTGGGATTGAGGTAACTAGGTGTTCTATTTGCTTCTTGGATTCGAGGGTCCAGTTCTGTCCACAAATTTGGGAAGTTCTCATCGACAATTTGTTTGAATATATTCTCTGTTCCTTCTCTCTTTCTTCTCCTTCTGGTATGCCCATTATTCTTATATTGCTCTTTCTGATGGAGTCAGAAAGTTCTTGTAGAGTTCTTTCATTTCTTTTAAGTCTCAAGTCTCTTTCTTCTTCTATCTGTGTCATTTCCAGGTTTCTATCTTTGATGTCACTGATTCTTTCCTCCATCTGGTCAACTCTACTACCTAAGCTGGTTATTTCATTCTTAATTTCTTCTATTGAGTTCTTAATCTCCAGAAATTCTATTTGGTTCTTTTTTAAAATTTCAATCTCTTTCGTAAAGTGCTCATGCTGTTCTTTGAATGAGTTTCTGAGTTCATTTAACTGCCTATCTGTGTTTTCTTGTATCTCGTTGAGTTTTTCAGAACTGCAATCTTGAATTATCTGTCATTTAAGTCACATATTTCTGTATCTTTAAGTGCCTTTTCTGGAGATTTTTCACTTTCTTTCTGAGCTATCTTGTTGCCTTGGTTATTCATGGCGATTACTGGTTTACTATTTCTCTTCCTAGACATCTACAGGAGTGACTTCTGCAACAAGTTGATAGGAAGAGGTCTTTCTTTTGTTCAGCAGTTCTGTTTACTCCTGCAGGGATTCGCCCAGATAGGTGGGGCCAGGGGCGGGGTGAGCTGTGAGAGGTGGCCCAGAGCAATGGCAGCGACCACCACCACAGCCAGTCCTGCTTCCACAGCTCTCTTCCCTTTGCCGGAACTAGTTGGGCTGTGGATTTGTGTTTGTTGGCCACAGTTCTCAAATATAGCAAATTTTCTGTTGTTTTGATCTGACACTGCTACTGTTTCGCTTTTAGCACCGGGCAGGTGGGGGCGGGGCGAGCTCTGGAGGGGAGGGAGGGGGCGGCTAGTCTCAGTGCCTAAGGCTCCGTTCTCTGCTCGGCAGTGCGGGCTTAAACCACCGTTTTCAGCCTTTTTCCCTCAGTCTTTTCTCCGAGGTCTCTGCCATGAGCGTTGGGTTCAGCCGTGGTATATGCTTTCCCCTCAGCCCTGTGGACCACAAGTGGAAGGTTTACTATTTCTCTTCCTAGACATCTACACGTGTGACTTCTCCAACAGGTTGATAGGAAGCGGTCCTTTGTTTTCCAGTACTTGTTGGTAGAATGTTTTATTTTTTCTCCAACTGCAGCTTATTTTTCTTCTCCCACACGGTAGTGCTATGTTTTCTCTGCACTATTCCAGCTTCTCACACAATGGAGGGATTCCCTGGGAGACGGGCTTCTCCTCTGTTAATAGTTCGTCTAGGTCACAGGGCACAGTGTCCCGGTGGGTATGTGGAGAGCTTTTGATGTTCCAAAGCTGTTCCAGCTCCTGATTCAGAGCCTGTATGTTTCAGCAGTTCTGTTTACTCCTGCAGGGATCCGCCCAGATAGATGGGGCCAGGGGCGGGGTGAGTTGTGAGAGGTGGCCCAGAGCAATGGCGGCGACCACCACAGCCAGTCCTGCTTCCACAGCTCTCTTCCCTTTGCCGGAACTAGTTGGGCTGTGGATTTGTGTTTGTGGGCCACAGTTCTCAAATATAGCAAATTTTCTGTTGTTTTGATCTGACACTGCTACTGTTTCGCTTTTAGCACCGGGCAGGTGGGGGCGGGGCGAGCTCTGGGAGGGGAGGGAGGGGGCGGCTAGTCTCAGTGCCTAAGGCTCCGTTCTCTGCTCGGCAGTGCGGGCTTAAACCACCGTTTTCAGCCTTTTTCCCTCAGTCTTTTCTCCGAGGTCTCTGCCGTGAGCGTTGGGTTCAGCCGTGGTATATGCTTTCCCCTCAGCCCTGTGGGCCACAAGTGGAAGGTTTACTATTTCTCTTCCTAGACATCTACACGTGTGACTTCTCCAACAGGTTGATAGGAAGCGGTCCTTTGTTTTCCAGTACTTGTTGGTAGAATGTTTTATTTTTTCTCCAACTGCAGCTTATTTTTCTTCTCCCACACGGTAGTGCTATGTTTTCTCTGCACTATTCCAGCTTCTCACACAATGGAGGGATTCCCTGGGAGACGGGCTTCTCCTCTGTTAATATTTCTTCTAGGTCACAGGGCACAGTGTCCCGGTGGGTATGTGGAGAGCTTTTGATGTTCCAAAGCTGTTCCAGCTCCTGATTCAGAGCCTGTATGTTTCAGCAGTTCTGTTTACTCCTGCAGGGATCCGCCCAGATAGATGGGGCCAGGGGCGGGGTGAGTTGTGAGAGGTGGCCCAGAGCAATGGCGGCGACCACCACCACACCCGGTCCTGCTCCCACAGCTCCCTCCCCTTTGCCGGAACTAGTTGGGCTTTGAATTTGTGTCTGTGGGCCACAGTTCTCAAAACAGGAAATTTTCTGTTGCTTTGATCTGACACTGCTACTGTTTCGCTTCTAGCACTGGGCTGGTGGGGTTGGGGCGAGCTCTGGGAGGGTAGGGAGGGTGCGGCTAGTCTCAGTGCCTAAGGCTCCATTCTCTGCTCGGCAGTGAGGGCTTAAACCGCCGTTTTCAGCCTTCTTCCCTCAGTCTTTTCTCCGAGGTCTCTGCCATGAGCGTTGGGTTCAACCGTGTTATATGCTACCCCCTCAGCCCTGTGGGCCACAAGCAGAGCCCTAGCAGTCCGAGTTCTTCCCTGTCCCGCAGCTGCGGTAGTTCCGGAAAGCAGCGACCTCAGAGCACTGAGCTGGGTCTGCGTCCTGCGCCCGCGCACCTCCATCTCCGCACTTCTCCCTCTCCTCCTCCCCCCGCTCATGTGAATCTCCCACCTGTAGGTGATTTCAGTCAGTAGTGGGCCTCTTTTTCTTGCCTGTCTGCTGTGCAGGGAGTCGTTTGTGGAGTTTTTGTTGTTCAATTCTTTGTAAATTCCAGGGGAGCTTTACAGAGGCTCACCTCACGCCGCCATTTTTCCGGAAGTCCCACCACGGTCTCACTGGAGGCTGGGTTCACCGGACGCGTGTCCTGCCGTCCGCCTTTCCGCCAACCGACCGACCGATGCCTCTTCTCCACTCTCTCCTCTGTTCCTCCGTTAATTCTTTTTTGAATGTTTGGTAGAATTCACCTGTGATGCCTTCTGGTCTAGGACTTTTGTTTATCAGGTGCTTGTTGATCACTGATTCGATTTCATTAATAGTAATCAGTTGATTCAGATTTTCTGTTTCTTTTTTATTTAGCTTTGGCAGGTTGTATGCTTTCAGGAGTTTATCCATTTCTTCCAGATTGTCCAGTTTGTTGCTCTGTAATTTCTCATAGTATTTTCTTAATATATATATATATATTTTTGTATTTCTGTGTTGTTTGTTGTCACTTCTCATCTTTAATTTCTGATCTTATTTGGGCCCTCTCTTTTTTTCCTAAATGAATCTGATTAATGGTTCATCTATTTTGTTGATCCTTTCAAAGAACCAACTCTTGGTTTTAGTGATCTTTTGTTGTTGTTGTTGTTGTTGGCCTCTATTTGTTTATTTCTGCGTGAATCTTTGTTATTTCCTTCCTTCTACTCACTTTGGTCTTTGTTTGCTTTTTTTTTCTGGTGCTTTAATGTGTAACATTAGATTCCTTATTTGAAGTTGTTCTTGCATCTTCAGGTAGGTCTGTATTGCAGTTTTCACAGCTTTCACTATGTCGCATAGATTTGGGGTTATTGTGTTTTTCATTATCATTTATCTCAAGATATGGTATCTTTTGATTTTTTTCCCCTTTATTTCATTGTTAACCCATTCATTGTTCAGTAGCATGTTAGTTAGCTTCCATGTGTTTGTGTATTTTTCAGTTGTTTTTTTTAAATTGATTTCTAGTTTCATACCATTGAGGTCAGAGAAGGTACTCAATATGATTTTAATCTTCTTAAATTTATTGAGACTTATTTTGTGTCCTAACATGTGTTCTATGTTGGAAAATGTTCCATATGAACTTGAAAAAAATATGTATTCTGCTGCTTTGAGGTGAAATGCTTTACAAATGTCAATTAAATTCATCTAGTCTATTGTGTCATCTAAGGCCTCTGTTTCCTTGTTGATTTTCTGTAAGGAATATCTGTCCATTTATATCAATGAGCTATTAAATTCTTCTTCTATGATTGTGTTACTGTCAGTCTCTCCCTTTATGTTGTTTAATGTTTGTTTTATATATTTAGGTGCTCCTGTGTTGGACACATAGATGTTTGCTAGGGTTATGACCTCTTGTCAGATTGATCCTTTTTCCATTATGTAATATTCTTCTTTGTTTCTTATTATAGTTTTTATTTTAAAGTCTATTTTGTCTGATACATGTATTGCTATCCCAGCTTTGTTTTTCATTTTCATTGGCGTGAAATATCATTTTTCATCCCTTCATTTTCAGTCTATGAGTGTCTTTCAATCTGAGGTGGGACTCCTATAAACAGCATATGTATAGGTCTTGTTTTCTTATCCATTCAATTACTCTGTGTCTTTTGATTGGAGCATTTGACCGAGTTACATTCAAAGTGATTATTGTAGGCACACAGTTAATGCCATTTTATTGTTCATATTTTTATCTTATTTTTTCTGTTCATTTGTCTTTTCCTTTCTTTGTCTTAAAGAAGTGCCTTTAACATTTCTTGTAATACTGGCTTGGTGATAATGAATTTCTTTAGCTTTCTCTTGTCTGGGAAGATCTTTATCTGTCCTTCAATTTTAAATGATAGTCCTGCTGGGTAGAGTAATTTTAGTTGTAAGCCCTTGCTTTTAATTACTTTGAGTATTTCCTGTCACTCTTCTGGCCTGCAAATTTTCTAGTGAGAAAACAGCTGACAGTCTTATGAGAAGGCTCCCTTGTAAATAACTATTTGTCTTTCTCATTCTGATTTTAGGATTATATTTTGTCTTTAACCTTTACCATTTTAATTATAATGTGTCTTGCTGTGGACTTTTTTGGGTTCATCTTGTTTGAGACTCTGCACTTCCTGTCCTTTTATCTCTATCTCCTTCACTGGATTTGGAAGTTTCCAGTCATTATTTGTTCAAATATGTTTTTGATCTTTTGCTTCATTTTACCTCCTTCTGGTACTCCTATGATGTGAATACTGTTACACATAATGTTGTCACAGAGGTCCCTTACGCTCTTCTTATTCTTTTGTTCTTTTTTCTTTTTTGCTGTCAATAGGTCTTTTGTGCTACCTTGTCTTCCAATTCGCTGATTCTACCCACTGCTTTTTATAATCTGCTGTTGATTCCTTCTAGTGTGTTCTCATTTCATTATTGTGTTTTTCATTTCTGACTGTTTCTTTTCTTTTCTTTTTCTTTTTTTGCTGTCTATGTTCCTCTTTTCTCTTTGCTATCTCTTTGTTGAAGTTCTCATTATGTTCTTTGATCATCCTTATGATCAGTATTTTCAACTCTGTCTCTGGTAGGTTAGTTGTTTCCATTTTGTTTAATTCTTTTTCTGGAGATTTTTCCTGTTCTTTTATTTGAGATATGTTCCTTTCTTTCCTCATCTTGGGTGTCCCTCTGTTTTCTTCTATGTATTCGTTAGATCTCTTATGTCTCTCATTCTTTGCCAGATGGCCTTACATAGTAAGTGTCCTGTGTGGTTTAGGGGTGCAATCTCTCTGATTACCTGTTTGTGTTCCAGGAGTGTCCCTTGTGTGTGTTGTGTGTATTCTCCTGTTGTTGTTGAGCCTTGATTGCTTTTGGTTATCAGTGGATTGGACTGATTCACAGGCTGACTGGCTGTGAGGGTTGGCTACATTCACAGTGTGTGAGCTGCTGTATGGGTGCCGACCCCTCAGAAGGAGATTTGCCCTAGTAAGCTCTTGTACCTGTTGAGACAACCCTTTTTGTGTGCTGCTTGTGGGACCAGTTGGGTAGTGCTCTGGTGTGGTCTGAGGCCAACCTCTTGGTGTGTTTTTTTCTAGTGCCTCTTGAGAGGAGCTCCCTTGCAGGGTAAGTTTAGCCTTGTCTGTGACTGGCCTGGGGCTACCTGGTAGAAGCTACAAAGCTCTATACAGTTTGTTGCTGCCTGGGTTGGACCTTGAGTCATGTGGGGGTGGCTTCATTATGAATGGAGGTCAGCTTCCACCAGTACTGAGCCTGGAGCAGCTTAGCAAAAGTTTCAGGTCCCCTGGGCCTGTTGCCACCTGCCAGCTTCCCATAAGGCTCAGCTGCTGAAATAGGCTTCTTAGGTAAATGGGTCCGACTACCTGACCCAATGTTCACAGTGCCGCTAGTGATGTGGCCTGAGTTTGGTGGGGTGGGATTCCAGGGAGTCACAGGGTGTTGCCCATGGTTTTTACAAAGTTAATGCAGATTCAGTTCTTGCACTAGTGCTGGGCCTGTGGCTACTCCACAAAAATGCCCAGAGAACACCACAGCCAGCCACCACTTGCTTCAGGCCTACAGATCTGCAAAAGTCACCTAAGAAACAATGTAGCTTAAGCTGTGGCTGACTGCCTACCACCAAGGGTTTACCAGGCTGCCACAGGCCATCCACTGCTATAAAATTCTTCCACAGCTTGCGGGGCAGGGCTGGCCACCCAGAAGTCAAGAATGCACCTGACAATGCCACACTAGTTGTGTGTAGCAGGGTCCCAGGGAGTGACCAAGGTGGTGCATGTGTGGGTTTTACCAAACCAATGAGATTTTAGATTTTACCCTTTGGGAGATTGTTCAAAATGGGAAAGATGGTGCTCTCTTATAGGCTACATGTGAGGTGGGCTCCACACAAGGACAATGGCAGTTGTCCCCTAGCTCTTGCCCTGAAACCACACAACTCAATATTTCCCAGTATGTCTCTGGTGCTTCTTGAGTTACCAACCCCTGCTGGAGCCCAGGGTGATTGCTTGTAAGCAAGTACGTTTGTGCACAGGTACTTTAAGAGGATGTCTACATTTCCAGATGCCTTCCATCTCACCAGGATGGATGGATGGAATCCTCACTGATTTTCATGGCCAGATGTTGTGGGGACTCCTCTTCCCAGTACAGGCAGGACCCCTTGTCTGGGGAGCCCAGTTTGGGGCTGGGACACCTCACTCTTCAGGGGGTACTTCTGCCACCAAGGTGTTCCCTCTGGTGCTCAACCACTACCTGTGTGTTTGGAGTCAGCCTGTTTCACATCTCTGTTCCTTCTACCAGTGTCCATGGAGCCTTTCTTTATAGCCTTAGTTATAGGGGTTCTGTTTAGCTTGTCAGTCTTCAGGTGATTCTCAAGGTTGATTGTTCTATAATTTAGTTGTAATTTTAATATGATCCCAGAAGGCAGCAGGCATAGTGTTTACCTATTCCACCATTTTGGACTTTACCCCAATTTTTCAATAACCAATGTTTATTGCTTGAACGTTTATTTTCAATAAGCATTTATTGAGAAAAAGCAGCTGAAATAAAAAGAGATTTCGGAAAGAGATAACAAATTTTAATTCTATCTTAAAATATAACCCAAACACTTTAAAAATAAAATAAATATTGTGGACCATACATGTACTATGAATCTCACATTGTTTTTGCTAGGCACAGTAACTAAAATCTGTTTCATCTGCCTGGAGTCTGCACTAGAGACTATTTGGGAGCAGCATATAAAAGCCAAGCTTATTTAATTTCTTCATATGTATTTTTTTAACTCAGTCTACTAACACTGATCCTCCTTTCTCTGACCAACTCACCACCGTCTTAAGGGATATCATTTCATCTATAGAGCACCAGCCCCTAGATGCTTTGAATTTTATTTTTTAAATCCATAATGCCCTATTCTGCATTAACCTGTCAGATAGAATATTTGATATATAATCATGTCTGTTCTCAGGTAAAATATTTCCTAATCACTGGTATTCTAGACATTACCAATGGGGAATAAATTGGGGGAGTATAATGCTCATTCACAATATTTTATTTTGTAAAAAATGCTATGTTCCACCCAGTTTGCTAAAATATTTATTGTCCAATCCCCTGCCATCAAAGAACCTGACTTAGCAAACAAATATGTTTTTAAATATTAAAACGTCAGTGTTTTTTATGATAACTGGTAGATCTTTAGAGAATAAAGTACAGAAATTTTTGGTATATGATAGAAGCTCCATCTTGGCTTGGGTCACAAATGATAGTCTGGTTCTGGAAATAGGTGATGACAGTTTTCTTGACCTCAGATTTTTCTTTTGGTATAATCTGGGACAGCACCATGGAATTATCTCTTCCAATGATTTCAATGCATCATAAGTACCCAGGAATAATAAATATGACAAAAATCTTAACTTTTAACTTACTTTCATTTTGTGTTCTAGATTGGTGATAGAAACTTTGTTCTTGACCAAATACAACCAAATGCAAAATGTCTGCAAATAGAAAGTGAAAATATTCTCTAGCCTAACCCTGTTTCACCTAGCCTCTGAGATGTAAAACTAAAGTGGTCAAGGATTTTCATCATGTCAACTATAAGACTTTAACCAATAGTAAATGCTGACTTGTCCTTATATGAAGATGAATCATTGTTTCCTAAACATGTGTTCAGAAATCCAAGCTTTTATATTGCTGTGGTATTCAATGGATTTAAGGCAAATAAAAAAAAAATGAGGAAACTAGCATTCATTAAATATCCACCATTTGCAAGGCCTCTGCTATGAGCTTTATATGTGCCATCTCATTTACATCTCCAAACAGCCCTATGTGATAATTATGTTTTGACTTTTAACTATAGAGAAATCATGTCTCAGGTAGGTTACTTTATTTATAGCCACATATATAATTAATAGAAAATATGATATTTGAACCCATGTTTCTCTGGCTGTAAACTCACAAAACTTTCAATGTTAACTTTTGTTATTAATGGCTTCAAATCAAAACTAGAGAATTTGAAATTTCCATTTAATAAAGTTATTTGCACCATAGAAGTAAGTGTTTTCTCTTTTTCATTGGAAAATTATTGCAAATGTAAAAGGTAGTGAAGGGTAATGAGCACAGGATTTTGTGTCTTGTTCCTGCCATTTAATAATTTTTTTATTTTTTTATTTTTTTAATTAAATTTATTGGGGTGACAATTGTTAGTAAAATTACATAGATTTCAGGTGTACAATTCTGTATTACATCATCTATAAATCCCATTGTGTGTTCACCACCCAGAGTCAATTCTCTTTCCATCACCATATATTTGATCCTCTTTACCTTCATCTACTACCCCTCCACCCTTACTCTCTGGTAACCACTAAACTATTGTCTGTGTCTATGAGTTTTTGTTTCTTCATTGCTTTGTCTTGTTCTTTGGTTGTTTTCAGTTTTATATACCACGTATCAGTGAAATTATTATGTATATACAATGGAATACTAGTCTGCCATAATAAAAGATGAAATAGTACCATTTGCATCAACATGAATGGATCCTGAAATAATTGTGCTGAGCAAAATAAGTTGTCTCTTTCTGGGAACATCAACCCCAGTAACTTGTGCTAACTGAAAGCAGAAGAAAGTGCTGTTAACCACGTTGCTCTGAATGCCTGTCAAGTCAGTCCGAAAAAGACAATAGAGTTATGTACAGTGTCCAGATTCTGAAATCCCTTAACTTCTCAGTTTCAGGAATACAAGAATATGGTATTACCCTTGCTTTTGGAAAACCATCTAAAAATAACCTCCTTACATTCCAAACACAATGATCTCTAACTATGGTATTATCTCAAGGCATCTGAAGATATAGAGATACTGAATCTTGCCGATTGTTACATATTCTTCCAGGCTGTAAGAGCAGAAGTTTTCCCCTTATGACCTTTCACCTCCTCCACTCTTGCTTGGGTTTTAAACTTATACAAACATAGTTTAAGCTATTAGCTTTATTCACTTGTTGGCATTTCTATTCATTCACTGCAAAAGGCACCAAATTGTGTCAGGAAAAGTCTGTTATTCGGAGCAACACTTTCCCAGATAGATGCAGTAGGTAATAAATAAATGAGGACTACTTAGGTACAAAATTGGTATTTTGGCATAATCTTATCAAATTCTTGTTTTG
Source organism: Rhinolophus sinicus (assembly GCF_036562045.2). Lineage (NCBI taxonomy): Eukaryota > Metazoa > Chordata > Mammalia > Chiroptera > Rhinolophidae > Rhinolophus > Rhinolophus sinicus. Next base: position 40,686,821 of record NC_133761.1, on the reverse strand, counting down.
TATGCCTATTCTATACATACCATGATTTTAGAGTGGTTGGAAAAGAGAAGTGTAGCTTTATCTTTCAATGGGATCTTGTAAATCTGCCATATATCATTGGATTAAAACATGTAATTTAAAAGCTAAAGTGACCTAACTTATATTTTTCCTATCCCCTTTCCTCAAGGAAAGTAAAAGGGGAAGAAATAAATGGACATGGTAAAATGCATTCCTTTTCCCTCTTTTACCTGAATATGGTAAGGCACTCAATGCATTTCTATTTAATTCTTTTGGAAATCCATTTTTTTTTTCATCCAAACCAGCTGTTTTCTCTGAAGAGCAACCTGAAAAATAAATATTGTTTGGGTAATTTTTTCCCAAACATACATTCTTTGAGATAGGGCTGACTAAACCCATGAATGATTTACACTCCTATTATTCAAAGAGCTTTATAGCTTCCCATTAGTCTCCTCCTCAGACCCCAAAGCACACGCACTGAGTACACAGCTAATGTAATCACATTTAGACGAAATGACATTTTTTAGAACAGCAAAGTTTTTGTTAAAATCTTCTCAATTTTAGAGAAAATTAGGGAGAAAAGCCCACAGTAGAGCTTATTATGTATTGTTTATTTTTTCTATTACATTTAATGCTCTAGTTGCTTCTCTCAGAGTGAATTAAATCCAATAATTATAAATAATTAATATTTCTATAGAGCAATACTAAATCCAGTTATCATTTGAAGATAAAAAAATGCAATGGCACCTAATAAAACATATGCCTTAATATTATTACTAAATCAAAGGCAATGTGAAATCTCCAGAGATTCAGGCCTCAGGAAGATACATGATATAAGTGGATGGATTAGAAAGAAGGAATAGATAGATTATTTTCTTGTATGGATGTCTAGATGAGACTCACTGATGCAAATTCTTCCAATCACACCACAAAATTAACATCTATATAACCCTCAATTTTTTATTTAAATAGGTATCATATGCCATATGACTTCTGTAGCTTATGGCAGTTTTTGCATATAAAACATTGTAATATACTTCATATTCAACTTAGATGATTTTCTCAGGGCAAACTTTCTAAAATTAATCTAACAGTACACTTTCTTGCTTGACAGAGGCACTTCCTCAATATCTTGTGTTTTACCTGCACTTTTTATTCTGAAGGAAGTATACATGTATATATACTGATACATGTGAAAAAAGAACAGCAAAAACATGACCATAACTTCTAGATTCCCAAAAATATGTTCATTCTGGTTAAATAAAACACTGGACAGTTAGAGTTATAAAAAAGGTAATAAATATTTTATAACAAGAAATAAATACAAATCTCTGTTAAGACTGATTGAAGAAGATAGTTCTTCATCACCTATATTAGTTTATTTCTCTCTCCCCTGTCTCTTACCTGCAATTACATGCAGGAGATCTTTTGCTTTGTATTCAGAATGGTTGAGGGCAGTTCTTTCAGAACCTCACCGCTAGGTGAGAAGTCATTGACTGCAGCTTTATCTTATGGAGTGGGTTGGAAGGAGATTTTAAAGCATTTGTAGGTAGTTGTTAAATATTCCACTTATTTAACAAACAGTAAGTATACAATTACAGATGAAAGATGCATTTCCTGCTCTTTAAGAGCCTAAGGCTTCTGTCATCCATCCATCCATCCATCCATCCATCCATCCATCCATCCATCCATCCATCCTTCATACATCCATGCATCCATTCCTAGGCATGCTCGGTGCTTGGAAAATGTAATAGGAATTGAGGAAAATAGGAAATTTTTTCTGATAAGACCTGTACTTGAGTGCCTGCTAACTTTATCTTTCAGATTCAGACACTTAACAGCTATTCTCATGCAAGACAGAGCACGTTTTTTTTGTTTGTTTGTTTTTAATTTATTGGGGTGACAATTGTTAGCAAAATTACATAGATTTCAGGTGTACAATTCTGTATTACATCATCTATAAATTCCATTGTGTGTTCACCACCCAGAGTCAGTTCTCCTTCCATCACCATATATTTGATCCCCCTTACCCTCATCCCCACCCCCCCACCCCCCTTACCCTCTGGTAACCACTAAACTATTGTCTGTGTCTATGAGTTTCTGTTTCTCATTTGTTTGTCTTGTTCTTTTGTTGTTTTTGGTCACGTTTGACACTAGAAGAGGTTCTATAAAATGCTTGGGGAAAACCTCTCCAGAACTCTATCAAATGCCATGAAAACATAAAAAAAATCCATTTGTTAAGATTTGAGACACTCCTTCTTGTAGTAAATAAATCTAGGAATTGTATCAAAATTCATAAATTTTAGAACTAAAGTTAGAAAGGTGAGGTTGCACATCTTTAATATGTTCGTATGTTTAATTTCAGAATAGTTTCTTGTCCAATGATACCCAATTTTCTTGCCCAATTTTGATGTCATCAATACAGGAAACATGAAAGTCTTGGTTATGGATTACTTGACATCAAAGATAAACCCACTGAAGCCATGTTGAACAAAAATTTGAAAGTATATTGCAAAGATACAAGGGAATCATATAGATATTTGCCCCAGTATATAGATAGTAGTCAACAACTAAGCTAGTTACTCTTTCTTTTTTCTTTCAGTGTCCTATATGTCCCATAATCTCTTGTCTCTTTCTGGATGTCTGCTTTCACTTTTTCTTATTTGCCATGTAGTTGGAACACAAAGGACAACCCTGTCCCTTTACTTCACACTTCTGATCAACTGACTAAACTCCCTGTATACCCATTTTAAATTCCTAGTTAAGAGACTCTGATTGACATAGTTTAGTCAATTGGTTGAATTTCCTGAGTGAGATGCTATCATATCTCTAATATTTAGAGAATGAGAATTTTTTTCTAAATCAGTGTAATCCATGGACTCATTTCACACTGAAGCACCCCAAAGGAAAGTAGCCTTAGAGTTCTATTTTGTTCTTTAAATATATTCTTTTTACATACAGTAACTTTTATTTTTATGTCATTCTTTATTGTTTCTGGGTTTATGCAAAGTAATGTGTTCCAACTGAAAAACAAAGATTAAGTTTTCAAATAAATAAAGTCTGCTGAGTCAATGATAATACATTACTTTGAGCAAATCTTTTCCCTGCTGAAATGAAGAATTTTGTTATTATCTACCCCCTCATCATTTATCCCATGTATATCTTTAAAGATTAATTTAACTCAACACATTTAATTCAATGTATTTTTATCTAAATATTTTCTCTTGTACCTGTTTTCATTAGCTTTAATTAATTTGTCTTTATTAATTGCTTTTAAACTTTTCATCTTTTAAGCTCTCAAATGATATCTGCTTGATTGAAACTAGTCAAGTAGTCAAGGAGTAGCTAGAAGAAATAATTATTCCATTGCATACAAATTAGGTTCATAATTTATGTGATTTATAGCCTTTTATTCTACTACTGAGTTTAATAATTTTCTCTTTAGTCTTTTTCAACTCCAATTCAGCCCACACTTCAGCTAGAGCTGTTTTAAAACAAATGTTTTTTATACATAAAGACACGTGTGCTCCAATGTTCATTGCAGCTTTGTTTACGGTGGCCAAGACATGGAAACAACCAAAATGTCCTTCGATAGATGAATGGATAAAGAAGTTGTGGTATATATACACAATGGAATACTATTCGGCGGTAAGAAAAGATGATATAGGAACATTTGTGACAACATGGATGGATCTTGAGAGTGTAATGCTGAGTGAAATAAGTCAGACAGAAAAAGCATAGAACCATGTGATTTCACTGATATGTGGTATATAAACCAAAAACAACCAAAAAAAAACACAAGAGGACATATATTTTTAAAATCATCAATATATCTTTGTAGAATATCAATAAAGGATCAAAAAATAGCATGTGGATATCCATTTGAGATATTATTGAAATCGTTCCAGAAGAAGTTTGATTGTGACTTTGTCCAGGGTAGAAAACATAAGAATAATTTGGGGGTATGTGTTAGCATAATCGGCACAACTTGAGATGAATATGGAAGAGAAAGACTGGCTCTAACATTTTTTTTTAGATGCGAGTCCTTTTAAGTGGCACCAAATACTATGCTAGGAAAAACTAGGGGAAATTTTGATTGAGGGAAACCCGTCAAATTGACTTCAATCTGTCAAGTTCGTGATGCCTGGGAAAGTACAAAACAGAACTATCAGGTAGAGAATTGTATGTAGAAGACTAGAGAAAACTCAACTTGAGGTTTAAATTTGGGAATTGGGAGCATAAAGCTGGTATCTAAAACAGTGGGAATGGATTAGATCATTGAAGGAGTGTAGAAAGAGTGAGAAAAGGTCCTGAGACATAGCAATATTTAAGAGTTGAATGGAACAGGGTAATAAACAGCACATGATACTTCCAAGGGGAAGCCAAAGACAGCAGTAAACAAATAGAAGTTAATGTTATCAAAATAAAACAAAACAAAAAAACAGAAGGTGAACTATTTGAGGTAGAAGGGAGTGATCAACACCATTGAGTGCTTTTGAGAAAGCTAATAAAGAGGGCATGGAAAGAAACATGGAGTTCAAGTTCATTTGTACTGAGAACAAATTTAGTAGAGAACATAGGCTGAAGCACAGTGGGGCTGCTTGATTAGTGAATGGGAAGGAAAGATGTGTAAGAGAACAAAAGCTGGAATGCACAGGTTATATCTGGGAACAATGAAGTGCTGACCTGTCTGCCCAATGTCTGTGTAAGTGTTATTTAGAAGCAGGAGATAGAACTGGATAAGGAAGAGAGACCAGATTGGGGGAGAATGTGATGGAATAGCTAAGAAATTAATGTAAGTAATAGAAATTATCAACATATAGTCCCCAGTTAGTCACAATAATTATTCTGCTATTCCCTACGTCTGTGACTATTGGTCAAATTACTTAACCTCTCTGTGCCTTTGTTTTCTCACCTATAAAACATAAATTATAATGAAGTCTACCCCAAAGGCTCATTGTGAGAATTTAATAAGATAGTATATACAAAGTTCTTTGTGCAGTGTCTGGTCTCTAACAAATATTCATGAATTATATTATCATAATTATTAGTAATACTGTATACACTTAAAAATGACATATTTGCAATACTAAAACAAAGAGTATCTAATTGTGTGATTTTCAGCCATTGGATTACTTAGCCTTTGGAAAGAAGGAATATTTGGAAAAAGTTCAAAGATGTTTGTATTCCCATTTCTCCCTTCCTGTAGCCCCTGGTAACTTCTATTCTTTCTGTTTTTATGAATTTGCTTATTCAACTAAGTAAACATTTAAAGTACGTAAAAATTCTTTCTGGAGACGCTCCAATTGTCTCCTCTAAAAAGTTTTAGAAATGGAGGTGTTGACAATTGCAAAACATTGTAAATATACTTAATTCCACTGAACCATATGCCTAAAAATGGTTCAAAATTAAATTTTATGTTATGCATATTTTACCACAATAAAAATTTACCTAGAGAAAACTGTTAGTTTTTAACCCTGCTTCTGACAAGACCAGATGATCTTAGGGAAGTCATTTCAAAACTCTTTGGAACCATTTTTCTCATCTATGAAATGGAATTAGGCTAAGTTATTTTTTAGTTTTATTCGACCTCCAAATTCTGTAACTGCAGTATTCATGAAACTTAGAAAAATATAAGTGAAATGATAGTGCAGAAAAGACTAAATATTCCAGGGACATACTTTATTGTGAGTAAAAAAACAACCGTCTCCAAAGATGTTTTCATGTAAAATGTAAATATACATATTTATGTATTTGGATTATTTACTACATTCACAAATAAAATTGTAGTTTGTAATTGTTCATAGGATGTTTTCACAAAGCAGTCTAGCCGACTGTCCCCTCGTACCTTTTCCTAAGGAAAGAAGAGTCTGTGAGACTGTGCCTTCTGGGACTTTGCTTCATCTTTATGTTTACACCTCATGTCTCTCTGTCTGGTCCCCAAAAGATGGTTTGCCAGCCAAGGACGGGTAAGATTTCTCACGTGAGGAACAACCTAAGACAGGCAGAACCATGTGGGGAACCCCACTGAGCTACTATGGAAAATATGGGAAGGAGCATTGCCTCCCCTTCCCCCTGCTTAAAGGAAGTCACTGCTGACACTGACTTTCCCTCTCACCTGATTGTGAGAGAAGTTAGGAGAGCAATAATATCAGCTCTCCCTGTTTAGCTAAACAACAAAGTTTTATCATGAGAGACTTATCCCCAGGAGGGTACACACCTTAAATAAGTCATCATAGGACTTTCTGCTCTGGCTGTTTGCAGGCAGGGATAATTGGATTAAATCACCTTTGTGATATGATGGATGAGTTTCACAGACCGCAGATAAGATAATTTTTACTCCCTTGTACAAGCAATAAAAGCCACCACCAGTCGGCCTGATTTTGCGCTCCAGTCTTTCATGACTGTGAGACCTTTGGCCCTCTGAGATTCAACTACATTAAGTTTCTGTTTCTTTCTTTCTTAAAACTTAACCTAAAGCTGCCCCCTTTGGTTCCCTCACTGCCCGTGTTGTGCTGGATGCGACATCTGGTGCCCATCTTGGGGCTCGAAAAGGGAAGATCAACTACGAGTCGTGGGGTTCTGCAGATATGGCTGAAGGGCTCTGAGCATCTCTCGTGACAACTAAGTGGGGTAAGGAGGTAGGCTAAGGACTTGGAGAATTTAACCAAGGTGAAGAGGGAAGTAAAAGGAAAATAAATACTAATACTTTCATGTGTAAGAGTGTGATTGTGTGAGTGATTGCTTATAACTCCACACCTTTGGCTATGTTTGAGTGGGCTCAAACCTGAGGTTCCATGGTCACGTCATATGGCATAACGGTGTGTTGTGCAGGGTGCCAGGTGGGGTCTCAGTTTCCGCTCCTCACATAAGAACGCAGGACACGGTGAGGCCAAAAAGGAACACCCACGGAGACATAGGTAGGGGGAGTCATACTACTATATTCTCGCTGTCGGCTGGTTTGGAGAAACAGGAAGCAGGAGCCACACCGTTCGCAACCCTCACTGCACCGCTTGCTAGCTCAGCCACCGTCTTCTTGCTAGCCCCCATTTTTTTTGCTAGAGTAGCCACGGCAGTTATATTAGTGGCCAGTGGCTCACTGGTTATAGCTGACGGCCAACTAGCCACAACTGATGGCCATCCAATCACAGTTGATGGCCATTTACTACCTGAGCCAGCACCTTTCCATGTGAGGCCGGGAGCCTGGAAACTGCATTCTGGGGCTCTGTCCCCACACGGTGACTTGGCAAACAGCCAACCTGGTTCGGGAATTATACAAACGCATCTTGGCTACGATGGACCCTAAGGTCCCGCGAGGGACGTGGCAAGATGAGCATCAGAGTGGAATTGGAGTGAAACTCCTTCTTTTTCCTTTCCTGTTCCTTTACTAACATGGGTAATGCAGAGAGTAAGTACAGGCCTTATATCTGCCTGCTTAAAAAACTTCTTAAAAAAGCAAAACATAAAACTTCAGAAAACCACTAAACTATTGCCTGTGTCTATGAGTTTTTGTTTCTCATTTGTTTGTCTTGTTTTTTTGTTGTTTTTGGTTTATATACCACATATCAGTGAAATTATATGGTTCTCTGCTTTTTCTATCTGACTTATTTCGCTTAGCATTATATTCTCAAGATCCATAGGAGAAGGGGGATGAAATATATGGTGATGGAAGGAGAACTGACTCTGGGTGGTGAACACACAATGGGATTTATAGATGATGTAATAGAGAATTGTACACCTGAAATCTATGCAATTTTATTAACAATTGTCACCCCAATAAATTTAAAAAAAAAAAAACTTCAGAAAAGAAATTAGAGGAACTTCTTTTTTTTTTTTAATTTAATTGTATTAAATTTATTGGGGCGACAATTGTATGGAAGGCAGTGTGGAGGTTCCTCAAAAAATTACGAATAGAATTGCCATATGACCCAGCAATCCCTCTCCTGGGTATCTACCCAAAAAATCTGAAAACATTTAGAGAAAGACACGTGTGCTCCAATGTTCATAGGAACTTCTTAAAGTGATTGAAATTCATTGTTCTTGGTTTCCAACCCTTGGAACACTTGACATAGATAAATGGGAGGAAGTCGGCCAAGACCTCCGTGAATTACATTCTAACAGAGTGTCATTGCCAGGTTCAATTTGGGAAACATGGGAGCTAGTTCATTCGGTTTTGGAACCGCTCCAAACAGATTTAGAGGAGGAGAGAGAGAAAGATGATAAAGACCAATCAAAAAAGACAAAAGATGGTCAAGATGAGGACGAAGGATCTGAGACAGCGTCCACCATCATACCTAAAAATCTTTGTCCAAATTTAGATGAGTGTTGTAAAGATGTTTGTCCTCCTCCTGTGACAATAGGATTGCAGCTTATTACATGGAGCTGGAAATATGGTAAACCACTAGGCACATATGGCTTTTTCAATTTCAAATAATTAAAATTAAGTAAAAGTTTAGTTATTCAGATGTACCAATAAAATTTCAAGTATGCATTAGCCATATGTGTCTAGTGGCAGATATAGAATATTACATTATTTCAGAAAGTTTTATTGAAAAGTGCTGATTTAGAGTGTTCCGCATTCCTTTTATATTTTGGATATTTTCCATGGGATATAGCTTTCCCTACGATCATCATCCAAACACAATTAGTAAATGACCAAACCTGGAATAGATGCTGGAGTTTCTCCTTCTATTTTTTTTTTAATTAAAATTTTTTTTTTAATTTCAATTACAGTTGACAAACAATATTATATTATTATTGGGTGTATAGCATAGTGGTTAGATGTTTATATAGCTTATGAAGTAATCCCCCCATAAGCCGTGCACACACTTGACATCATACATAGTTATTAAAATATTATTGACTATATTCCCTAAACTATACTTTACATCCTTGTGAATATTTTGCAATGGCTAATTTGTACATCTTAATCCCTTCACCTTTTCACCCACCTCCAACCCCATCCCACCTGACAACCATCAGTTTGTTCTCTGTTATCCATGAAGTTGTTTCTGTTTTGTTTGTTCATTTATTTTGTTTTTTAGATTCCATAAATAATTGAGATAATATGGTATTTGCCTTTCTTTGTCTGACTTATGTCACTTAACATAAGGTCTATCCATGCTGTTACAAATAGTAAGATTTTCATTTTTTATGGCAGAGTAATAGTTCATTTTATATATGTGCCACTTCTTCATCCATTCATCTTTTGATTGGAGCATTTAATCCACACATTTAAAGTAATTATTGATAGGTATGCAGTTATTGCCAATTTGTTGTTTGTTTTCTGATTGTTTCTGTAGTTCTCGGTTTCTTTCTTATTCTCTTGCTCTATTTTCATGTATATTGGTGGCTTGTATATTGGTAGCGTTGTGTTTAGATTCCTTTTTTTTCTTTTTTTTTATTAAACTTTTTTTGGGGTGACAGTTGTTAGTAAAGCTGCGTAGATTTCAGGTGTACAATTCTGTACTATAAATCCCATTGTGTGTTCACCACCCAGAGTCAGTTCTCCTTCCATCATCATATATTTGAACCCCTTTACCCTCATCTACGACCCCTACACCTCTTACCCTTTGGTAACCACTAAACTATTGTCTTTAGTTAAGAGTTTTTGTTTCTCATTTGTTTCTCTTGTTCTTTTGCTGTTTTTGGTTTATATGCCATGGATAAAGAAGTTGTATATATACACAATGGAATACTATTCCACGATAAGAAAAGATGAAATAGGACCACTTGTGACAACATAATACATCTTGAGAATATAATGCTAAGCGAAATAAGTCAGACAGAAAAAGCAGAGAACCATATAATTTCACTGATATGTGGTAGATTCCTTTCTTTTTATTTCTTGTAATTCTCCTACAGATTTTTTTGTTTGTGTTTACGATGTGCTTCATATATACCAAGCTATGTTCATAGCACTCTATTTTGAGTTGATGGTTGCTTAAGTTTCAACACATTTTAAAATCACTACCATTGTTACTTAACCCCATCATGTTTATGATTTTGATAGTTTTTTTTTAATTTATTGGGGTGACAATTGTTAGTAAATTTACATAGATTTCAGGTGTATAATTCTGTATTACATCATCTATAAATCCCATTGTGTGTTCACCACCCAGAGTCAGTTCTCCTTCCATCACCATATATTTGATCCCTCTTACCCTCATCTACCACCCCCCTTATCCTCGGGTAACCACTAAACTATTGTCTGTGTCTACGAGTTTTTGTTTCTCATTTGTTTGTCTTGTTTTTTTGTTGTTTTCGGCTTATATACCACATATCAGTGAAACCACATGGTTCTCTGCTTTTTCTGTCTGACTTATTTTGCTTAGCATTATACTCTCAAGATCCATCCATGTTGTCACAAATGTTGCTATATCATCTTTTCTTACCGCCGAATAGTATTCCACTGTGTATATAGACCACAACTACTTTATCCATTCATCTATCGAAGGACACTTTGGTTGTTTCCATGTTTTGACCACCGTAAACAAAACTGCAATGAACATTTCAGATTTGGGGGGTAGATACTCATGAGAGGGATTGCTGGGTCATATGGTAATTCTGTTCGTAATTTTTTGAGGAAACTACGCAGTGCCTTCCATAACGGCTGCACCGGTCTGCATTCCCACCAACAGTGTATGAGGGTTCCTTTTTCTCCACAGCCTCTACAACACTTGTTACTATTTGTCCTGTTGATGATAGCCATTCTGACTGGGGTGAGGTGATATCTCATTGTGGTTTTGATTTGCATTTCTCTGATGATTAGTGATGTTGAGCATTTTTTCATATGTCTATTTGCCATTTGTATGTCCTCTTTGGAGAAATGTCTCTGCAGGTCCTCTGCCCATTTTTCAATTGGGTTGTTTGTTTTTTTGTTGTTGAGTTGCATGAGTTCCTTGTATATTTTGGATATTAGCCCCTTATCGGAGGCACTGTTTGCAAAAATCTCCCATTCATTTGGTTGTCTCTTTATTTTGTCGATGGTTTCTTTTGCTGTGCAGAACCTTTTAAGTGTCATATAGTCCCATTAGTTTATTTTAGCTTTTACTTCCATTGCCTTTGGAGTCAAATTCATAAAATGCTCTTTGAACCCAAGGTCCATAGGTTTAGTACCTATGTTTCCTTCTGTGCAGTTTATTCTGTCAGTTCTTATGCTTAAGTCTTTGGTCCATTTTGAATTAATTTTGGTACATGGTGACAAATCGCAGTCCAGTTTCATTCTTTTGCATGTGACTATCCAATTCTCCCAGCACCATTTATTGAAGAGGCTGTCTTTCCTCCATTGTATGTTTTTAGCTTCTGTGTCAAAAATTATCTGTGCAGACCCTGTGTCCCACAGCAGACCTCTCCCGCTGCCAGGGCAGCATATCTAGCATTTGAGGCAATAACCTCAGCTGATACCTCCAGTTAAGCCTTAGTCTGGACAAAGGACACAAACTCCATACCCGGGCCCCTCCCCCCGCTCTTCCAATCCTACCCCCACCCTTCCAGAGACTTGAACTGGCCCCTGAACTGAGGAGCAGTGTCAGATTACAGAGGAGCCTTGGCGCTCTGGCTCTGGGAAGACTGGCGGGCGGCTCTGGCACAGGGAGGAGGCTGAAAGGAGTGTGGTTTTTGCTGGCCTAGGAGAGAGGGGACTCCTCCGTCCCCAGCCACCACCTTTTCTGGCCTGCGGGAAGGGTGTGACACAGCTGGACTGGGAAAGACAGGACACCTCCTTCCGTCCCCAGCCCCCACCCTTTCTGGCCTGCCTAGGGCGGGGCAATTACATGGGCGGAGGCACTCCCAGGGATCAGCGGTAAGCTGCAGATGCAGCTCCCAGCTTTCAGCACCTGAGAAATCTCCCGCCCGCCACACACACACACAGAGGGAAGAAGTGCCCTAAGACTCAGGAGAACTGGACACAGGGCTGGTGGTACTACTCTCAGTGTGCATATGAGCAGGCAAGGGCAGAAACTGCACTGGTATTATAAAAACTACCGTCCACACCCCTCAGCCCCACGCATCTAAATCTGCAGTCCTAACGTAACTCTGGGCACCAGGTGACCGGCTCTACCTACACAATACGCAGGGGACTCTTTGGTAATGCAGAGGACAACCTGGCGATTACTTAGTAGGCTTAAGCCACACTGGTGCTGCTTTTTGTTCTGTTTTGATTTGTCTTTATATCTTTGATATCTTTGCCTGTGTTGAGTGGGGGTTGTTGATTGTTTTCTACATGTGAATGTATTTGATTTTTTCTTTATTGTTGTTGCTGTGCTTGGTGATTTGCTTTGTTCTGAAATTGCCCTACCAGGGCCCAGCTTAAGAGGCACAAGATTCAACATAGCCAGAGGCCAACTCCAGACCAAACCAGAGTACTACCAGGTTTGACCTACAAGTGACACACCCAGAGGGGATTCTTTACAGGCACAAGAGCCCATAAAGGCCAAACCACATTTAAGCGGTCAACCCTCATGCAGCAGAACACCCTGCGGTGGGCAGAGCCAAGTCTCACAACTAGTCAGCCTAGGAGTTAACCCCACGTACTCACAAGCAAAAAGCAATTAAAGATCTTCTTTAACAGGACAATATACACAACACAAGAGTCACTTTTGGAGCACATGCAGAGGAGAAGAATGAAGTAGTGCAAATCAGATATAAAGGACACACACTACATAAGATAACCCAGCAAGAACTAAGAACTCCAGGGGATCTACCTAATATGTTGAAGCAAACACAGAGTCAGCCAGAATGGGGAAACAAAGAAACATGTCCCAAATAAAATAACAGAAGAAACCTCCAGAAATTGAACCAAATGAAGCAGAGGTAACCAACCTATCAGAGACAGAGTTCAGAACACTGATGATAAGAATGTTTAAGGAGCTTAGAGAGGACATCAAGAAGGATGTAGAAATCATAATGAACAACCAGTTAGAACTAAAGAACACAATTACCGAAATAAAGAACTCACTTGAAGGAATTAACAGCAGGTTAGATGAAGCAGAGGATCGAATCAGTGACTTAGAAGACAAGTTAGCAGAGATCACCCAAACAGAACAACAGAAAGAAAAAAGAATAAAAAACAATGAAGATGGTTTAAGAGACCTATGGGATAACATCAAGTGCAACAACATGCACATCATAGGAATACCAGAAGGTGAAGAGAGGAAGCAAGGGATTGAGAACATATTTGAAGTAATAATGTCCAAAAATTTCCCTAACCTGATGAAGGAAACCAACATACAAGCCCAGGAAGTGCAGAGAGTTCCAACCAGGATAAACCCAAACAGGTCCACACCAAGACACATTATAGTTAAAATGGCAAAGGTTAAAGACAAAGAGAGAATCCTAAAAGCAGCAAGAGAAAGACAGAGGGTTACATACAAGGGAACTCCCATAAGACTATCAAATGACTTTTCTGCAGAAACATTGAAGGCCAGGAGGGAGTGGCAGGAGATACTCAAAGTGATGGAAAACAAAGGCCTACAACCTAGGTTGCTTTATCCAGCAAGGCTATCATTTAAAGTTGATGGAGAGATAAAGAGCTTCCCAGAAAAGAATAAGCTAAAGGAATTTATTACCACCAAGCCAGCATTGCAAGAAATACTAAAAGGACTTCTGTAAATAGAAGAAAGATGAAAACAATCTAACTACAAATTTTAAAATGGCAATAACTATGTACCTATCAATAATCACTTTAAATGTAAATGGATTAAATGCTCTAATCAAGAGACATAGGGTGGCTGAGTGGATAAGAAAGCAAGACCCTTGTATATGCTGTATACAAGAGACTCACCTCAGATCAAAAGACACACACAGGCTGAAAGTGAATGGTTGGAGTAAGATATTTCATGCAAATGGAAATGAGAAAAAAGCTGGAGTTGCAATACTTATATCTGACAAAATAGACTTTAAAATGAAGAACATATTAAAAGACAAAGATGGGCACTATATAATAATAAAGCGATCGCTCCGACAAGAGGACATAACCCTAGTAAACATCTATGCACCCAACATAGGAGCACCTAAATATATAAAACAGATATTGAGTGACATAAAGACAGAGATCAACAGTAACACTATCATAGTAGGGGACTTCAACACACCTCTGACAACAAGGGACAGGTCTTCCAGACAGAAAATCAATACGGAAACAACAGCCTTAAATGATACATTGGACCACTTGGATTTAATCGATATTTTCAGAGCATTTCACCCCAATGCTGCAGAATACACATTCTTCTCAAGCACACATGGAATATTCTCCAAGATGGACCATATGTTAGGCCACAAAACAAGTCTTGATAAATTTAAGAAAATTGAAATCATACCAATTGTCTTCTCTGACAACAGTGCTATAAAATTAGAAATGAACTACAGGAAAAAAAAACTGGAAGACACACAAATTCATGGAGGCTGAATAATATGCTACTAAATAATGAATGGGTCAAGCAGGAGATCAAGGAAGAAATCAAAAGATATCTTGAGACAAACGAAAATGAAAATACGACCACCCAAAATCTATGGATGCCGCGAAAGCAGTCCTAAGAGGGAATTTCATAGCATTGCAGGCCTACCTAAAGAAACAAGAAACATCACTAATCAACAGTTTATCTTCACACTTAAGGGATCTGGAAAACGAAAAGCAAAATAAGCCCAAAGGGAGTACAAGGAAGGAGATAATAAAGATCAGAGGGGAAATAAATGAAATAGAAACCAGAAAAACAATACAAAAGATCAATGAATCCAAGAGTTGGTTCTTAGAGAAGGTAAAAAAAATTGACAAACCTTTAGCCAGACTCATTAAAAAAAAAGAGAGGACGCAAATTATTAAAATCAGAAATGAAAGAGGAGAAGTGACAACAGACACCGCAGAAATACAAAAAATTTAAGAAATTATTATGAGCAACTCTATGCCAACAAATTTGACAATCTGGAAGAAATGGACAATTTTCTAGAGGTGTACGACCTTCCGAGGCTAACTCAAGAAGAAACAGAAAACTGAATAGACTGATTACCACCAGGGAAATTGAATCAGTAATCAACAGTCTCCCAAAAAACAAAAGCCCTGGACCAGATGGTGTTACAGGTGAATTTTACAAAACGTTCAAAAAAGAATTATCACCTATTCTCCTCAAGCTCTTCCAAAAAATCCAGAAGGACGGAAGACTCCCAGACACTTTTTATGAAGCCACTATCACCCTGATCCCAAAATCAGGCAAAGACACCACAAAACAAAGAAAACTATGGGCCGATATCGCTAATGAACATAGATGCAAAAATCCTCAACAAAATATTAGCGAACAGAATTCAGTAATACTTTAAAAAGATCATACACCATGATCAAGTGAGATTCATCCCTGGTATGCAAGAGTGGTTCAACATCCGCAAATCAATTAATGTGATACACCACATTAACAAAATGAAAAATAAAAATCATATGATCACATCAATAGATACAGAAAAACCATTTGATAAAATCCAGCAGCCATTTATGATAAAAACCCTTGAGAAAGTGGGAATAGAGGGATCATATCTCAACATAATATAGGCCATATATGATAAACCCACAGCTAACATCATACTCAATGGGGAAAAGCTAAAACCATTCCCCTTAAGATCAGGAACAAGGCAAAGTTGCCCACTTTCTCCACTTCTATTCAACATAGTGCTGGAAGTTCTAGCCACAGCAATCAGAAAAGAAAAAGAAATAAAAGACATCCGTGCGAGGGAAGTAAGAGAAAAAATAAACATGTGGATTACATCAAACTAAAAAGTTTTTTCACAGCAAAAGAAACCATCAATAAAACAAAAAGGGATCCTACTGAATGGGAAAAGATATTTGCCAATGATATATCTGATAAGGGGTTAATATCACAAATTTATAAAAAAACTCACTCAACTCAACTCCAAAAAAAAACAAACAACCTAATTTAAAAATGGGCATAGGACATGAAGAGACATTTTTCTAAAAAGGACATACAGACGGCAAACAGACATATGAAGAAATGTTCAAGACTTCCGGAAAAATGGCGGAGTGAGGTGAGCCTCTGTAAAGCTCCCCTGGAATTTACAAAGAATCAAACAACAAAAACTCCACAAAGGACTTCCTGCACAGCAGACAAGCAACACGAAGAGGCCCACTACTGACTGAAATCACCTACAGGTGGGAGATTCGCGCGAGTGGAGGGAGGAGGAAAGGGAGAAGCGCACGGAGACGGAACCCCGCGGGCGCAGGACGCAGACCTAGCTCAGTGTGCCGAGCTCGCTGCATCCCGGAACTACCGCAGCTGCGGGAGATCGGACTGCTAGGGCTCCGCCAGGGCTCCACAGGGCTGAGGGGACAGCATATAACACGGCTGAACCCAACGCTCACGGCAGAGACCTCGGAGAAAAGACTGAGGGAAAAAGGCTGAAAACGGTGGTTTAAGCCCGCACTGCCCAGCAGAGAACGGAGCCTTAGGCACTGAGACTAGCCGCCCCCTCCCTCCCCTCCCAGAGCTCGCCCTGCCCCCACCTGCCCGGTGCTAGAAGCGAAACAGTAGCAGTGTCAGATCAAAACAACAGAAAATTTGCTGTTTTGAGATCTGTGGACCGCAAACACAAATTCACAGCCCAACTAGTTCCAGCAAAGGGGAGAGAGCAGTGGAAGCAGGACCGGCTGTGGTGGTGGTCGCCGCCATTGCTCTGGGCCACCTCTCACAACTCACCCCGCCCCTGACCCCACCTATCTGGGCGGATCCCTGCAGGAGTAAACAGAACTGCTGAAATATACGGGCTCTGAATCAACAGCTGGAAGAGCTTTGGAACATCAAAAGCTCTCCGCATACCCACCGGGACACTGCGCCCTGTGACCTAGACGAACTATTAACAGAGGAGAAGCCCGTCTCCCAGGGAATCCCCACATTGCGTGAGAAGTTGGAATAGTGCAGAGAAAACATAGCACTACTGTGTGGGAGAAGAAAAATAAGTTGCAGTTGGAGAAATAATAAAACATTCTACCAACAAGTACTGGCAAACAAAAGAAAGACCGCTTTCTATCAACCTGTTGCAGAAGTCACTCCTGTAGATGTCTAGGAAGAGAAATAGTAAACCAGTAATCGCCATGAATAACCAAGGCAACAAGATAGCTCAGAAAGAAAGTGAAAAATCTCCAGAGAAGGCACTTAAAGATACAGAAATATGTGACTTAAATGACAGAGAATTCAAGATTGCAGTTCTGAAAAAACTCAACGAGATACAAGAAAACACAGATAGACAGTTAAAGGAACTCAGAAACTCAATCAAAGAACAGCATGAACATTTTACAAAAGAGATTGAAATCTTAAAAAAGAACCAAATAGAATTTCTGGAGATTAAGAACTCAGTAGAAGAAATTAACAATGAAATAACCAGCTTAGGTAGTAGAGTTGACCAGATGGAGCAAAGAATCAGTGACATCGAAGATAGAAACCTGGAAATGACACAAATTGAAGAAGAAAGAGACTTGAGACTTAAAAGAAATGAAAGAACTCTACAAGAACTTTCTGACTCCATCAGAAAGAGCAATATAAGAATAATGGGCATACCAGAAGGAGAAGAAAGAGAGAAGGGAACAGAGAATATATTCAAACAAATTGTCGATGAGAACTTCCCAAATTTGTGGACAGAACTGGACCCTCGAATCCAAGAAGCAAATAGAACACCTAGTTACCTCAATCCCAACAGACCTTCTCAACTGACCTTATTTCAGTTCTGGATTCTTTCTGAGTGGTTACCCTTAAGTTTATGTAAAAGAAAGTTTGAATCTTAGAGTATTCCATTTTCTTCAGCATGCTTACTTTCTCCATTCCCTATTCCGGTTCTGGCCTTTACTCTCCCCCTTTTTGAGTTTTGGTTGCCACAAATTGTCCCTGTTGATGGTGGTCGAATAGCCTCCTATAGTATTTCTTGTAGTGCAGGTCGTGTATTAGAAAATTCCCTCAGCTTCTGTATGTCTGGAAAGGTCTTTATTCCTCCTTCATATCTAAAGGATATCTTTGCTGGATATATTATTCTTGGCTCATGATTTCTCTCTTTCAATAGTTTGAATACTTGGTTCTACTCCCTCCTGGCTTGTAGAGTTTCTGCTGAAAAAAAACTGATGACATTCTAATGGGCTTTCCTTTGTAAGTTACCGTCTTCTTTTCCCTGGCTGCCTTGAGGATTATTTCTTTGTCTTTGACAGCTTCAATACAATGTGCCTTGGAGAAGGCCTCTTGGGATTGAGGTAATTAGGTGTTCTATTTGCTTCTTGGATTTGAGGGTCCAATTCTGTCCACAAGTTTGGGAAGTTCTCATTGACAATTTGTTTGAATATATTCTCTGTTCCCTTCTCTCTTTCGTCCCCTTCTGGTATGCCCATTATTCTTATATTGCTCTTTTTTTAAAAAAAAATTATTTTATTAAATTTATTGGGGTGACAATTGTTAGTAAAATTACATAAATTTCAGGTGTCAATTCTGATGGAGTCAGAAAGTTCTTGTAGAGTTCTTTCATTTCTTTTAATTCTCAAGTCTCCTTCTTCTTCCATCTGTGTAATTTCCAGGTTTCTATCTTCGATGTCACTGATTCTTTCCTCCATGTCGTCAACTCTACTACGTAAGCTAGTTATTTCATTCTTAATTTCTTCTATTGAATTCTTAATCTCCAGAAATTCTGTTTGGTTCTTTTGTAAAATTTCAATCTCTTTCGTAAAATGCTCATGCTGTTCTTTGATTGTGTTTCTGAGTTCGTTTTACTGCCTATCTGTGCTTTCTTGCATCTCGTTAAGTTACTTCAGAACTGCAATCTTGAATTCTCTGTCATTTAAGTCTCATTTTTCGATATCTTTATGTTCCTTTTGTGGAGAGTTTTCACTTTCTTTCTGAGCTATCTTGTTGCCTTGGTTATTCGTGGCAATCACTGATTTACTATTTCTCTTCCTAGACAGCTACAGGAGTGGCTTCTGCAACAGGTTGATAGGAAGAGGTGTTTCTTTTGTTTTCCATTACTTGTTGGTAGAATGTTTTATTTTTTCTCTGACTGCAGCTTTTTTTCTCTCTCTCTCACATGGTAGTACTATGTTTTCTCTGCACTATTCCAGCTTCTCACACAATGGGGGGAATCCCTGGGATATGGGCTTCTACTTTGTTAATAGTTTGTCTAGGTCACAAGGCGCAGTGTCCCAGTGGGTATGCGGAGAGCTTTTGAAGTTCCAAAGCTCTTTCTGCACCAGATTCAGAGCCCGCATGTGTCAGCAGTTCTGTTTACTCCTGCAGGGATCCACCCAGATGGGTGGGGCCAGGGACAGGGTGAGTTGTGAGAGGTGGCCCAGAGCAATGGCGGCGACCACCACCACAGCCAATCCTGCTTCCACAGCTCCCTCCCCTTTGCCGGAACTAGTTGGGCTGCGAATCTGTTTCTGTGGTCCACAGTTCTCAGAACAGCAAATATTCTATTCTTTTGATCTGACACTGCTACTCTTCTGTTTCTAGCACAGGGCAGGTGGGGGCGGGGCAAGCACTGGGAGGGTAGAGAGGATGCGGCTAGTCTCAGTGCCTAAGGCTTCCGTTCTCTGCTCGGCAGTGAGGTCTTAAGCCACTGTTTTCAGCCTTCTTCCCTCAGTCTTTTCTCCGAGGTCTCTCCTGTGAGCGTTGGGTTCAGCCGTGTTATATGTTGCCCCCTCGGCCCGGTGGGCCATAAGCGGAGCCCTAGCAGTCCGAGTTCTTCCTTCTCCCACAGCTGCGGTAGTTCCGGGATGCAGCGAGTTCGGAGCATTGAGCTAGGTCTGCGTCCTGCGCCGGCGGGGCTCCGTCTTCGCACTTCTCCCTTTCCTCCTCTCGCGCTTGCGCGATTGGCCCACTTGTAGGTGAATTCAGTAGTGGGCCTCTTCGTCTTGCCTGTCTGCTGTGCAGGGAGTCTTCTGTGGAGTTATGTTGTTCAATTAGTTGTAAATTCCAGGGGAGCTTTACAGAGGCTCACCTCATGCCGCCATTTCGTTGACGTCTCGATAGTTTTTAAATTTCTTTTGTCTCTATGTATTTGTGTATATCCCTTAATTTACTGTTGTAATTACACATGATCTTCCTACATTTGCCTTTTAACATCTGTAACAGCTTTAATGTTGGTTTATCCACTGCTTTTATTATGTTTGCCTTTCTCAGACAGAATTATTTTCTTTGCAGTATTTTCATATATATATATATATATATATATATATATATATATATATATATATATATATATATTTCTTCTTCTTCTTCTTCTTCTTCTTCTTCTTCTTCTTCTTCTTCTTCTTCTTCTTCTTCTTCTTTTCCTTCTCCTTCTCCTTCTTCTTCTTAAGAAAGTCCCTTTAACATGTCTTGTCATACTTCTTTGGTGATAATGAACTCCTTCAGTTTTTTCTTGTCTAGGAAGATTGTTAGCTCTCCTTCAATTCTAAATAATAACCAGTTTGGATAGAGTAATCTTGGTTGTAGGTCCTTACTTTTTATCACTTTGAATGTTTCATGCCATTCCCTTTGGGCTTGCAAAGTTTTTGTTGAGAAATCAGCTGACAGTCTTATGGGAGCTCCCTTGTTGTTAACATTCTAAAAACTATGTATAGTGTCAGATGTGTGCTACACTTATTGGGGGTATCACTTCATAAATTATGTAAATGTCTAACCACTATGCTGTACATGAGAAGCTAATATAAAACAATATTGAAGGTCAACTATAATTGTGAAAAAAATAGTCATGAGGCTATCTCTCTCTCTCTCTCTCTCTCTCTCTCTCTCTCTCTCTCTCTCTCTATATATATATATATATATATATATATATATATATATATATATATATATATATATATATATATATATAGTACAGCATAGGAAATATAGTCAATAATGTTGTAATAACATTTACAGTGTCAAATGGGTAATAGACTTATTGGGGTTATCACTTTATGAGGTATAAAAATGTCTAATCACTATGCTGTTTTGTACATGTGAAGCTAAAAGAAAAAGATTCTCTCTTTATCTTTAAGTTTTGCCATTTTAGTTATGATGTGTCTTGGTGTGGAACTCTTTGGGTTCATCTTGGTTGGGGTTTTCTTCATTTCCTGGGGTTGTATGTCTATTTCCTTCATTAGATTAGGGAAATTTTCAGTCATTTTTTAAAACAGTTTCTAATTCCTTGTTCTCTCTCTTCTCCTTCTTGTACCCCTATGATGCCAATGTTTGTATACTTGATGTTGTTCCAGAGGTCCCTTAAACTATCCTCATTTTTAAAATTCTGTTTTCTTTCCGCTGTTCTGGGTGGGTATTTTCTGCTACCTTATCTTCCAAATCACTGATTTGATCCTCTGTGTCATCTAATTGCTGTTGATTCCATCTAATATATTGTTCATTTCAGTTATTGTATTCTTCATTTCTTACTGGTTCTTTTTTTATATTTCGAGGTCCTTTTTTATGTTTTGTATCTCCTTGTTAAAGTTCTCACAAAGATAATCTATTCTTCCCTTAAGTTCACTGAGCATTCTTATAACCAGTGTTTTAAACTCTGTATCTGGTAGATTGCTTTTCTCCATTTTGTTCAGTTCTCTTTCTGGAGTTTTGTCTTGTTCTTTCATTTGAAACATGTTTCTTTGTTTCCTCATTTTGGCTGCTTCCTTCTGTTTGTTTCTATCTACTATGTAGAGCTGCTGTATCTCCCAGTCTTGGCAGAATGGCCTTATGTAGTAGGTGTCCTATGAAGCCCAGTGGCACAGTCTATGTGTTCACCTGAGCCAGGTGCTCCAACAGTGACCCTTGTGTGTGCTCTCCTGTTGTAGTTGAGCCTTGATTGCTGTTGGCACATCAGTGAGTGGGATTAACCTTCAGGCTGATTGGCTGTGAGGACTGGCCATGACTACAGTACATACACTGTTGTGTGGGGGCTGACACCACAGAGCAGGATTCACTTTACTGGTTCTTTGGTGCCTGCTTAATCCATCTTTTGGGTGTGTCATTCGTAGTGCTGTGTGGTGCTCTGGTGTGGTCTGAAACTGGCTACCAGATGTATTTGTTCTGGGACCTCTTGGGAGGGACTCTGTTGCAAGCCACCTTCAGCTGCTGCCTGTATCCAGCCCAGGGCCACCTGGTAGAAACTACAAGTGATCTGTGGTTGGTAGCTGCTTGTGCTTGGCTTAGATGTGCCTAGCACTGGTTTTGCTGTGAACTGAGGCTGGGTACAACTAGTGCTGGGCTTTGGGCAAGTTAGCAAGAAGTACAGGGCATGCTGAGGTCAGCTTCTGCTTATTTGGAGTTTGTGCGCCTTTGAGAGATTTTAAGAAACTCAACAGCAGGGACCGGGCCAGCTCTTTGTGTGAATTAGCCTCTGAAAGAGGTTTTGGCCAAGTGCCTGAATTGTGTTGGGTGAGGTCTCAAAGAATCACCAGGTGGGTGACAGTGGTGTTAGCCAAGTTGATGGACTCAGATTTAGCACATGCATGTGCCTGCAAGCTGTGTGTGCAGGATTCAACAAGGAACAATGGCATCTACCAGCACTTTAGTGATAGCTGTCCCTCCAGCCCTTGCACTCAAGCCAGACAATTCAGTTTCTCCTGGTATGTCCCTGGCACTTTTTTAGCTGCTGTCCCTTCTTTGGAGCTTAGGGTGAGTGTTTGTGAGGAAGTGAGTCTTTATACATGCCTTTTAAGAAAGTGTCTGTGTCTACAGTAGTCCACCATCTCACCCAACTGAGCCACTGCTATTTTTACAGCCAGATGCTGTGGGGACTCCTTTTCTTGGCACTGGTGCTTTGGGTTCGGGAGTTCAGTGTGGTGCTGGGATACCTTGCTCCTCAGGGTAGACTTCTGAAGCTGAGATATCCATCCTAATTCTTAACTGCCACACGCAGGTGTAGGACTATCCCCTTTCTTGTCTCTGTACCCCCACCAGTCTCCTCATGACTTTTTTGTATCCCTAGTTATAGGATTTCTGTTCTGTTAGTCTTCAGGTTGTTCTCAAGGGTGGTTATACAATTTAGTTGTAATTTTGATGTGGTCATAGGAGGAGGTGAACACAGTGTTTACCTACTTTGCCATCTTGACCAGAAATCTGGAGTATCTTCTGAGAAAATGTGCCACCATTAAACTGTCATCTCTTCCTATTATTGTTTAATTTTTTAAGATACACACCTGAACAGTATACTTTTTAAGCTGAAATATTCTATGGCAAATTTTCCAGACATGTCATTTTTTAATTTGAAGCAGTTTTTTTATGACTTCTACTATTTATTGTAATATAATTGCATTATAAAGCATAACATAAAATCATGAAGTTCTACATGAAGTTCTCATTTCCACATTCCGTAAAGATGAGCAAATCAGAAGTTGAAGAAAAACCATTGTTGTCATTCCATGCCCATCTGGAAATAGACTTTGAAGCCAGGGGAAGACATAATCTCATTTGTTTTACAACATAACAGATGCCAGCAGTGGATTAACTAATTCAGGGTTGTTTTCATTTTGGTTCCATGGGGCAGGTCTTTAATAGAAACAATGTATTAATAAAGAAGATCCAGAAAATGATGTTGAATACTGGTGGTGGTAAGTAGGAATGTCAAGAACTAAGGTCTGCAAAAAAAATCATCTTTCCAAGAGAGAAAAACCTGGCTGCAGAAAGAGTCTTATGAGACTCCAGCTTTGTTGAAGAGGACAGCTTTATAAATAGATACACAATAATAGCAGACAGCTGTTCAAAATAATTGTCAGGCAATATTTGGTGATGACAACCTGAAGAAAGTCATCAATGCAATTACTTCACACCAGATCAATCTAGTGGATCTGTTGAACCCTCTTGCCTACTGTGAGTGAAATACTCAGTATTCTTCAAATGACAATTTGACTTGCTTATTTTTTCTCTAATAAACAACGACTTCAACTGCAATTATATTGTTGTAACATCATTAATAATTTAATTGAAGACAATTAACTCAGTGGGTCAAAGTTTCAAACATTTGAGGGTAAAATTCAACAAAATTATGTCTATAGAGAGCTGTTCTTTCCCAGCATTAATTAATTAACTATGTTCTTAACACTAGTCAGTTATTTCAGAAAATTATACCAGCTGACTGTAAATCAAGACAATGTCCTATTGCTGATAGCTATATCACTTTATCATGAAATATGTAGAAGTTCCCAATAGTTCTATAAACTCAATCAATGGCTCCCCAGGTGCATTTATTTTATAACTACTAATGGTCATCATCTTTTCTTCATTTCTTTCCAAATCCCCTTACTTTTCATCTTCTACCTTTCCGAATCCTTTCTCTTCAAACACCCACTAGTTATATAACTATCAATTTCCTATAGTTAAACCACAGTTTCATGAACTTTTCAGGTCTTTATTAAACTTCTGTGTTAAAATGTCATATTATTTGATTAACATATTAACACTTTCCTGAGACGATTAGAATATAGTGTTTTATGTGAGCTTTAAACAAGTATTTGTAGCAGATCTGCTTCTTCCTTGAAAACAAATTAGATTTGCATGACACCATATCATGGGACAAATATTCAACAATAAAATGTAAAGGTGATTTATTCAACAAATATTAATTCAGTGATAATTATATGTGTAGTGGAGACAAGTTATGGGATTCCAGTGGGGAGTTTTGCTAAGTAAAACAAAATGTTCTTCAAACTTGAAATTGATGCTAGAACAATTTATTTACCTGCAGCTTTGGCATAACATTTTCTTATCCTCATCTCTACCTTTAGATACTGTTTCCTGATAAAATAAATCTCGGTTTGGTGACATTGATTACACCAGTAAATATATCCTGAGCACCCATTATGTGTAAGTAACTGTATTGGTGGGAGGATGTATACAAACACATAAAAAAAGACTCTTCTTTTATTAAATAAGACCTAAATAACTGGAGAGATATACCGTGCTGGTTGTTTAGAAGACAATATAGTTAAGATGTCAATTCTCCTAAATTTACCTATATATTTAAAGAATCCTAATCAAAACCTAGCAGACTTTTTTGTAGAAATTGACAAGTTGATTCTAAAATTTACATAGAAATGCAAATGATCTATGACAGACCTATTCTAGATCCTTTGTATGAGTGCATGTATTTTAGCTACACATGTAAATAATTATAAGATATGTCTGGAGTTACAAATATTAAGGTGAGAGGTAATTTTAATTATATTTTCAACTGTCAATAACATTTACTTATTCTCACTATAGTTAATGAAATAATTAGATACTTATGTTTCCTATAATTACTCCTCCACAACCTCCAAATTTTGTTAGTAATATTTTTTTACACCTGAAATCTATCTAATTTTACTAACAATTGTCACCTCAATAAATTTAATTTAAAAAAAAGTAATATTTTTATATGCTCAAGATTTATAGCAGTTTTATTCTGTTTGATTATTATAAGCTCATAGTTGCTCAGTTTTATTTCTCTATAGAATATAATTTAGTGCTCAACAATAATAATTTCACCATGGAGTCTCCCTACCTCAGCTTTTTATTTTACTTTATTACTTAAAAAAAATTTTTTTCCATCACCATATATTTGATCCCCCTTACCCTCATCTCCCACCCCCCACCCCCCACCCCCCTTACCCTCTGGCAACCACTAAACTATTGTCTGTGTCTATGGGTGATGAACACACAATGGGATTTATAGATGATGTAATACAGAATTGTACACCTGAAATCTATGTAATTTTACTAACAATTGTCACCCCAATAAATTTAATTTGAAAAAAAACAATAAATAAATATAATACAAAAAAAAATTTTTTTTATTTTTTCAGTTACAGTTGACATACAATTAGTTTCAGGTGTACAACACAGTGATTAGACATTTATATACTTATAAAGTGATCACCCTGATAAATCTAGTACCCATCTTCACTATATTCCCTATGCTGGAATTTATAATCCAGTCACTTTTTTGTAACTACCAATTTGTACTTCTTAATCCCTTCCCGTTTTTCACCCATCATCCCAACCTCCCCCCAATCTGGCAACCGTCAAAATGTTCTCTGTATCTACCAGTTTGTTTCTGTTTTGTTTATTCATTTATTTTGTTCTTTAGATTTCACATATAAATGAGATCGCATGGTATTTGTCCTTATGTGGTTTATTTCACTCAGCATAATACTCTCTAGGTTGCATGTACAAGATTTTTTTTTTTTTATGGCTGAGTAGTCTTCCATTGCATATATGCACCACCATTGATTTATTGATGGGTTTTTATGTTGCTTTCATATCTTGGCTATTGTAAATAATACTGCAATGAACATATGGATGCATATGTCCTTTTGAGTTAGTGTTTTAAGTTTCTTTGAATAAATATCCATAAGTGGAATTGCTGGGTCCTTCTTCATCTTTTCTTATATATTGCCTTTCTTTTAAAGTCTATTTTGTGCAGTATATGTATTGCAACCCCAGTATTTTTTGTTTCCATTTTCATGTAACTTTTTATCTGTTTACTCTCATCTGTATGTGTCCTTCAATCTGAAGTGAGTCTCTTACAGGCAGCATATGTAAGCATCTTCTTTTCTTATCTATTCAGCCACCCTGTCTTTTGATTGGAGCATTTAATCCATTTACATCTAAAGAAATTATTAGATATTTAGTTATGGCTATTTTTTAATTCATATTTTTAATTCTCCTTCCTTCCTTCCTTCCTTCCTTCCTTCCTTCCTTCCTTCCTTCTTCTTCTTCTTTTCTTCTTCTCCTTCTTCTTCTTTTTCAACAAGTCTCTTTCACATTTCTCGTAACTGGTTTGGTGGTTATTAACTCTTTTAGCTTTTTCTTATCTAGAAAGATCTTTAGAATCCTTCAATTCTAAATGATAGCCAGGCTGGATAGAGCACTATTGGTTGTAACATCTTATTTTTCATCACTTTGAATGTTTCCTGCCAACCCCTTCCGATCCACAAAGTTTCTGTTGACTAATCAGCTCATAGTCTTTTTTGGTTTCTCTTCACATTCACAGTAATCCCTTTATGGAGACTTAGTTATAGTAAACCTCATCTCTGCTCATATTCTGACTTCTCCATACAGGAGCTCATAGTCTTATTTGAGCTCCCTTGTAGGTAATTTAGATTTCACATATAAATGAGATCACATGGTATTTGTCCTTACGTGACTTATTTCACTCAGCATAATACCCTCTAGGTCTATTCTTGCTACTTTTAAGGACACGTGTGCTCCAATGTTCATTGCAGCTTTGTTTACGGTGGCCAAGACATGGAAACAACCAAAATGTCCTTCAATAGATGAATGGATAAAGAAGTTGTGGTATATATACACAATGGAATACTATTCGGCGGTAAGAAAAGATGATATAGGAACATTTGTGACAACATGGATGGATCTTGAGAGAGTAATGCTGAGCGAAACAAGTCAGACAGAAAAAGCAGAGAACCATGTGATTTCACTGATATGTGGTATATAAACCAAAAACAACAAAAGAACAAGACAAACAAATGAGAAACAAAAACTCATAGACACAGACAATAGTTTAGTGGTTGCCAGAGGGTAATGGGGCAGGGGATGGGAGATGAGGGTAAGGGGGATCGAATATATGGTGATGGAAGGAGAACTGACTCTGGGTGATGAACACACAATGGGATTTATAGATGATGTAATACAGAATTGTACACCTGAAATCTATGTAATTTTACTAACAATTGTCACCCCAATAAATTTAATTAAAAAAAAAAAAAGATTCTCTCTTTGTCTTTAACTTTTTCCATTGTATTTATGATGTGTCTTAGTAAAGGCCTCTTTGGGTTCATCTTGTTTTGGACTCTGTGCGCTTCTTAGGTTCATACGTCTACTTTTTTTACGAGGTTAGGGAAATTTTCCATCATTATTTCTTCAAATACGTTTTCAATTCCTTTCTATTTCTTCTCCCTATGGTACACCAATGATGTGAATATTGGTATGCTTGATGTCCCAGAGGCCCTTTAAACTGTCTACATATTTTTGGACTCTTTACTCTTTTTGCTTTTCTCATTGGGTGTTTTCTACCTTATCTTCTATATATTGCTTATTTGACCCTCTGCTTCATCTAATCTACTGTTTAGTCCCTCTAATGTATTTTTCATTTCAATTATTGCATGCTTCACTTTTTACTGGTTCTTTTTTTTTCATGGTAAACACAAGATGTATGAGGCTTCTGCAGATATAACACAGCATATTGTTTTCCAACAAACTTCTTTTATAAGTAGAAAGAGTACATATACGCTAAAATAACAATAAAATATACTATAGTAAATACATAAACCAGCAACATAGTCATTTATTATCATTATCAAATATTATGTAATGTTCATAATTGTATGCACTATACAGTACTTTTATATAACTGACAGCACAGTAGGTCTGTTTATACAAGCATCACCACAAACATGTGAGCAATGCACTTTGCTCTAACATTATTATGGCTACAATGTCACTACACATCGTAGGAATTTTTCAGCTCTACTATAATCTCATGGAACCACTATCTTCTATGAGATCCATTATTGGTGCATTAACTATTATATGATCTTGAAAGTAATCAACACTTCTAATATCTGCCTTATGTTGATAATTATAATTTCCTAGATTTTTATTGATGGATAAATTTCAGAGCATAATTTGTTTGACACTTACAGATATAAGCGCATATTTGTTGAATTACTAAATGAAAACTAATAATGGGGAGAAAAAGTGAGTATTTCTGAAAAGAAATTCACTGTGTCAACTCAAAGCCATGTCCTTTGACTATCTGAATCTTCGTCCTTCTGACTGAGTAGCTCTGGATGTGAGTGAAACCTAAGATTCCAGAGCTGCTTATATACATTTTTTTCCCTTCTGATTTGTTGTGACATTCTCTGGTTTGTGGGCTGGCAGAGTGGCTTGATAACCTCTGTATTCCCTATAGATTTCAAATACTTCTTCCAAGGAAGATAAGTTTCTATTCCTTTTTCTAAGTCAGTAGTGCTGCTCTTTTGAATCTCAAGAATGAAAAAAAAAAAAGTGGAAGAGGGAAAAAACAAACTCAGAATTCTTGGACAGTCTACTTGCATTAATCACATGTAATAAAGACAGATAAGAGGTGATGTTATCAAAATGGTGGTGTGAGGTGAGCCTCTGGAAATCTCCCCTGGAACTTACAACAAACTGAACTATAACTCCACAAAAGACTCCAAGCACAGCAGACAAGCAAGAAAAAGAGGCTTACTATTGAATTCACCGAGGGGTGGGCAAATTGAGCAAGCAGGGGAGTAGAGAAGAGAGAAGTGCAGAGACGGGGTCTCGCAGGAGCAGGACGCAGACCTAGCTCAATGCTCCGAGCTCGCTGCATCCCGAACTAATGCAGCTGAGGGACAGGGAAGAACTTGGACTGCTAGGGCTCCGTTTATGGCCCACAGGGCTGAGGGGACAGTATATAACATGGCTGAACCCAACGCTCACACCAGAGACCTTGGAGCAAAGACTGCAGGAAGAAGGCTGAAAATGGTAGTTTAAGCCCTCACAGTTGCAGAGGAAAGAAGCCTTAGGCACTGAGACTAGCCGACCCCTCCCTACCCTCACGCAGCTTGCCCTACCCCCACCTACCCAGAGCTAGAAGGAGAACAGTAGCAGTGTCAGATTAAAAGAACAGAGTATTTGCAGTTCCAAGAACTGTGGTCAACAGACACAGATTTGCAGCCCAACTAGTTCTGGCAAAGTGGAGGGAGCTGTGAAAGCAGGACCGGCTGTGGTGGTGATACCACCATTGATCTGGGCTGCATCTCACAACTCACCCTGCCCCTGTACCCATCTATCTGGAAAGATCCCTGCAGGAGTAAACAGAATTGCTGAAAGACAAGGACTCTGAATTTGGTGTAGGAAGAGCTTTGGAACTTCAAAAACTCCCTGAATCTCCACACGGACACTACGCACTAAGACCAGGCGAACTGTTAACAGAGGAAATATCTGCCTCCCAGTGAATCCCCCCATTATGTGAGAAACTGCAATAACGCAGAGAAAACATAACACCACAGTGTGAGAGAGAAAAAAAGGCTGAAGTCATTGAGAGCATAAAACATTCAACCAAAATGTACTGGAAAACAAAGAAAGACTTCTTCCTATCAACCTGTTGCAGAACCCACTCTTGTAGATGTCTAGGAAGAGAAATAGTAAATCAGTAATTGATATGAATAACCAAGGCAATAACACAGCTCAGACAGAAAGTGAGAAGTCTCCAGAAAATGAACTGAAGGATGTGGAAATACATGACTTAAATGACAGAGAATTCAAGATTGAAGTTCTGAAAAAACTCAATGAGATGCAAGAAAACACAGAAAGGCAGTTTAATGAACTAAAACCACAATCAAAGAACAACATGAACATTTTATCAAACAGATTGAAATTTTTAAAAAGAACCAAATAGAATTTCTGGACATTAAGAACTCAATAGAAGAAATGAGGAATGAAATAACCAGCTTAGGTAGTAGAGTTGACCAAATGGAGGAAAGAATCAGTGACATTGAAGATAGAAACCTGAAAATTACACAGATGGAAGAAGAATGAGACTTGAGAATTAAAAGAAGAACTCTACAAGAACTTTCTGACTCCATCAGAAAGAGCAATATAACAATAATGGGCATATCACCAGGAGAAGAAAGAGAGAAGGGAACAGAGAGCGTATTCAAACAAATAGTCAATGAGAGAACTTACCAAACTTGTGGAAAGAATTCGATCCTCGAATTCAAGAGGCAAATAGAACAACTAATTACCTCAACCCCAACAGGCCTCCTCCAAGGCACATTGTATTGAAGCTGTCAAAAATCAATGACAAAGAAAGAATCCTCCAGGAGCCAGGGAAAAGAAGAAAGCAACCTACAAAGGAAAACCCATTAGATTGTCATCAGATTTCTCAGCAGAAATTCTACAAACCAGTAAGGAGTGGAACCAAATATTCAAACTATTGAAAGAGAGATTATGAGAAAAGAATAATATAACCAGCAAAGATATACTTTAGATATGAATGAAGAATAAAGACATTTCCAGACATTCAGAAGCTGAGGGAATTTTCTAATACACGACCTGCACTACAAGAAATACTAAAGCAGGCTATTCGACCACCATCAACAGGGACAATCTGTGGCAACCAAAACATAAAAAGGGGGACAGTAAAGGCCTAAACCGGAATATGGAAATAGAGAAAGTAAGCAGGCTGAAGAAAATGGAATACTCCAAACATCAAACTTTCTTTTACATAAACTTAAGGGTAACCATTCAAAAAAAAAAAAATTCCAGAACTGAAATATATACTGTAATAAAAGAAGAAACAGAGGGAAACATCATAGAATACCACCATACAGAAATAATAGACAACAACAAAAAAGCAAAGAAACAATGGAGACACAGTGTTTTGAGAAAAATAAGAGAATGAGAGGAAATCCTCAAATATCAAATATCACCATACATGTAAATGCACTGAACTCACCAACGTAAAGGCACAGAGTGGCAGATTGGATCAAGAAACTAAACCCAACCATATGCTGTCTCCAAGAGACACATCTCAACTACAAAGACAAGCATAGACTCAAAGTAAAAAGTGGAAATTGACACTCCAAGCAAATGGTATCCAGAGAAAATCAGGTGTAGCCATAGTGATATCAGATGAAACAGACTTCAGAGTGAAAAAGGTAACAAGAGACAAAGAGGGACATTTCATAATGGTAAAGAGGACTATACAACGAGAAGACATAACAGTCATCAATATTTATGCTCCCAATCAGGGAGCATCAAAATATACCAAGCTACTACAAACAGAGCTAAAGGGAAAAATTGACCAAAATATAGTTATACTAAGGGACCTAAATACATCATTGACAGCTAGGGATAGATCATCCAAACAGAAAATAAATAATGAAATAGCAGCCCTAAATGACACATTAGATGAAATGGACGTAGTTGACACTTATAGATCCCTTCATCCTAAAACATCAGACTATACTTTTTTTTTTCTAGTGTACATGGAACATTCTCAAGGATAGACCATATATTGGGACATAAAATCAGCCTCAGCAAGTTTAAGAAGTATGAAATAATACCAGGCATATTCTCTGATCACAAGGCTTTGAAATTGGATATCAACTGCAAAAAGAAATCAGGAAAAAACACAAATACATGGAGATTGAACAACATACTTTTAAAGAACGACCAGGTCAAAGAAGAAATTAGAGGAGAGATCAAAAGATACACAGAAACAAATGGAAATGACCATACATCCTACCAAAATTTTTGACATGCAGCGAAAGCAGTTTTAAGAGGGAAATTTATGTCATTACAGGCCTATCTGAAGAAGGAAGAAAAAATCCAAATAAATAACCTAACGTTACACCTTAAAGCACTAGGAAAAGAAGA
This sequence comes from Rhinolophus sinicus, assembly GCF_036562045.2. Lineage (NCBI taxonomy): Eukaryota > Metazoa > Chordata > Mammalia > Chiroptera > Rhinolophidae > Rhinolophus > Rhinolophus sinicus. The sequence goes on along the minus strand of NC_133761.1, from coordinate 40,654,431 downwards.
ACAAATGAAACCCAAGGTCAGCAGAAGAAAGGAAATAATAAAAATCAGAGCAGAACTAAATGAAATAGAGAAGAAAAAGACAATAGAAAAAATTAATGTGATCAAGAGCTGGTTCTTTGTAATGATTAACAAAATTCACAAACCCTTGGCTAGATTCACTTATAAAAAAAGAGAGAAGAGACTAACAAACAAAATCAGAAATGAAAAAGGGGAAGTTATCACGGATGCCACAGAAATACAAAGGATCATCCAAGAATACTATGAAGGACTATATGCCACCAAATTCAACAACCTAGAAGAAATGGACAAGTTCTTAGAAACATGTAGCCTTCCTAGACTGAACCATGAAGAATTCGAAAATCTAAAAAGGCTGATCACCAGTAACAAAATTGAATCAGTCATCCAAAACCTTCCCAAAAGCAAAAGTCTGGGACCAGATGGCTTCACTAGTGAATTTTACCAATACTTCAAAGAGGATCTAGTACCAACCCTGCTCAAACTCTTCCAAAAAATTGAAGAAGAGACAGTACTCCCTAACTCTTTTTATGAGACTCAAATTACCCTGATACCAAAACCTGTTAAGGACAACACAAAAAAATGAAAACTACAGACCAATATCTCTGATGAATACAGATGCAAAAATCCTAAACAAATTTCTAGCAAATCGAATGCAACAATGCATTAAAAAGATTATGCATCACGACCAAGTGGGGTTCATCCCAGGGGCACAAGGATGGTTCAACATATGCAAATCCTTCAATGTAATACGTCACTTAAACAAAATAAAGAACAAATATCATATGATTATATCAGTTGATGCAGAAAATGCATTTGACAAGATACAACATCCATTTATGATTAAAACAGTTAATAAAATAGGTATAGAAGGAAAATAACTTAACATAATAAAGGCCATATATGACAAACCCTCAGCTAGTCTCATTATTAATGGTGAAAAACTGAGACCTTTGTTCTACATTCAGGAACATGACTGGGCTGTCCCCTATCACCTCTGCCTTTAAACATAGTGTTGGAAGTCCTCGCCAGAACAATCAGGCAAGAGAAAGAAATAAAAGATATCCAAATTGGGAATGAAGAAGTTAAATTGTGACTCTTTGCAGATGGACAAAGACATGATGCTATATGTAGAAAACCCTAAAGACTCCACCAAAAAGCTATTAGAAACAATCAACGAATACAGTAAAGTTGCCGACTACAAAATCAACGTACAAAAGTCCATTGCATTCCTATATATTAACAATGAAATCTCATTGTGTATATATACCACAACTTCTTTATCCATTCATCTATCGAAGGACATTTTGGTTGTTTCCATGTCTTGGCCACAGTAAACAAAGCTGCAATGAACATTGGAGCACACGTGTCTTTATCTCTAAAAAAAAAAAAAAAAAAAGAAAAGAAAAAAGAAAAACAATGAAATCTCAGAAAAAGAAATTTTAAAAAAGTAATTCCTGGACTTCCGGAAAAATGGCGGCGTGAGGTGAGCCTCTGTAAAGCTCCCCTGGAATTTACAACGAATCGAACAACAAAAACTCCACAAAGGATTCCCTGCACAGCACACAGGCAACACGAAGAGGCCCACTACCGACTGAAATCACCTACAGGTGGGAGATTCGCGCGAGTGGAGGGAGGAGGAGGAAAGGGAGAAGTGCGCGGAGACGGAGACGCGCGGGCGGAGGACGCAGACCTAGCTCAGTGCGCCGAGCTCGCTGCTTCCCGGAACTACCGCAGCTGCGGGAGAGGGAAGAACTCGGACTGCTAGGGCTCCGCCAGGGCTCCACAGGGCTGAGGGGACAGCATATAACACGGCTGAACCCAACGCTCACGGCAGAGACCTCGGAGAAAAGACTGAGGGAAAAAGGCTGAAAACGGTGGTTTAAGCCCGCACTGCCAAGCAGAGAACGGAGCCTTAGGCACTGAGACTAGCCGCCCCCTCCCTCCCCTCCCAGAGCTCGCCCCGCCCCCACCTGCCCGGTGCTAAAAGCGAAACAGTAGCAGTGTCAGATCAAAACAACAGAAAATTTGCTGTTTTGAGAACTGTGGACCGGAAACACAAATTCACAGCCCAACTAGTTCCAGCAAAGGGGAGAGAGCTGTGGAAGCAGGACCGGCTGTGGTGGTGGTTGCCGCCATTGCTCTGGGCCACCTCTCACAACTCACCCTGCCTCTGACCCCACCTATCTGGGCGGATCCCTGCAGGAGTAAACAGAACTGCTGAAACCTACGGGCTCTGAATCAGGAGCTGGAAGAGCTTTGGAACATCAAAAGCTCTCCGCATACCCACCGGGACACTGCGCCCTGTGACCTAGACAAACTATTAACAGAGGAGAAGCCCGTCTCCCAGGGAATCCCCCATTGTGTGAGAAGTTGGAATAGTGCAGAGAAAACATAGCACTACTGTGTGGGAGAAGGAAAATAAGTTGCAGTTGGAGAAATAATAAAACATTCTACCAACAAGTACTGGCAAACAAAAGAAAGACCGCTTTCTATCAACCTGTTGCAGAAGTCACTCCTGTAGATGTCTAGGAAGAGAAATAGTAAACCAGTAATCGCCATGAATAACCAAGGCAACAAGATAACTCAGAAAGAAAGTGAAAAATCTCCAGAGAAGGCACTTAAAGATACAGAAATATGTGACTTAAATGACAGAGAATTCAAGATTGCAGTTCTGAAAAACTCAACGAGATACAAGAAAACACAGATAGGCAGTTAAAGGAACTCAGAAACTCAATCAAAGAACAGCATGAGCATTTTATAAAGAGATTGAAATTTTAAAAAAGAACCAAATAGAATTTCTGGAGATTAAGAACTCAATAGAAGAAATTAAGAATGAAATAACCAGCTTAGGTAGTAGAGTTGACCAGATGGAGGAAAGAATCAGTGACATCGAAGATAGAAACCTGGAAATGACACAGATAGAAGAAGAAAGAGACTTGAGACTTAAAAGAAATGAAAGAACTCTACAAGAACTTTCTGACTCCATCAGAAAGAGCAATATAAGAATAATGGGCATACCAGAAGGAGAAGAAAGAGAGAAGGGAACAGAGAATATATTCAAACAAATTGTCGATGACAACTTCCCAAATTTGTGGACAGAACTGGACACTCGAATCCAAGAAGCAAATAGAACACCTAGTTACCTCAATCTCAACAGGCCTTCTCCAAGGCACATTGTATTGAAGCTGTCTAAAATCAATGACAAAGAAAGAATCCTCAACGCAGCCAGGGAAAAGAAGACGGTAACTTACAAAGGAAAGCCCATTAGATTATCATCAGATTTTTCAGCAGAAACTCTACAAGCCAGGAGGGAGTGGAACCAAATATTCAAACTATTGAAAGAGAAAAATCATGAGCCAAGAATAATATATCCAGCAAACATATCCTTTAGATATGAAGGAGGAATAAAGACCTTTCCAGACATCCAGAAGCTGAGGGAATTTTCTAATACACGACCTGCACTACAAGAAATACTAAAGGAGGCTATTCGACCACCATCAACAGGGACAATTTGTGGCAACCAAAACTCAAAAAGGGGAGAGTAAAGGCCTGAACCGAATATGGGAATGGAGAAAGTAAGCGTGCTGAAGAAAATGGAATACTCTAAATATCAAACTTTCTTTTACATAAACTTAAGGGTAACCACTCAAAATAAATCCAGAATTGAAATATATACTGAAATAAAAGAAGAAACAGAGGGAAACATCATAGAATACCACCACACAGAAATAATAGACAACAACAAAAAGGCAAAGAAACAATGGAGACACAGCCTTACCAGAAAACTAAAGATAGAATGACAGGAAATCCTCACATATCAATAATCACCCTAAATGTAAATGGACTGAACTCACCAATAAAAAGGCACAGAGTAGCAGATTGGATCAAAAACTAAACCCAACCATATGCTGTCTCCAAGAGACACATCTCAGCTACAAGGACAAGCATAGACTCAAAGTGAAAGGGTGGAAATTGACACTCCAAGCAAATGGTACCCAGAGAAAATCAGGTGTAGCCATAATGATATCAGATGAAACAGACTTCAAGGTGAAAAAGATAACAAGAGACAAAGATGGACATTTCATAATGGTGAAGGGACTGTACAACAAGAAGACATAACAGTCATCAATATTTATGCCCCCAATCAGGGAGCACCAAAATACACCAAGCAACTACTAACAGAACTAAAGGAGAAATTGACCAAAACACAATTATACTAGGGGACTTAAATACATCATTGACAGCTATGGATAGATCATCCAAACAGAAAATAAATAACGAAATAGTAGCCCTAAATGACACATTAGATGAAATGGACATAATTGACATTTATAGAGCACTTCATCCTAAAACATCAGACTATACATTCTTTTCTAGTGTACACGGAACATTCTCAAGGATAGACCATATATTGGGACATAAAATCAGTCTCAACAAATTTAAGAAGATTGAAATCATACCATGCATATTCTCTGATCACAAGGCTTTGAAATTGGATATCAACTGTAAAAAGAAAGCGGAAAAACACAAATACATGGAGATTAAACAACATACTTTTAAAGAAGGACTGGGTCAAAGAAGAAATTAGAGGAGAGATCAAAAGATACATAGAAACAAATGACAATGAAAATACATCCTACCAAAATTTTTGGGATGCAGCGAAAGCAGTTTTAAGAGGGAAATTTATCTCATTACAGGCCTATCTCAAGAAACAAGAAAACTCCCAAATAAATAACCTCATGTTACACCTTAAAGAACTAGAAAAAGAAGAACAAGTAAAACCCAAGGTCAGCAGAAGAAAGGAAATAATAAAAATTAGAGCAGAACTAAATGAAATAGAGAACAAAAAGACAATAGAAAAAATTAATGTGACAAAGAGCTGGTTCTTTGAAAAGATTAACAAAATTGACAAACCCTTGGCTAGACTTACTAAGATAAAAGAGAGAAGACACTGATTAACAAAATCAGAAACGTAAAAGGGGAAGTTATCACGGACACCACAGAAATACAAAGGATCATCCAAGAATACTATGAAGGACTATATGCCACCAAATTCAACAACCTAGAAGAAATGGACAAGTTCTTAGAAACATATAGCCTTCCAAGGCTGAACCATGAAGAACTGGAAAATCTAAACAGACCGATCACCAGTAACTAAATTGAATCAGTCATCCAAAACCTTCCCAAAAGCAAAAGTCCGGGACCAGATGGCTTCACTAGTGAATTCTACCAAACCTTCAAAGAGGATCTAATACCAATTCTGCACAAACTCTTCCAAAAATTGAAGAAGAGACAGTACTCCCTAACTCATTTTATGAGGCCAACATTACCCTGATACCAAAACCTGGTAAGGACAGCACAAAAAAGAAAACTACAGACCAATATCTCTAATGAATACCGATGCAAAAATCCTAAATAAAATTCTAGCAAATCGAATACAACAATGCATTAAAAAGATTATTCATCACGACCAAGTGGGGTTCATCCTCGGGCACAAGGATGGTTCAACATCCAAATCCATCAATGTGATACATCACATAAACAAAATAAAGGACAAAAATCATATGATTATATCAATTGATGCAGAAAAGCATTTGACAAGATACAACATCCATTTATGATTAAAACACTTAATAAAATGGGTATAGAAGGAAAATACCTTAACATAATAAAGGCCATATATGACAAGCCCTCTGCTAATCTCATAATTAATGGAGAAAACTGAAGCCCTTTGCTCTACGTTCAGGAACACGACAGGGATGTCCCCTATCACCTCTGCTTTTCAACATAGTGTTAAAGTCCTTGCCAGAGCAATCAGGCAAGAGAAAGAAATAAAAGGCATCCAAATTGGGAATGAAGAAGTTAAATTATCACTCTTTGCAGATGACATGATGCTATATATAGAAAACCCTAAAGACTCCACCAAAAAGCTACTAGAAACAATCAACGAATACAGTAAAGTTGCCGGCTACAAAATCAACGCACAAAAGTCCATTGCCTTCCTATATACTAACAATGAAATCTCAGAAAAAGAAATACAAAAAACAATTCCTTTTGCAATTGCAGCAAAAAGAATAAAATACCTAGGAATAAACTTAACCAAGGATGTGAAAGACCTATATGCTGAAAACTATAAGACATTTTGAAAGAAATTGAAGAAGACACAAAGAAATGGAAAGACATTCCGTGCTCATGGATTGGAAGAATCAACATAGTTAAAATGGCCATATTACCCAAAGCAATATACAGATTCAATGCAATCCCCATCAAAATCCCAATGGCATATTTTAAAGAAATAGAACAAAAAATCATCAGATTTGTTTGGAACCACAAAAGACCCCGAATAGCCAAAGCAATCTTAAGAAAAACGAACTATAATGGAGGTATCACACTTCCTGACTTTGGCCTGTACTACAGGGCCACAATAATCAAAACAGCATGGTATTGGCAGAAAAACAGACACATAGACCAATGGAATAGAATTGAGAACCCAGAAATAAAACCACATAAATATGGACAGATAATTTTTGACAAAGAAGCTAAAAACATACAATGGAGCAAAGACAGCCTCTTCAATAAATGGTGCTGGGAGAATTGGATAGCCACGTGCAAAAGAATGAAACTGGACTGCTATTTGTCACCATGTACCAAAGTCAATTCAAAATGGATCAAAGACTTAAGCATAAGACCTGACACAATAAGCTGCATAGAAGAAAACATAGGTACTAAACTTATGGACCTTGGGTTCAAAGAGCATTTTATGAACTTGACTCCAAAGGCAATGGAAGTAAAAGCTAAAATAAACGAATGGGACTATATGAAACTTAAAAGCTTCTGCACAGCAAAAGAAACCATTGACAAAATAAAGAGGCCACCAACTGAATGGGAGAAGATTTTTGCTAACAGTGCCTCCGATAAGGGGCTAGTATCCAGAATATACAAGGAACTCATGCAACTCAACAACAAAAAAACAAACAACCCAATTGAAAAATGGGCAGAGGACTTGAAGAGACATTTCTCCAAAGAGGACATACAAATGGCAAATAAACATATGAAAAAATGCTCAACATCACTAATCATCAGAGAAATGCAAATCAAAACCACAATGAGATATCACCTCACCCCAGTCAGAATGGCTATCATCAACAAGACAAATAGTAACAAATGTTGGAGAGGTTGTGGAGAAAAAGGAACCCTCATACACTGTTGGTGGGAATGCAGACTGGTGCAGCCATTATGGAAGGCAGTGTGGAGGTTCCTCAAAGAATTACGAATAGAATTGCCGTATGACCCAGCAATCCCTCTCCTGGGTATCTACCCAAAAAATCTGAAAACATTTAGAGATAAAGACACGTGTGCTCCAATGTTCATTGCAGCTTTGTTTACAGTGGCCAAGACATGGAAACAACCAAAATGTCCTTCGATAGATGAATGGATAAAGAAGTTGTGGTACATATACACAATGGAATACTATTTGGCAGTGAGAAAAGATGATATAGGAACATTTGTGACAACATGGATGGATCTTGAGAGAGTAATGCTGAGCGAAACAAGTCAGACAGAAAAAGCAGAGAACCATGTGATTTCACTGATATGTGGTATATAAACCAAAAACAACAAAAGAACAAGACAAACAAATGAGAAACAGAAACTCATAGACACGGACAATAGTTTAGTGGTTGCCAGAGGGTAAGGGGGGTGGGGGGGGTGGGGGGGGAGGTGAGGGTAAGGGGGATCGAATATATGGTGATGGAAGAACTGACTCTGGGTGATGAACATACAATGGGATTTATAGATGATGTAATACAGAATTGTACACCTGAAATCTATGTAATTTTACTAACAATTGTCACCCCAATAAATTTAATTAAAAAAAAAAAAAGTAATTCCTTTTGCAGTTGCAGCAAGAAGAATAAAATACCTAGGAATAAACTTAAGCAAGGATGTGAAAGACCTATATGCTGAAAACTACAAGACATTTTTAAAAGAAAGTGAAGAAGGCACAAAGAAATGGAAAGACATTCTGTGCTCATGGATTGGAAGAATCAATATAGTTAAAATGGCCATATTACCCAAAGCAACATACTGATTTAATGAAATCCCCATCAAACTCCCAGTGGCATTTTTTAAAGACATAGAACAAAAAATCATCAGATTTGTTTGGAAACACAAAGACCCCGAAAAACTAAAGCAATCTTAGGAAAAATAAACAATGCTGGAGGTATCACACTCCCTGACTTTAGCTTGTACTACAGGGCAACAATAATCAAAACAGCACAGTATTAGCAGAAAAACAGACATGTAGACCAATGGGATAGAATTGAGAACCCAGAAATAAAACCACATAAATATGGACAGATCATTTTTGACAAAGAATCAAAAAGCATGCAATGGAGAAAAGACAGCATTTTCAATAGGTGGTGCTGGCAGAATTGGAAAGCCACGTACAAAAGAATGAAACTGGTCTGTTATCTGCCACCATGTACCAAAATTAATTCAAAATGGATCAAAGACTTAAGCATAAGACCTGAAACAATAAACTGCATAGAAGAAAGCATAGGCACTAAACTTATGAACCTTGGGTTCAAAGAGCATTTTATGAATTTGACTCCAAAGGCAAAGGAAGTAAAAGCTAAAATAAATGAATGGGACTATATGAAACGTAAAAGCTTCTGCACAGCAAAAGAAACCATTGACAAAATAAAGAGGCAACTAACTGAATGGGAGAAGATTTTTGCAAACAGTGCCTCCGATAAGGGGCTAATATCCAAATTATGCAAGGAACTCATGCAACTCAAGAACAAAATAAAATAAAATAAAATAAAATAAAATAAAATAAAATAAAATAAAATAAAACCCAATTGAAAAATGGGCAGATGACCTGAAGAGACATTTCTCCAAAGATGACATACAAATAGCAAATAGACATATGAAAAAATGCTCAACGTCATTAATCATCAGAGAAATGCAAATAAAAACCACAATGAGATATCACCTCACCCCAGTTAGAATGGGTATCATCAACAAGACAAATAATAACAAGTGTTGGAGAGGCAGTGGAGAAAAAGGAACCCTCGTACACTGTTGGTGGGAATGCAGACTGGTGCAGCCACTATGGAAGCCAGTGTGGAAGTTCTTCAAAATTTATGAATAGAATTACCATATGACCCAGCAATCCCTCTCCTGGGTATCTACCCCAAAAATGTGAAAACACTTGTGCATAAAGACACGTGTCCTCCAATGTTCATTGCAGATTTGTTTACAGTGGCCAAGACATGGAAACAATCAAATTGTCCTTCGATAAATGAATGGATAAAGAAGTTGTGGTATATATACAAAATATATATACACATATATATGTACATTATTCGGCAGTGAGAAAAGATGAAATAGGACCATTTGTGACAACATGGATGGATCTCGAGATTGTAATTCTAAGTGAAACAAGTCAGACAGAAAAATCAGAGAACCATATGATTTCACTGATATGTGGTATATAAGCCAAAAACAACAAAAGAACAAGACAAATGAGAAAGAAAACCTCATAGACAAAGACAATAGTTTAGTGGTTACCAGAGTGTAAGGGGGGAGGGAGTTGGTAGATGAGGGTCAAGGGGATCAAATATATGGTGAGGGAAGGAGAACTGACTCTGAGTGGTGAAGACACAATGGGATTTATAGATGATGTAGTACAGAATTGTACACTTGAAATCTATGTAATTTTACTTACAATTGTCACCCCATAAATTTAAAAAAATCAATATAAATAGAAGATTGTTTACTTCTCTGACTTTGCAGATAGCCAAATGCCTAGTTATCAACCTGTGAAGTCGATGAATGAACAGGGCCTTACACTTAGAAGTATTGACTTTTGGTTTGTGATACTGAATGCACTATTAGCATTTATTTTTGTTAAAAAGATTTTAAGAGTTTTTTTTATATAGCTATCATACAATATTATATTAGTTTCAGGGATGCACAATAAATATTCCATATTTATATACCTAAAGAAGAGATTGGCATGATATAAGTTCAGCAACCATCTGACACCATACCACACTATCACAATATTGAGTGTATTCTACATGGTGTACATTATATCCCAATAACTTGTTTGTTTTATACCTGGAAATTTGGTCCTCTTATTTCCTTTCACCTTTCTCCCCTTTAAAAAATGTTTCAATTATGGTTGAAATTCAATATTATTTTATATTGATTTCAAGTGTACAGCATAGTGGTTAGACATTTATATAACTTAAGAAGTAATCCCCCTGACTAGTCTAGTATCCACCTGGCACTATTCATACTTATTACTGTGTCATTGACTACATTCCCTATGCTTTACTTTATATCCACATGACTATTTTGTAACTACCAATTTGTACTTCTTAGTCCATTCACATGTTTCACCCTTTCCCCAATCCCTTCCCATCTATTACCCTGATAAATCTCGTACCCATTTGACACCATACATAGTTATTACAATATTATTGACTATATTCCTTATGCTATATTTTACATCCCCATAACTACTTGTTTCTTTTCTTTTTTTATTAGTTTCAGGTGTACAAAACAATGTAATAGTTAGACATTTATCATTTACATCCCTCACAAAGTGATAACCCCACTCACCCAAACTACTACCTCTCTGACATTGCATACAGCCATTACATTTCCACTGTCTCTATTCCTAATGCTGTACTCCACTTCTTGTAAATATATGTATACATGTATAAATATATATGTATGTGTATATATATATATATATATATATATATATATATATATATATATAATTATAGTTGACATTCATTATTGTTCAGCTTCAGCTCCAGGTGTAGAGTGCAGTGATCAGGCACCTACATCATCCCTGAGGTGGTCTCCCTAATGAGACAAGTGTCCATTAGATACACTACAAAATCCTTACATTATTGTTTCCATTCCCCAAATTGACTTTTGTATCCCCATGGCAATCTTGTGGTTACAGATTGTGCTTTGTAATCCCCTCACCTGCCCCCTTATCCCCGCCCCTCTTCCCATCTAGCAACCCTCAGTGTTTCCTCTATGTCTGAGACTGCTTGTGATTAGTTCATTCATTTATTCTTTTCTTTAGATTCCACATATAAGTGACAGCACATGGTATTTGTCTTTCTCCGTCTGACTTATTTCACTTAGCGTAATGTTCTCTAGGTCCATCCTTATTGTTGCAAATGGTAAGATTTCATACTTCTTTATGACCAAGTAATACTTCATTGTATAAATGTACCACAGCTTCTTAATCCAGTCATCTACCAATGGGCATTTCAGTTGTTTCCATGTCTTGGCTATTGTGTATAGTGCTGCAATAAACATAGGGATGCATAAATGTTTTTGAATTAGAGTTTGGGATTTCTCCGGATAGATAGTTAGGAGTGGAATTGCTGGGTTATAAGATAGTTCCATTTTCAGATTTTTGAGATACCTCCATACTGTTTTCCATAGTGGCTGCAACAATCTGCAATCCCACCAACAGTGCACAAGGGTTCCCTTTTCTCCACATCATCGCCAGCACTTGTGGCTTGTTGGTTTATTGATGATAGCCATTTTGACTGGGGTGAGGTGGTATCTCTTTGTGGTTTTTATTTGCATTTCTCTAATGAGTAGTGAGGTTGAGCATTTGTTCATATGTCTGCCATCTGTATGTCCTCTTTAGAAAAATGTCTCTTCATGTCTTCCGCCCATTTTTTAAAAGGGTTGTTTGTTTTTTGTGGAGTTGTGTTGAGTGAGGTTTTTTTTTTTAAAATAAATTTTGGATATTAACCCCTTATCGGATATATCATTGGTGAATATCTTCTCCATTCAGTAGTATCCCTTTTTGTTTTATTGATGTTTCCTTTGCTGTGAAAAAACTTTTTAGTTTGATGTAATCCCACATGTTTATGTTTTCTCTTACTTCCCTTGCCCGAGGGGATATATCAGTAAAAAGCTTACTCCGGGTAATGTCCATAAACATTTTCCTATATTTTCTTCTAGGAGTTTTATGGTTTCAGAACTTATATTTAAGTGTTTCATCCATTTTGAATTTATTCTTGTATATGGTGTAAGGAGGTGGTCCATTATTTCCATGTGTCTGTCCAGGTTTCCCAGCACCCTTTATTGAATAGACTGTCTTTACCCCACTGTAAATTCTTGCTTCTGTTGTCATAGATTAAATGACCATATAGGCATGGATTTATTTCTGGGCTCTGTATTCTGTTCCATTGATCTATGTGTCTGTTTTTATGCCAGTACCATGCTGTTTTGATTACTGTAGCCATGTAGTATAATTTGATGTCAGGGATCGTTATACTTCCCACTTTGTTCTTACTTCTCAAGATTGCCGAGGCTATCTGGGGTCTTTTATAGTTCCATGTAAATTGTAGGATTATATGTTCTATTTCTGTGAAAAATGTCCTTGGTAGTTTGATAAGAATTGCTTTGAATCTGTGAATTGCCTTAGGCAGTATGGATATTTTAACAATATTAATTCCTCCTATCCATGAGAATGGTATGTGTTTCCATCTCTTTGTATCTTCCTTAATTTCTCTCTTCAGTGTCTTATAATTTTCTGAGTACAGATCATTACTTCTTTGGTTAAATTTATTCCCTGGTATTTTATAGTCTTTGAAGCTATTGTCAATGGGATTGCTTTCTTAATTTCTCCTTCTGATATTTCATTATTGGTATACACAAATGCAACTGATTTCTGAATATTAATTTTGTATATTATTAATTTACTAAATTAATTTATCAGTTCTAATAGTTTTTTTAGTGGTATATTTAGGGTTCTCTATACATAGTATCATGTCATCTGCACATAATTACAATTTTACTTCCTCCTTACCAATTTGGATGTCTTTTATTTCTTCTTCTTGTCTGATTGCTGTGGCTAAAACTTCCAGCACTATGTTCAGTAGAAGTGGAGAAAGTGGGCAAACTTGCCTTGTTCCTGATCTTAAGGGGAATGGTTTTAGCTTTTCCTCATTGAGTATGATGTTAGCTGTGGTTTTATCATATATGGCCTGTATAATGTTGAGATATGGTCTCTTTATTCCCACTTTCTTAAGGGTTTTTATCATAAATGGCTGCTGGATTTTATCAAATGCTTTTTCTGCATCTATTGATATGATCATGTGATTTTTATTTTTCATTTGGTTAATGTGGTGTATCACATTAAGTGATTTGCAGACGTTGAACAACCCTTGCATACCAGAAATGAATCCCACTTGATCATGTTGTATGATCTTTTTAATGTATTGCTGAATTCTGTTTGCTAATATTTTGTTGAGGATTTTTGCATCTATGTTCACTAGGGATATTGGCCTGTAGTTTTCTTTTTTTATAGTGTCTTTGTCTGATTTGGGGGTCAGGGTGATAGTGGACTTGTAAAAAGTGTTGGGGAGCCATCCCTCTTTCTGGAATTTTTGGAATAGTTTGAGGAGAATCGGTGATAATTCTTTTTTGAATATTTTGTAAAATTCACCTGTAAAGCCATCTGGTCCAGGGCTTTTGTTTGTTGTGAGCTTGTTAATTACTTATTCAATTTCCCTGGTGGTAATCAGTCTACTCAGGTTTACCGTTTCTTCTTGAGTTAGCCATGGAATGTTGTATTCTTCTAGAAAATTATCCATTTATTCCAGATTGTCTAATTTGGTGGCATTCTTTTTTTCTTTGTGTTTGATAGTGCATTCTGTGTCCTAAGAAAATTTTGCCTATTCCTAGATTACAAAAAAAATTACCTCTGTATTCTTCTCAAAGCTAATGGTTTTCACTTTACATTTGATCCATAGACCTGTGTTTGTTGGGAAGTCTGGATAGAGATTAATTTTATTTCCATAATGGTTATCTAGCTGTCCCAGCATCATTAGTGAAAAGACTGTGCTTTCACTAATTAATAGGGTTCACTTTGTTCCTCTGTGAAAGAACCAGTTGACAATTTACCTGTAGTTTTGGTTTTTAACATTCATCTGCTTGTCTATAAAAGCCAGTACCACACTGCCTTGATTACTGAAGCTGTATAGTTTCTTGAAATTAGGGTGCATAAGTTGTCCAATATTTTTCATCCTTTCCAAATTGCTTTTCCTTTTTCTAGGTTCTTTACAATTAGATATTCATTTTAAAATCACTTGCCAATTTATCGATAAAAGCCTTTTGGAATCATGATTTGGGTATGGTGAAACTACAGGTCAATTTGGGGAAACAGTTTTCTTTAACAATACGAAATCTTCCAATCTGTGAACATGGTTTATTTCTATGTTTATGTATGTCTTCTTTAATTCTTAGTTCTGTTCACTAGAAACCAGTACTTACTAAGTCCAGCACATATTTCAGGAGAGGGAATTTCATGGGAGAAGTGTCAAAAAAATTGTAGACATGTTTTAAAAACACCACATCTACCAAATAAGCCTTGTATCTAAAGGAAAGTAGTTCTACCCAACTCAGTATCATTGATTCCGGCAAGTTTTTGTTGTTGTTGTTGTTGTGATTGTTGTTGTTTAGTATGTTCTCTTATTTTGTAGGAAGTAACATAGGATTGCAACATAACACTATTTAATGAGGCATTTTTTGGTTGAAAGAATTGTAGACATTATCTCACTAAATTTTACACTGGGAGAGGTGACTTGTCCTAGGTGCTCATAGTAATTTCTTAATTTTTTTGGTGTTTCTGTGGTATCTGTTGTCACTTCTCCTCTTTCGTTTCTGATTTTATTAATTCAGGTCCTCTCTTTCTGCTTTTTTATTAGTCTGGCTAAAGGTTTATCGATTTTGTTTATCTTCTCTAAAAATCATCTCTTGGGTTCATTGATCTTTTGTATTGTTTTTTGGTCTCTATTTCATTTATTTCCACTCTGATCTTTATTATCTCCTTCCTTGTGCTCCCGTTGACTTATTTTGCTGTTATTTTTCCAGATCCCTTAATTGTAAGGATAAACTGTTGATTTGTGATTGTTCTTGTTTCTTTAGGTAGGGCTACATTGCTATGAATTTCCTTCTTAGGACTTCTTTTGCTGCACTCGTAGATTTTGGGTCATCGTGTTTTCATTTTTGTTTGTCTTGAGACATCTTTTTATTTCTTCCTTGATATCATTGTTGACCCATTCATTATTTAGTAACATGTTATTTAGCCTCCATGCATTTGTGTCTCTCCCAGTTGTTTTCCTGCAGTTGATTTCTAATTTTATAGCACTGTGGTCAGAGAAGACAATTGGTATGATCTAAATTTTCTTAAATTTATCAAGACTTCTTTCGTGGCCTAACATATGGTCTATCTTGGAAAATGTTCCATGTGCGCTTGACAAGAACATGTATTCTGCAGCTTTGGGGTGGAATGCTGTGAAAATATCACTTAAATCCAACTGTCCAACGTGTCGTTTAAGCCATTGTTTCCATATTGATTTTCTGTCTGAAAGACATGTCCCTTGTTGTCAGGTTGTGTTGAAGTCCCCTACTATGATAGTGTTACTGTTCATCTCTGTCTTTATGTCAGTCAATATCTGTTTTATATATTTAGGTGCTCCTATGTTGGATGCATAGATATTTACTAGTGTTACATCCCCTTGTTGGATCAATCCCTTTATTATTATGTAGTGCCCATCTTTGTCTTTTAATATAATCTTCATTTTGAAGTCTATTTTATCAGATATAAGTATTGCAACTCCAGCTTTTTTCTCATTTACATTTGCATGAAATATCTTACTCTACCCCTTCACTTTCAGCCTGTGTGTGTCTTTTGATCTTAGTTGAGTCTCTTGCATACAGCCTTTGCAAACGTCTTGCTTTCTTATCCACTCAGCCACCGTATGTCTTTGGGTCAGAGCATTTAATCCATTTATATTTAAAGTGATTATTGATAGGTATATATTTATTGCCATTTTTTTCCTTTTTTTATTTACTTTTTAAATTTATTGGGGTGAAAATTTTTAGTAAAATTACATAGATTTCAGGTGTACAATTCTGTATTACATCATCTATAAATCCCATTGTGTGTTCACCACCCAGAGTCAGTTCTCCTTCCATCACCATATATTTCATCCCCCTTACCCTCATCTCCCACCCCCCACCCCAGTTAGATTGTTTTCATCTTTCTTCTGCTTACAGAAGCCCTTTCAATATTTCTTGCTATGCTGGCTTGGTGGTAATAAATTCCTTTAGCTTATTCTTTTCTGGGAAACTCCTTATCTGTCCTTCAATTTTAAGTGATAACCTTGCTGGATAAAGAAATCTAGGTTGTAGGCCTTTATTTTAGATCACTTTGAGTACCTCCTGCCACTCTTTCCTAGCCTGCAAAGTTTCTGTAGAAAAGTCATTTGATAGTCTTATAGGAGTTCCCTTGATTGCAACCCATGGTCTTTCTCTTGCTGCTTTTAGGATTCTCTCTTTGTCTTTAAACTTTGCATTTTAACTATAATGTGTCTTGGTGTGGACCTGTTTGGGTTTATCCTGTTTGGAACTCTTTGCACTTCCCAGGCTTGTATGTTGGTTTCCTTCATCAGGTTAGGGAAGTTTTCCATCATTATTACTTCAGATATGTTCCCTTGCTCCTTCTCTTCACCTTCTGGTATTCCTATGATGCGCATGTTGTTTTGCTTGATGTTATGCCAGAGGTTTCTTAAACCATTTTCATTGTTTTTTATTCTTTTTCATTCCTGTTGTTCCATTTGGGTGATCTCTGCTAACTTGTCTTCTAAGTCGCTGATTCAATCCTCTGCCTCATCTATCCTGCTGGTAATTCCTTCAAATGTGTTCTTTATTTCAGTTATTGCATTCTTTAGGTCTAACTGGTTGTTCATTATGATTTCTTTATCTTTATGTCGTCACTTAAACATTCTTGTCATTAGTTTTCTGAACTCTGTCTCTGATAAGTTGGTTATCTCTATTTTATTTTGTTCCAATTCTCGCGGTTTCTTCTGTTCTTTTATTTGGGACATGTTTCTTTGTTTCCCCATTCTGGCTGAATCTCTGTGTTTGCTTCGATGTATTAGGTAGATCCCCCAGGATTCTTGGATTTTGCTGGGTTATCTTATGTAGTATGTGCCCTACTTCCCTATTCTCCTGTGAATGTGCTCCAAAGGTTTTGTGTATATTGTCTTGTTAAAGTTGAGTTTTAATTGCCTTTGGCTTGTCAGTAGGTGGGATTGACAACCCCCTGACTAGTTGTGAGACTTGTCACACCCACAGTGGATGATCTGCTGCATGAGGGTTGACTTCTCAAGTGGGGCTTGGCCCCTATGTACTCTTGCCTGTAGAGAATTCCCTCTGGGTGTCTCACTTGTAGGTCAAACCCAGTAGTACTCTGGTTTGATCTGGAGTTGGCCTCTGAGTGTGTTGAATCTTGTGAGTCTTGGGCTGGGCCTTAGTGTAGGGCAATTTGAATACAAAGCAAATCACCAAGCACAGCACAACAACAACAACAACAAAGAAAAAAACAAATACACTCACATATAGAAACAACCGATAACCCACACTCAAGACAGGCAAAAATATCAAAAATACAAAAACAAAACAAAAAAGCAGCACCAGTCTTGGCTTAAGCCCACCAAGTAATCTGCAGGTTGTCCTCTGCTGTACCAAAGAGTCCTCTGCATATTGTGCAGGCAGAGCCGGTCACCTGGTGCCCAGAGTGACCCTGACAGTGCAGTTTTCGATGAGTGGGGCTATGGATTCTGGATGGTAGTTTTCACAAAGTCAGTACAGTTTCTACTCTTGCCTGTATGTATGCACACTGAGAGTAGCACAGCCAGCTCTGTGCCCAGGTCTCCTGAATCTTAGGGCATTTCTTCTGTGTGTGTGTGTGTGTGTGTGTGTGTGTGTGTGTGTGTGGAGGGAACAAAGTTTCTGAGCTGCTAAAAACCCAGAGCTGCCTCTTACACCTGCTGCTGATGCCTGGGTGTGTCTCAGCTGTTGTAATTGCCCAGCCCTTAGCAGGCAGAAAAAGTGGGGGCTGGGGGTGGAGGAGTCTTCTGTCTCCCAGCCCAGCAGTATCACACACTTCCCAGTTTCTTCCCTGGGTCACAGCAGCTGCAAACCAGGTCTTCCCAGATCCTGATCACTACTGCGCCTCTGTAATCTGACACTACTCCTCAGTGCAGGGCCAGCTTGAGTGTCTGGAAGGGTGGGGGTAGGTTTGGGAGAGTGGGTGGAGGGGCCCAGGTATAGTATTTGCTTCCTTTGTCCTACCTAGGACCAAGCTGGAGGTCTCAGCTGAGATTACTGCCTCAAATGCTGGATATGCTGCTCTCTCCACAGGAGAGATCATCTATGAGGTGTAGGGAAAGAGGCCACCTCCTGGCTCTTGTTATCTCTGTTCTGTCCTGGGGATCTTGTGTCTCCACAGCTGCAGATGTGGGCCATGTCTCCACTCCGCTCCCTTCCCCAGTTTACCCACCTTCAATTAATCTTGTATGAGTCTCTTAGCAGTTCTGTGTGATGAGCAGAATCCTTTGATGGGTTATAGATGTTCAGTTTGTGGAAGTTCCGGAGGAGAACTCAAGAAGACCACCTTCCTGCTGCCATTCCTATGACATCACTCTACTTGTTCTTTTTTATATTTTCTATCTCCATTTTTATATTTCTTATCTCTTCGTTAAAGTTCTCACTGAGATAATTGAGCATCCCTATAACCAATGTTTTGAACACTGATCTGGTAGATTGCTTGTCTCCATTTTCTTAATTCCTTATCTGGAGTTATGTTCTGTTCTTTTATTTGAGACATCTTTCTTTGTTTCCTTATTTTGGCTTCCTCCCTGTGTTTTTTTCTTCTTCTCTGTATAGAGCTGCTACATCTCCCAATCTTGGTAGAGTGGCCTTATATAGAAGGTGTCCTGTGGGGCCCAGTGGTCCATCTTCCTGGTCATGTGAAATACATGCTCCATGTGTGTCCCTTGTGCAGGTTGCATGTACTCTTTTGTTGTAGGTGAGAGTTGATTGTTATTGGCACATCAGTGGGAGGGTTTGACCTTCAGGTTGCTTGGCTGTGAGAACTGACTGTGACTACAGCCAATAAGCTGTTGTGTGTGGTCTGACCCCATGGAACAGGATTTATTTTAGTGGGGCTCTGGTGTCTGCCAAGTCTGATCTTTGGGTGTGTCATTTGTGGAGGTGGTTGGGTGTTGCTCTAGTATGGTCTGAAGGTGGCCACCTAATATTTTGGTTCTGGGGTCTCTTGCGAGAAGCTCTGTTGCAGGCCATGTTCAGCTGAATCCTGTGCCCTACCTGGGGCCACTTGGTATGAGCTACAATTTGAGCTGCAGATGATTCCCACTTGTGCTGGGTTTGAAGATGCCTGGGAGAGGCTAATCTGTGAACTGAGGCTGGCTGTCACTAGTGCCAGGCTTGAGGAAGCTTAACAAGTGGTATTAGGCATGCTGAGACCAGAAGCTGCTTGTTTGGGGTTTGTAAACTTTTGAGAGATTTTAGGAAATTGTGCAGCATGGGCCAAAGTTGCCCACTTCTATAAAAAAGGCACTGGAAGTAGCTTCAGTGGGCCCACAAGTTGCATGAGGTGAGGTCTTAGGAAATCACGCTGTTGTAGAAAACTTTGTTAGCTAGGTTGATGAAGAGGCAGATCAGGCTCTCTCCTGTGCATACTGGCTGAGTGAGGGGAGGACTCAAAAAATAACAATGACTTCTGCCAGCACTTCTCTCTGGGAGAAAGCTGCCCCTCCAGTCCTTGTCCTAAAACTAGGCAGTTCAGTTCTTCCTTGTATGTCCCTGATGCGTTTTGAACTGCTGCCCCAGTGCTGGAGCTCAGAGTGAGTCAGTCCATCAATAAGTGTGTAAGTCTGTGCATGGGCCTGTAAGAGGAGCACCAAGGACTCCAGCAGCCCTTTGTCTCCCTCAACCGCAATCTCCTCTAGTTTTCACAGCCAGAAATTATGGGGACCACTCTTCCTGGAAGTGGAACCCCAGGCTGGGGAGCCTCGCGTGGGGCTAGGTCCTTTTATTCCTCAGGGGGGACCTCTGTGGTGGAAATATCACTCCTGATTTTTAATTGCCACACATAGGTGTGGGGCCAGCCTCTTCCACACATCAGCCCCTCCTACCAGTCCCTGGGTGGCTTTTTGTCTATATACTTAGTTATAGGACTTCTGTTCAGCTAGACTTCAGGCACTCCTCAATGATGGTTGTCCTGTAATTTAGTTGTAAATATAATGTGGTCTGGGAGGAGGTGAGCACAGCACTTACTTACTCTGTCATCTTAACCAGAAACGTCTCAAGTTTTTATTTTGATACATCACCTGGTTGTCTACATTTCATCCTAAGGTACTTCTTCCACTAAGGTTCATAAGTGCAGTATTTCCTGCACTTTGCTTGAGAATATTTGTCTGTTGACTTTATGTCCGAAGGACAACATTGTTGTTTCTGAAATTCTTTGGCTACAATTTTGCTCAGATATTTGTAGCTATTGTTCCATTCTCTTCTAGCAATAAATTTGTGATAACTTATTTTTTTCTTTTTCTGCTTGAAAATGATTTGCTTTTTAAAATGTCTATTAACAAAGATATTCATTAATCCTTGACTTTTAGAAATTTCTGTTTAATGTATAACCATTATGGCTTTCAAGTTGTAGATTCAGGTCTTTATTTCAGAAAGCTTTCTTTTATTATGTCTGTTAAATACATAACATCCATTTTCCTTTGTTTTTCCAAAATATGATTGCCTTTTTCATCTATACTTATCAAATTCACCTTAATCATTTTTGTAACTTTTTATTTTCCATTTTATATTTTTGATTCCTTCTGCTCCTTCTTCATATTGTTGTTTTCTTTTAATAATTATTATTTTTTATTTCTTTCTTGAGATCCACCAGCTCTTTTTCCTCCTACTAGCTGATACTGTTTTTTCCTATCGCCTTTCATATTTGTTTGTCTGTTTCTTTTTTCTCCCTTTGAATGATTTTGTTACAAAGATTATAACAGTAATTTCAGAGAACTACTTTTATTTATACTGTATCATACTCTCATTGTTTCCTTTCTACTTGCTACTCATCTTTGAATGAGTGTTCAACTCTGAATAGTTACTTGCCAATGGAAGATAGAAGATAATTAAATTGATTCATCCTGATTGGTACTCAGATGTGGGGACAGAGCCCCAGAGAGCAGGCTCTCGGCATCATGTGGAGGGATGCTGGCTCAGATAGTAGATGGGTAGTAGATGGCCATTGGCTGTGGTTAGTTGACCATCAGCTGTAGCCGGTTAGCCAACTGGCCACTGATATAACTGCCATGGCTGCACTGGAGAGTGGAGTCGGTCAATTGGCAGGCAGAAAAGCAGACAGCAGGTCGCACGTGGTGTGAATCCAGCCTCCAGTGAGACTATAGTGGTATGACTCCCCTACCTATTGCTCTGTGGGTGTTTCTTTTTGGCCTACCCACATCCTGCGTTCTTATGTGCAGAGTGGGAGCTGAGACCCCACAGGCCGCCCTGCATGACAAATGATGCAGCGAGCAAGGTGTGGTGTCAGCCGAAACTCTCCGGAAGGTACTGGAGCAGTTTATACATATAAAAGCTCAGTTTCATAAGCAGGGTACGGTGCCGGCTAAAACTTACCAGGGGATGGTGGAGCAGTTTGTGCATGTAAAAGCTCAGCTTTGGGAGGCCTGTGAGGAGCGACACCAGGAACGGGAGGTATGGTCTGCCTGGGAGACTCAAGCCTCCAGATGGCACACCACCCTCTTTGCCATAGAAGGTGTTGCCTTCATTTTGGTGATCTGCTGCAGCCTTCAGGTCCGAGGGTTGTGGACATTTTACATGGAGGCCTCCACCCACTCAGACACCTGGCACAGCGAGCAAGATTCCAACAAGGTAGTAATGGAGTCTGACTGGGCAGGAGGACGTGTGGCCCCCACACAGTGTGTGGTGTCCAGTGGCCACTGTTCTCAGGAGTTGGACCTCCACCCCAAGGAAGGATGGGAGGACATAGACGGCTCTCTGGCCAGTGTGGAGAGGGCCCTGCAGGCTCTGGCTGAGCAGTTGCCAGAGGAGCAAAGGATACAGCCAGCCATGTGGGCTGGATGTTCCTCACGGCCTTGAGTCTCAACACAGAAAATGCACCTAATGAAAAGGCCCAGGTGCTAGACCAAGTGTTCTGGTTGGAGGCACTGGAATCCAGGGTCCGCCTGTTAGAAGAGGGGCCTCACAGTGGAGACTCTGAGGCAGAGGCGGAGGAAGCGAGTGGAGACAATGTAGCTCCTAACCCCGAAGCCCGGCCAATCTTGAAGCAAAGGGTAAAACGTGAGCAACCTTTGGGCCCCGGGGGCATTGCTGCAGGCAACCCAGCTGTGACTGAGTTCAAAACCTACACCTCTTACACTCCCACTGAATTGCAGGAGCCGGGGAGGAGGTACAGACAGCGCCCTGGAGAGCCAGTCTCGGCTTGGCTACTGCGTTTATGGGATGAGGGAGCAGACAGCATTCTCTGCTCCCCAAGCGAGATGGAAAAGCTAGCCTTCGTGACAGTGCATCCGTCCCTGCGACAAAGGTTACAGAACTACCATAGGTTGGCCCAAAACCAGGGTAACCATTCTCTAATGGAGTGGCTCACTGCTGCGGTACGCACAGTATGGGGACAGGCTGGCGAGCTGCCAGACACTGTGAGTCAATGGCAGTCATATACAGAACTTACTCAAATCATCCATGAAATGGATATGAGACATATCCTAACATGCAGGGGCCGGATGACGAGCTTTTTACAGCCAGCATGAGAGATCTGGTTTTGGATACTGCACCTGCGAGTGCTTTTGGATCCTTGGTTGCCATTATTTTGCCCTATGTGAGGCGACAGATCCATGAAGTTACAATTGCCATGGCCACTCTAGGGGATGTTGAAAGCCAGAGGTGAAGGAAGTTAAGACAGGAGGTCCACGCAGTTGAGACCTGGAAGCCCAAATCAAAAGTAAAGGGGTGAGGTCATGGGTCTCAGAGAGTAGCACGCGCAAAGATGTGGCGTGACCTCATGGCATCAGGGGTTAATCAGGAGAAGATAGACCAACAACCTGATGCACTCTTGTTGGAACTTTGGAAACAGCTGCATCCGGAACAGCAATTCCGGAGAAGCCTAAAGGAGAAGTCTGGAAAAGTGTGACATGTGTCCCTCCAGGACATCATGCGGCCGCTTGAGGCCAACTACTTTCAGCTTGATTAGGGGTGGGGCTAAGGTACCCGGTCAGAGGGGACGAGCAGGGACAGGAGGCCCCACATGGAACTGTCCATACATTGGTCCCTTTCTAATGTGCAGAGGGTTTTGGCCTTAGCTGACATAGGCAGAGACTGTAGTCTTGTTTATGGGAACCCAGAACTGTTCCTCGGACCAACAAATTGCATTGATGGCTACGGGGGATAGACTGTGACTGTAAAACCTGTTTCCTAACCACTGGGTATAGGAAGGCTTCCCCCTCATACTTACAAGGTTTATGTCTCCCCCATTCCGGAGTATATTCTAGGGGTGGACATGCTACATGGCCTCAGCTTACAGATATCAGTAGGAGAGTTCCATCTCCGGATCCGGGTGGTGAAAGTGGTGACACGTGGGCTTGCTTGCCACCCACCTCAAGTGTTGCCACAGCCTTGGTGTGTGGTTACAGTATGACAGTACTGCCTGCCAGGAGGGCAGGAGGAGATTGGTCATACAATATTGGAATTGGAGAAGGCACATATTGTGAGGCCAATGCACAGTCCCTTTAACTCCCCAATATGGCCTGTCAAGAAGCTAGATGGGACCTGGTGAATGACTGTGGACTACAGGGAGTTAAATAAGGTGACGCAACCTTTGCACACAGCAGTACCTTCAATACACAGTTTAATGGATCGTCTGACTGTCCTCCTGGGAATGTATCACTATGTAGTGGACTTGGGCAATGCTTTTTTCTCCATTGACATTGCCCCCGAGTGTCAAGAGCAGTTTGCTTTTACTTGGGATGGGCGGCAGTGGACTTTTCAAGTCCTTCCACAAGGATACTTGCACAGCCCCACTATCTGCCATGGGCTCGTGGCCCAGGATTTGGCACAGTGGGATCTCCCATCCTCTATGGACTTGTTTCATTATGTCGATGATATTTTATTAACATCTGATTCTCTTTCAGATTTAGAGCCAGCAGCTCCCTCTCTTCTCCGCCACCTGAAGTCACGTGACTGGGTGGTGAATGAGGAAAAGGTCCAAGGTCCTGGCTTATCCATCAAGTTTTTGGGTGTTGTGTGGTCGGGCAAGACAAAGGTCATACCTGAGGCGATTATTGACAAAACACAAGCCTTTCCCCGGCCGACCAAGGTCTCCCAGCTACAGACATATTTGGGTCTGCTAGAATATTGGCAGGTGTTTGTACCCCATTTAGCATAAATGGCAAGGCCCTTGTATAACATGATAAAAAAGGGAGCCTCATGGGATTGCACAGAGATTATAGAGCAAGGCTTTGTTTGTCACAAAATGGGCAGTGCACCAGGCACAAGCTCTGCAAGTAGTGGACCCCGGCCGCCCATTTGAACTTGATGTTCATGTAAACCATGAGGGGTACTGTTGGGGCCTCTGGCAATGGCAGGAGTGTCTCCAGTTGCCAGTGGGATTTTGGTCCCAATTATGGAAAGGAGTGAAGGTCCACTACTCTCTAATAGAGAAACAACTGGCTGTTGTATATGCAGCCCTAGTGGCCACAGAAGCCATCACAGGAACGGCACGGGTGTTGGTTCAAACAACCTATCCCATCCAAGGGTGGGTCCGTATGTAGATCCATGGACCCAAAACAGGGGTGGCACAGACCACCACCCTCACCAAATGAGGTGTCTACTTGGAGCATAGCACCCTGTCGTGCGGGAGACCCTGCTCGCTGCGCCATTTGTCATGTGGGGCATCCAGCAGGGTCTCTGGTCCCGCTACCCACATAAGAACGCAGGATATGGTGAGGCCAAAAAGGAACATCCACGGAGCCATAAGTAGGGGAGTCATATCACTATTCTCGCTGGCGGCATCCGCCTTTCTGCAATCCGCTCTTGCTAGCTCAGCCACCATCTTCTTGCTAGCCCCCATTTTCTTGCTAGCGTAGCCACAGCAGTTATATTAGTGGCCAATGGCTCACTGGTTACAGCTGACGGCCAACTAGCCACAGCTGATGGCCATCCAATCACAGTTGATGGTCATTTACTACCTGAACCAGCACCTTTCTATGTGAGGTCGAGAGCCTGGAAACTGCTTTCTGGGGTCTGTCCCCACACTCCACCCCTACAGGCTCTCGCCTCACAATCTACGCGAAAAGCGTCTTCTGTAAGGGGCCCTGTGTGAGGAGCCTGGAGGTGAATGCAACATCCTGGACACAGCCAGGCTCTCTGAGCACAGCCAGGGTTTCTCAGGGCATCACCAGTGCTTCTGGGCACAGCCAGACTTCCTGGGCTTCTTAGGGTACCACCAGTCTCCCCAGACACAGGAATGGAATGGGCCAGAGTAGGCAGTGGGCTGAATTATGGGCTGTGTGGATGGTGATCAGCCACGAGCCTGGGCCCCTAGTTATTTGCACTGACAGCTGGGCGGTGTTCTGGGGCCTAACGTTGTGGCTCCCTACATGGAAACACCAAAACTGGTTAGTGGGACACCGTCCACTGTGGGGTCAAGTCATGTGGCAGGACCTCTGGGACCTAGGGCAGAGAAAGGAGGTGACCCTAATGCATGTCACAGGTCACTCCCCCTTAGTGTCTCCAGGTAATGATGAAGTAGACGCCCTAGCACGGGTACGATGGTTAGAGCGGGCTCCTGCCACTGATGTGGCCCACTGGCTGCATAGGAAATTGCAGCATGCTGGAAGCCGAACCATGTGGCAAGTGAGTAGATGCTGGAGTCTGCCTTTGAAATGGCAGGAAATAGCAAATGCCTGCTATGATTGTGCCGTCTGTGCCCAGGACAGCCCCCAAAGATAGAGGCTCCCCTGGGAGACACAGCAGATTACGCAAGGGAGGGTGCACCTCACTCGCTGGCAAGTGGATTATACTGGACCCCTGCCTAAGGCCTGCAATGCGATATACGCATTTACAGCAGTGGACACTGCTACGGGGTTAATGTTTGCTTGGCCGTGTCCGGCTGCGGATCAGCGGCATACAGTGGTCGCTCTTACACGGCTCTGCGCCCTCTATGGTCACCCCCAAATCATTGAAAGTGACAGGGGTACCTATTTTATGGGGCAATAAGTGCAGTGCTGGGCTGCCAAGATGGACGTGCAATGGTTGTTTCATATGCCGTATAACCCACAAGCAGCTGGCATGATTGAAAGCTACAATGGCCTTTTGAAGCAAGGTCTCCCAGTGTCAAAACACCTTCCCGTGATGCTTGACTGGGCCTCCCGTCCATTGGACGTCATGAGAATCCTGAATGAGAGACCACAGAAGGGAGGGCCTGAACCAGTAGAAGCTCTGCCACATCGAACAGCCACTCCCATTCAATTACAAGTTACCACCAGTGAGACTCTGTTAAAGCCAGGCTACGGCAGAAATGGAAACATTTTCCTGCCAGCACCCACATGCTTGAAAGCAGGGGAACGACAGCAATGGACTTGGCCCTGGCAGGTTAAAAGCCCCCACTGTCAATGGTTGGGCCTGATAGCCCCATGGGGGGCCGGTTTGACTCATGATTTGCAAGTGATGCCAGGGCTGGTGGCTGAGTGGCCACCGCAAGTGACTAGTATACGGAGGTCCTGATACCGGGATGATTTTGCGGGGAAACTATGTGTTCTCACTATGGCCTATTATGGGTTCCCTGTTCTGTTACATGTTGAAACTATGCAAGGGACCCCAAGCATTGCCATGAAGGTCTGGTACCACAAACCAGGAAAGGTGCCAGGGGCAGTGACCCTTCTTTCCGAGGACAAAATCTAGCATGTATCCTCCCATGGAAGGGATTTACCATTGTTGGTTCCTAAGACTACTGTTTCTTTCTGTCCATAGGTGCCTGTAGGCTAATATGGCACAGGGACCCTCGCGGAAGACGCTTGTCATGTAAATTGTGAGGTGAGACCCTGTAGGGGAGGAGTGTGGGGACAGAGCCCCAGAGAGCAGTTTCCAGGCTCTCAGCCTCACGTGGAGGGGTGCTGGCTCGGGTAGTAGATGGCTGTGGCTAGGAGGCCGTCAGCTGTAGCCAGTTAGCCAATTGGCCACTGATATAACTGCTGCAGCTGCACTGGAGAGTGGAGTCAGTCGGTTGGCCGGCAGAAAAGTAGGTTGCACGTGGTGTGAATCCAGCCTCCAGTGAGACTATAGTGGCATGACTCCCCTACCTATGGCTCTGTGGGTGTTCCTTTTGGGGCTAGCCACGTCCTGCTTTCTTATGTGGGGAGAGGGAGCTGAGATCACGCAGGTGCCCCACATGGGATCAGGTTTAAATCAAGTTTATGTCATTCAATATCTTGTTACAACATTTGTTCTTACTTTATCCTGAGTGCCTATCTCCTTCAGTTTTTGCCACTCAGGAGAAGTGCCTATAGAGAAGGCACTTAACTAGTATGATTTCTGAATTTATAATTTGATTTTCACTGCTTTCCCTTTCTTTTTTATTATACCTCCAGCGACGTTTTTGACAATGATTTAAAACCTGTCATAAAAAGATATATTGGTATCACTTGTACTTTAATTCTAGCACTCCTATCTATTCTCTGAATTTGATCATTATAGGGTCATTCTCCTCTTTTTTGATGGCCTTTCTAAAACCCTCCTTGTCATTGCTTTAATCAAAGGTTTAATACGTGTGCATTTAAGAATTTGGACACTTAATTTTAAGTACTCTCTTCCAAATACTTGATGGGACGTCATCAAAATGGCAGTGTGAGATGATATTCTGGAAATCTCCCCTGGAATTTACAACAAATTGAAAAAGTATAACTCCACAAAGGACTCCCTGCACAGCAGACAGACAAGACGAAGAGTCTCACTTCTGAATTCACCCAGAAGTGGGCAAATTGCATGAGCAGGGGAGGAGGGAAGGGAGAAGTGCAGAGACGGAGATGCGTGGGTGCAGGACACAGACCTACCTCAGTGCTCCAAGCTAGCTGCATCCCGGAACTACTGCAACTGTGGGAGAGAGAAGAACATGGATTGCTAGGGCTCCATTTATGGTCCACAGGGCTGAGGGGACAGCATATAACATGGCTGAACCCAACGCTCATGGCAGAGACCTCGGAGCAAAGACTGAGGGAAGAAGGTTGAAAACAGTGGTTGAAGCCCTTACTGCTGCAGAGAATGGAAGCCTTAGGCACCGAGATTAGCCGACCCTCCCTACCTTCCCAGATCTCACCCCGCCACCACCTGTCCAGTGCTAGAAACAGAACAGTAGCAGTTTCAGATTAAAAAAAAAAAAAAAAAAAAAAAAAGCAGAATATTTGCAGTTCTGAGAACTGTGGGTCACAGACACAGACTCGCAGCCCAACTTGTCCTAGCAAAGAGAAGGGAGATGTGGAAGCAGGACCGGCTGTGGTGGTGGTTACCACCATTGCTGTGGGACAATTCTCACAACTAACCCCATGCCTGTCCCCACCTATCTGGGTGGATTCCTGCAAGAGTATCAAAACTGCTGAAACACACAGGTTCTGATTCTGGTGCAGGGAGAGCTTTGGAATTCCAAAAGTTCTCTGCATCCCCGCAAGGACCTGGTGCCCTATGACCAGGCGAACTGTTAACAGAGGAGAAGCGCACCTTCCAGGGAATCTCCCCATAGTGTGAGAAGCTGGAAGGCTGCAGTCAGAGAGAAAATAAGACATTCTACAAGCACATACTGAAATCAAAAGAAAGAACTCTTCCTATCAACCTGTTGTAGAACCCACTCTTGTAGATGTCTAGGAAAGGAAGTAATAAATTGTTAATTGCCATGAATAACCAAGGCATAAGACAGCTCAGAAAAAAAGTGAAAAGTCTCCAGAAAATGAACTGAAAGATGTGGAAATATGTGATTTAAATGACAGAGAATTCAAGATTGCAGTTCTGAAAAAACTCAATGAGATGCAAGAAAACAAAGAAAGGCAGTCTAATGCAGTCACAAACAAAACCAAAGAACAACATGAACATTTTATCAAACAGATTGAAATTTTAAAAAACAACCAAATAGAATTGATGGAGATTAAGAACTCAATAGAAGCAATTAAGAATGAAATAGCCACCTTAGGTAGTAGAGTTGACCAGATGGAAGAAAGAATCAGTGAAATTGAAGATAGAAACCTGGAAACAACATGGACAGAAGAAGAAACACACTTGAGACTTAAAAGAAATGAAAGAACTCTACAAGAACTTTCTAACTCCTTCAGAAACAGCAATATAAGAATAATGGGCATACCAGAAGGAGAAGAAAGTGAAAAGGGAACAGAGAGTCTATTCAAACAAAGAGTCAATGAGAACTTCCTGAATTTGTGGAAAGAATTGCATCCTCCAATCCAAGAAGCAAATAGAACACCTAATTACCTCAGCCCCAACAGGCCTTCTCCAAGGCACATTGTATTGAAGCTGTCAAAAATCAATGACAAAGAATCCTTAAGGCAGCCAGGAAAAATAAAACGGTAACCTACAAAGGAAAGCCCATTAGATTATCATCAGATTTCTCAGCAGAAACTCTACAACACAGAAGGAAGTGGAACCAAATATTCTAACTATTGAAAAAGAGAAATTATGAGCCAAGAATTATATACCCAGGAGAGATAGCCATTAGATATGAAGGAGGAATAAAGACCTTTCCAGATATACATAAGCTGAGGGAATTTTCTAGTACACGACCCACACTACAAGAAATACTAAAGGAGGCTATTCGAACACCATCAACTGGGACAATTTGTGGCAACCAAAACATAAAAAGTGGGAAAGAAAAGGCTTGAATGGAAATATGGGAATGGAAAAAGTAGATATGTG
Organism: Rhinolophus sinicus; assembly: GCF_036562045.2. Classification (NCBI taxonomy): domain Eukaryota; kingdom Metazoa; phylum Chordata; class Mammalia; order Chiroptera; family Rhinolophidae; genus Rhinolophus; species Rhinolophus sinicus. The sequence goes on along the minus strand of NC_133761.1, from coordinate 40,624,536 downwards.
AAGAAAATGGAGTACTCTAAATATCAAACTTTCTTTTGCATAAACTTAAGGTTAACCACTCAAAAAAAAAAAAAAAAAAAAAAAAACACAAAAAAAACCCAGAACTGAAAAATATACTGTAATAAAAGAAGAAACAGAGGGAAACATCATAGAATACTACCACACAGAAATAAAAGACAACAACAAATAGGCAAAGAAACAATGGAGACACAGTCTTACCAGAAAACTAAAGATAGAATGATAGGAAATCCTCACATATCAATAATCACCCAAAATGTAAATGGACTGAACTCACCAATAAAAAGACACAGAGTACCAGACTGGATTAAAAAAAAAAAAAAAAAAAATCTTAACCCAACCATATGCTGTCTCCAAGAGACACATCTCAGCTACAAGGACAAACATAGACTCAAAGTGAAAGGGTGGAAATTGACACTCCCAGCAAATAGCATCCGGAGAAAATCAGGTGTAGCCATAATGATATCAGATGAAACAGACTTCAGTATGAAAAACGTAACAAGAGACAAAGATGGACATTTCATATTGGTAAAGGGAACTATACAACAAGAAGACATAACAGTCATCAATATTTGTGCCCCCAATCAGGGAGCACGGAAATATACCAAGCAACTCCTAACAGAACTAAAGGGAGAAATTGACTAAAACACAATTATACTAGGGAACATAAATACATCATTGACAGCTATGGATAGATCATCCAAACAGAAAATAAATAACGAAATAGCAGCCCTAAATGATACATTAGATGAAATGGACATAATTGACATTTATAGAGCACCTCATCCTAAAATATCAGACTCTACATTTTTTTCTAGTGTACATGGGACATTCTCAATGATAGACAATATATTGGGATATAAAAGTAACTTCAGCAATTTAAGAAGATTGAAATCATACCAAGCATATTATCTGATCACAAGGCTTTGAAATTAGATATAAAGTGCAAAAAGAAAGCAGGAAAAACCACAAATACATGGAATTTAAATAGCATACTTTTAAAGAACAACAGGGACAAAGCAGAAATTATGGGAGAGATCAAAAGATACATAGAAACAATGACAATGAAAAAAACATCCTACCAAAATTTTTGGGATGCAGCAAAAGCAGTTTTAAGAGGGAAATTTATATCATTACTGGCCTATCTCAAGAAACAAGAAAAATCCCAAATAAATAACCTCATGTTACACCTTAAATAACTAGAGAAAGAAGAATAAGTAAAACCCAAGGTCAGCAGAAGAATGCAAATAATTAAAATCAGAGCAGAACTAAATAAAATAGAGAACAGAAAGACAAGAAAAAATTAATGTGACAAAGAACTGGTTCTTTATAAAGATTAACAAAATTGACAAACCTGTGTCTAGGCTCACTAAGATAAAAAGAGAGAAGACACTAATAAACAAAACCAGAAATGAAAAAGGGGAAGTTATCACAGATGCCTCAGAAATGCAAAGTATCATCCAAAAATATTATGAAAGACTATATACCATCAAATTCAATAACCTAGAAGAAATGGACAAGTACTTAGAAACATATAGCCTTCCTAGACTGAATCATGAAGAAATTGAAAATCTAAACAGACTAATCTCAGGTAAGGAATTTGAATCAGTCATCCAAAACCTTACCAAAAGCCAAAGTCCAGGGCCAGATGGATTCATTTGTGAATTCTACTAAACTTTCAAACAGCACCTAATACCAGTCCTGCTCAAACTTTTCCAAAAATTGAATAAGAGACAATACTCCCTAACTCATTTTATGAGGCCAACATTACCCTGATGCCAAAACCTGGTAAGGACAACACAAAAAAACAGAACTACAGACCAATATCTCTGATGAATACAGATGCAAAAATCCTAAATAAAATTCTAGCAAATCGAATGCAACAATGCATTAAAAAGATTATTCAACACGACCAAGTGGGGTTCATCTCAGGGGCACAAGGATGGTTCAACATCCGCAAATCCATCATTGTGATAGATCACATAAACCTAATAAAGGACAAAAATCATATGATTATAATCAATTGATGCAGAAAAAGCATTTGACAAATACAACTATTTATGATTAAAACACTTAATAAAATAAGCATGGAAGGAAAATACCTTAACATAATAAAGGCCATATGTGACAAACCCTCTGCTAATCTCATAATAAATGGTGAAAAACTGAAGCCCTTTGCTCTATGTTCAGGAACACGACAGGGCTGTCCCCTATCACCTCTGCTTTTCAACATAGTGTTGGAAGTCCTTGCCAGAGCAATCAGGCAAGAGAAAGAAATAAAAGGCATCCAAATTGGGAATGAAGAAGTTAAATTGTCACTCTGCAGATGACATGGTGCTTTATATAGAAAACCCTAAAGACGCCACCAAGACGCTATTAGAAACAATCAATGAATACAGTAAATTTGCTGGCTACAAAATCAATGTGCAAAATTCCATTGCATTCCTATATACTAACAATGAAATTTCAGAAAAGGAAATTAAAAAAAAAAAACCATTTCCTTTTGCAATTGCAGCAAAAAGAATAAAATACCTAGGAATAAAGTTAACCAAGGATGTCAAAGACCTATATGCTGAAAACTACAAGACATTTTTAAAAGCAATTGAAGAAGACCCAAAGAAATGGAAAGTCATTCCGTGCTCATGGATTGGAAGAATCAACATATTTAAAATGGCCAAATTGCCCAAAGCAGTGTACAGATTTAATGCAATCCCCATCAAAATCCCAATGGCATTTTTAAAGAAATACAACAAAAAATCATCAGATTTGTTTGGAACCACAAAAGTCCCTGAATAGCCAAAGCAATCTTAAGAAAGAAAAAAAACAATGCTGGAGGTATCACACTCCCTGACTTGAGCGTGTACTACAGGGCAACAATAATCAAAACAGTATGGTATTGGCAGAAAAACAGACACGTAGACCAATGGAGTAGAATTGAGAACCCAGAAATAAAACCACATAAATATGCACTGATAATTTTGACAAAGAAGCAAAAAACATACAATGGAGAAAATACAGCCTCTTCAATAAATGGTGCTGGGAGAATTGGAAAGCCATGTGCAAAAGAATGAAACTGGACTGCTATCTGTCACCATGTACCAAAATTAATTCAAAATGGATCAAAGACTTAAGCATAAGAGCTGAAAAAATAAACTGCATGGAAGAAAACATAGGTACTATAATTATGGACCTTGCGTTCAAAGAGCATTTTATGATTTGACTCCAAAGGCAATGGAAGTAAAAGCTAAAATAAATGAATGGGACTATATCAAACTTTAAAGTTTCTGCATGCAAAATAAACCATTGACAAAACAAAGAGGCAACCAACTGAATGGGAGAAGATTTTTGCAAACAGTGCCTCCAATAAGGAGTTACTGTCGAAAATATACAAGGAACTCATGCAACTCAACAAAAGAAAACCAAACAACCCAATTGAAAAATGGGCAGAGGAGCTGAAGAGACATTTCTCCAAAGAGGACATACAAATGGCAAATAGACATATGAAAAAATGCTCAACATCACTAATCATCAGAGAAATGCAAATAAAAACCACAGTCAGATAGCTCCTCACCCCAGTTAGAATGGCTATCATCAACAAGTCAAATAGTAACAAGTGTTGGAAAGGCTGTGGAGAAAAAGGAACCCTCATACACTTTTGGTGGGAATGCAGACTCGTGCAGCTGCTATGGAAAGCAGTGTGGAGGTACCTCAAAGAATTACGAATAGAATTACCGTATGACCCAGCAATCCCTCTCCTGGGTATCTACCCAAAAAATCTAAAAGTATTTATCTATAAAGACATGTGTGATCCAATGTTCATTGCAGCTTTATTTTTGGTGGCCAAGACGTGGGAACAACCAAAATGTCCCTCATCAACAGATGAATGGATAAAGAAGTTGTGGTATATATATAGAATGGAATACTATTAGGCGGTAAGAATAGATGAAATAAGACCGTTTGTGACAACATGGATGGATCTTGAGATTATAATGCTAAGCGCAATAAGTCAGACAGAAAAAGCAGAGAACTATATGATTTCACTGATATGTGGTATATAAACCAAAAACAACAAAAGAACAAGACAAATGAGAAACAAAAACTCATAGACACAGACAATAGTTTAGTGGTTACCAGCGGGTAAGACGGGGGATGGGAGATGAGGTTAAAGGGGATCAAATATATATGATGGAAGGAGAACTGACTCTGGGTGGTGAACAAACAATGGGATTTATAGGTGATGTAATACAGAATTGTACACTGGAAATCTATGTAAGTTTACTAACAATTGTCACCCCAATAAACTTTAATTAAAAAAAAATGAAGTCTCTTCCAGACTGAAGTCTGGGGGATTATATGTCAACTTTCAATTTATTTTTCTCATCTACATTTTCAGTATTAGACAGATATTCTTCATATTTTGTAATGCGAGGATATGTATGTGTTTTTCTTTCATTGATAATAAAAGTTTCTTCTTTCTCTCCCTTTTTTCCTCTCCCATCTTCCTTCTTTTCTTCCTTCCTTTCCATTTTTTTAAATCAAGATCTAAAGAGAAAATGGAGAAAACGTGTCATTCTTTAAAAAATATAAGCCCATATTTTAGATACTACTCAGTTGATAGTCTCCTTTGAATTTATTTCTCCTTGATGTTGTTATACTAAAAATATAAAAAGGGTTTTATAAAACTGCTATGTCATATCTCATCCTTTTGCTAATTTGGAAATACATGTATTTAAAATTTTTGCCTTCCTCTATGTTACCTGATAGTTCCTATCCTATCTTACAATGCTGCTATGGATAATTTCTCCTTTTCTTGACCTTTCCTCTCATGTCCTAATTATTGGTCTCCTCCTATTTTGTTGGTTACTGGTGGCTCTTACTTAACAATATGTAAAATCAAGTTGAATGGCAAGAGCGCTTTTTAAGATTTGGTTGGAACATCATCTCTTCTATGAAGATTTCTAATTCACCTCTCTCTCTACCCAGGAAGTATCAACCATGCTCTCTACTGTGCACCATTGTACCCTTACATGATTCTGCCATACTACCCATAATCCCTTGGTACATAGGACCTTATACACATCTTTCTCTTTCAACTGTAAAGACTCCTCAAAGACAAGAAAATGCTTTACTCCAGAGCATGCCTATTTTTACAAATAAGATAATGTATTCTCAGTAAGCATTTTTCATACAGCATTAACTCACATAAGAAACTACATACATTTGAAATAATACATCTGTAAAACCACAACCCTGGGAATTCTTCTAAGAAATTAAAACAGCTGCCCTCTAATTGTTTTTATTAAGTATTACCTTTATGACATTAACCACCACCTCTGTCATTGTTTCTAGCTAAATTTTTATTAACTCCTTACTATATACCAGGCACCATGCTAGGTTTAACTGTATTATCTCATTTAATCCTCATATTAACCTTATAAGGTATGTTCTATAATTACTCCCGAAGGAACAGAGGGCTTTAATAACTTAGCTCAGTCAGTTTTCAGGTGTCTGACTCTAGCCTAAGCTTCTAATCATTATATTATGCTGTCTTCTGAAAATTAAAATAATAATAACAGGACACTCCACATTTTCCAAATAGCTTTCACATTTATTTACACTATATGTTCAGTTGTTAAAATATAAACTTTTAAGAAATCAAAGGTATTTTAAAATACTGTAAAGCTAATTAATTAAAATAACTATTTCTTAAACACCATCTATACGCCAGGCCCTGTGCATAGAAGAAAACACATGAATAATCTTTACTCATTGTGGCACTCATAGTCACAGGAATGAGTTGGGTTGAGGTAGACATTTCTAGAACAATGGGTAGGGAGTGGCAGAAAGAGGGAACTAACATTTGCAAACTTGTTATGGCTGTCTCATACATCAATCTATTCAAACTTCATCACTAGACTATGAAATAAGTGTGATGATCTTCATTTAACGACTGTGACTACCGATGCTCAGAGAAGTTAAGTAAATGCACATTGTCCTATGAGCACTATTAAGAAATAAACAGTATTAAAGTATTGATTTGATAGAGTCCAAAAAGTTATGCTCTATATATTACATGTTCCAATCAGTCTCCTAGAGACTACAAAAACATTTCAAACGTAAATACAGGGACTTCCGGAAAAATGGCGGCGTGAGGTGAGCCTCTGTAAAGCTCCCCCGGAATTTACAAAGAATCGAACAACAAAAACTCCACAAAGGACTCCCTGCACAGCAGACAGGCAACATGAAGAGGCCCACTACCGACTGAAATCACCTACAGGTGGGAGATTCATGAGTGGAGGGAGGAGGAGGAAGGGAGAAGCGCGGAGACGGAGCTGGGCGCAGGACGAGACCTAGCTCAGTGCGCCGAGCTCGCTGCTTCCCGGAACTACCGCAGCTACGGGAGAGGGAAGAACTCGGACTGCTAGGGCTCCGCCAGGGCTCCACAGGGCTGAGGGGACAGCATATAACACGGCTGAACCCAACGCTCATGGCAGAGACCTCGGAGAAAAGACTGAGGGAAAAAGGCTGAAAACGGTGGTTTAAGCCCGCACTGCCGAGCAGAGAACGGAGCCTTAGGCACTGAGACTAGCCGCCCCCTCCCTACCCTCCCAGAGCTCGCCCCGCCCCCACCTGCCTGGTGCTAGAAGCGAAACAGTAGCAGTGTCAGATCAAAACAACAGAAAATTTGCTGTTTTGAGATCTGTGGACCGCAAACACAAATTCACAGCCCAACTAGTTCCAGCAAAGGGGAGAGAGCTGTGGAAGCAGGACCGGCTGTGGTGGTGGTCACCGCCATTGCTCTGGGCCACCTCTCACAACTCACCCCGCCCCTGACCCCACCTATCTGGGCGGATCCCTGCAGGAGTAAACAGAACTGCTGAAATATACGGGCTCTGAATCAGCAGCTGGAAGAGCTTTCGAACATCAAAAGCTCTCCGCATACCCACCGGGACACTGCGCCCTGTGACCTAGACAAACTATTAACAGAGGAGAAGCCCGTCTCCCAGGGAATCCCCCCTTTGCGTGAGAAGTTGGAATAGTGCAGAGAAAACATAGCATTACTGTGTGGGAGAAGAAAATAAGTTGCAGTTGGAGAAATAATAAAACATTCTACCAACAAGTACTGGCAAACAAAAGAAAGACCGCTTTCTATCAACCTGTTGCAGAAGTCACTCCTGTAGATGTCTAGGAAGAGAAATAGTAAACCAGTAATCGCCATGAATAACCAAGGCAACAAGATAGCTCAGAAAGAAAGTGAAAAATCTCCAGAGAAGGCACTTAAAGATACAGAAATATGTGACTTAAATGACAGAGAATTCAAGATTGCAGTTCTGAAAAAACTCAACGAGATACAAGAAAACACAGATAGGCAGTTAAAGGAACTCAGAAACTCAATCAAACAACAGCATGAGCATTTTACGAAAGAGATTGAAATCTTAAAAAAGAACCAAATAGAATTTCTGGAGATTAAGAACTCAATAGAAGAAATTAAGAATGAAATAACCAGCTTAGGTAGTAGAGTTGACCAGATGGAGCAAAGAATCAGTGACATCGAAGATAGAAACCTGGAAATGACACAAATTGAAGAAGAAAGAGACTTGAGACTTAAAAGAAATGAAAGAACTCTACAAGAACTTTCTGACTCCATCAGAAAGAGCAATATAAGAATAATGGGCATACCAGAAGGAGAAGAAAGAGAGAGGGAACAGAGAATATATTCAAACAAATTGTCGATGAGAACTTCCCAAATTTGTGGACAGAACTGGACCCTCGAATCCAAGAAGCAAATAGAACACCTAGTTACCTCAATCCCAACAGACCTTCTCCAAGGCACATTGTATTGAAGCTGTCTAAAATCAACGACAAAGAAAGAATCCTCAAGGCAGCCAGGGAAAAGAAGACGGTAACTTACAAAGGAAAGCCCATTAGATTATCATCAGATTTTTCAGCAGAAACTCTACAAGCCAGGAGGAGTGGAACCAAATATTCAAACTATTGAAAGAGAGAAACCATGAGCCAAGAATAATATATCCAGCAAAGATATCCTTTAGATATGAAGGAGGAATAAAGACCTTTCCAGACATACAGAAGCTGAGGGAATTTTCTAATACACGACCTGCACTACAAGAAATACTAAAGGAGGCTATTCGACCACCATCAACAGGGACAATTTGTGGCAACCAAAACTCAAAAAGGGGAGAGTAAAGGCCTGAACCGAATATGGGAATGGAGAAAGTAAGCGTGCTGAAGAAAATGGAATACTCTAAATATCAAACTTTCTTTTACATAAACTTAAGGGTAACCACTCAAAATAAATCCAGAATTGAAATATATACTGAAATAAAAGAAGAAACAGAGGGAAACATCATAGAATACCACCACACAGAAATAATAGACAACAACAAAAAGGCAAAGAAACAATGGAGACACAGCCTTACCAGAAAACTGAAGATAGAATGACAGGAAATCCTCACATATCAATAATCACCCTAAATGTAAATTGACTGAACTCACCAATAAAAAGGCACAGAGTAGCAGATTTGATAAAAAAAAACTAAACCCAACCATATGCTTTCTCTAAGAGACACATCTCAGCTACAAGGACAAGCATAGACTCAAAGTGAAAGGGTGGAAATTGACACTCCAAGCAAATGGTACCCAGAGAAAATCAGGTGTAGCCATAATGATATCAGATGAAACAGACTTCAAGGTGAAAAAGATAACAAGAGACAAAGATGGACATTTCATAATGGTGAAGGGGACTGTACAACAAGAAGACATAACAGTCATCAATATTTATGCCCCCAATCAGGGAGCACCGAAATACACCAAGCAACTACTAACAGAACTAAAGGGAGAAATTGACCAAAACACAATTATACTAGGGGACTTAAATACATCATTGACAGCTATGGATAGATCATCCAAACAGAAAATAAATAACGAAATAGTAGCCCTAAATGACACATTAGATGAAATGGACATAATTGACATTTATAGAGCACTTCATCCTAAAACATCAGACTATACATTCTTTTCTAGTGTACATGGAACATTCTCAAGGATAGACCATATATTGGGACATAAAATCAGTCTCAACAAATTTAAGAAGATTGAAATCATACCATGCATATTCTCTGATCACAAGGCTTTGAAATTGGATATCAACTGTAAAAAGAAAGCGGGAAAAAACAAATACATGGAGATTCAACATACTTTTAAAGAAGGACTGGGTCAAAGAAGAAATTAGAGGAGAGATCAAAAGATACATAGAAACAAATGACAATGAAAATACATCCTACCAAAATTTTTGGGATGCAGCGAAAGCAGTTTTAAGAGGGAAATTTATCTCATTACAGGCCTATCTCAAGAAACAAGAAAACTCCCAAATAAATAACCTCATGTTACACCTTAAAGAACTAGAAAAAGAAGAACAAGTAAAACCCAAGGTCAGCAGAAGAAAGGAAATAACAAAAATTAGAGCAGAACTAAATGAAATAGAGAACAAAAAGACAATAGAAAAAATTAATATGACAAAGAGCTGGTTCTTTGAAAAGATTAACAAAATTGACAAACCCTTGGCTAGACTTACTAAGATAAAAAGAGAAGACACTGATTAACAAAATCAGAAACGTAAAAGGGAAGTTATCACGGACACCACAGAAATACAAAGGATCATCCAAGAATACTATGAAGGACTATATGCCACCAAATTCAACAACCTAGAAGAAATGGACAAGTTCTTAGAAACATATAGCCTTCCAAGGCTGAACCATGAAGAACTGGAAAATCTAAACAGACCGATCACCAGTAACTAAATTGAATCAGTCATCCAAAACCTTCCCAAAAGCAAAAGTCCGGGACCAGATGGCTTCACTAGTGAATTCTACCAAACCTTCAAAGAGGATCTAATACCAATTCTGCACAAACTCTTCCAAAAATTGAAGAAGAGACAGTACTCCCTAACTCATTTTATGAGGCCAACATTACCCTGATACCAAAACCTGGTAAGGACAGCACAAAAAAGAAAACTACAGACCAATATCTCTAATGAATACTGATGCAAAAATCCTAAATAAAATTCTAGCAAATCGAATACAACAATGCATTAAAAAGATTATTCATCACGACCAAGTGGGGTTCATCCCCGGGGCACAAGGATGGTTCAACATCCACAAATCCATCAATGTGATACATCACATAAACAAAATAAAGGACAAAAATCATATGATTATATCAATTGATGCAGAAAAAGCATTTGACAAGATACAACATCCATTTATGATTAAAACACTTAATAAAATGGGTATAGAAGGAAAATACCTTAACATAATAAAGGCCATATATGACAAACCCTCTGCTAATCTCATAATTAATGGAGAAAAACTGAAGCCCTTTGCTCTACGTTCAGGAACACGACAGGGATGTCCCCTATCACCTCTGCTTTTCAACATAGTGTTGGAAGTCCTTGCCAGAGCAATCAGGCAAGAGAAAGAAATAAAAGGCATCCAAATTGGGAATGAAGAAGTTAAATTATCACTCTTTGCAGATGACATGATGCTATATATAGAAAACCCTAAAGACTCCACCAAAAAGCTATTAGAAACAATCAACGAATACAGTAAAGTTGCCGGCTACAAAATCAACGCACAAAAGTCCATTGCCTTCCTATATACTAACAATGAAATCTCAGAAAAAGAAATACAAAAACAATTCCTTTTGCAATTGCAGCAAAAAGAATAAAATACCTAGGAATAAACTTAACCAAGGATGTGAAAGACCTATATGCTGAAAACTATAAGACATTTTTGAAAGAAATTGAAGAAGACACAAAGAAATGGAAAGACATTCCGTGCTCATGGATTGGAAGAATCAACATAGTTAAAATGGCCATATTACCCAAAGCAATATACAGATTCAATGCAATCCCCATCAAAATCCCAATGGCATATTTTAAAGAAATAGAACAAAAAATCATCAGATTTGTTTGGAACCACAAAAGACCCCGAATAGCCAAAGCAATCTTAAGGAAAAAGAACAATAATGGAGGTATCACACTTCCTGACTTTGGCTTGTACTACAGGGCTACAATAATCAAAACAGCATGGTATTGGCAGAAAAACAGACACATAGACCAATGGAATAGAATTGAGAACCCAGAAATAAAACCACATAAATATGGACAGATAATTTTTGACAAAGAAGCTAAAAACATACAATGGAGCAAAGACAGCCTCTTCAATAAATGGTGCTGGGAGAATTGGATAGCCACGTGCAAAAGAATGAAACTGGACTGCTATTTGTCACCATGTACCAAAGTTAATTCAAAATGGATCAAAGACTTAAGCATAAGACCTGACACAATAAACTGCATAGAAGAAAACATAGGTACTAAACTTATGGACCTTGGGTTCAAAGAGCATTTTATGAACTTGACTCCAAAGGCAATGGAAGTAAAAGCTAAAATAAACGAATGGGACTATATGAAACTTAAAAGCTTCTGCACAGCAAAAGAAACCATTGACAAAATAAAGAGGCCACCAACTGAATGGGAGAAGATTTTTGCAAACAGTGCCTCCGATAAGGGGCTAGTATCCAGAATATACAAGGAACTCATGCAACTCAACAACAAAAAAACAAACAACCCAATTGAAAAATGGGCAGAGGACTTGAAGAGACATTTCTCCAAAGAGGACATACAAATGGCAAATAGACATATGAAAAAATGCTCAACATCACTAATCATCAGAGAAATGCAAATCAAAACCACAATGAGATATCACCTCACCCCAGTCAGAATGGCTATCATCAACAAGACAAATAGTAACAAATGTTGGAGAGGCTGTGGAGAAAAAGGAACCTTCATACACTGTTGGTGGGAATGCAGACTGGTACAGCCGTTATGGAAGGCAGTGTGGAGGTTTCTCAAAGAATTACGAATAGAATTGCCATATGACCCAGCAATCCCTCTTCTGGGTATCTACCCAAAAATCTGAAAACATTTAGAGATAAAGACACGTGTGCTCCAATGTTCATTGCAGCTTTGTTTACGGTGGCCAAGACATGGAAACAACCAAAATGTCCTTCGATAGATGAATGGATAAAGAAGTTGTGGTATATATACACAATGGAATACTATTCAGTAAGAAAAGATGATATAGGAACATTTGTGACAACATGGATGGATCTTGAGAGAGTAATGCTGAGCAAAACAAGTCAGACAGAAAAGCAGAGAACCATGTGATTTCACTGATATGTGGTATATAAACCAAAAACAACAAAAGAACAAGACAAACAAATGAGAAACAGAAACTCATAGACACAGACAATAGTTTAGTGGTTGCCAGAGGGTAAGGGGGCGGGGGTGGGGGTGGGAGATGAGGGTAAGGGGGATCGAATATATGGTGATGGAAGGAGAACTGACTCTGGGTGATGAACACACAATGGGATTTATAGATGATGTAATACAGAATTGTACACCTGAAATCTATGTAATTTTACTAACAATTGTCACCCCAATAAATTTAATAAAAAAAAAAAAAAAAGAAAATACAAAAAAAAAAAAAAAAAGTAAATACAGCATTCACTTGTCTTTCCTTTCTTCCTTCCTCCCTCCCTTGTTACCTCCCTGCCTCCCTCACTTCCTTCTTTGTTCCCTTCTTCTAACAAACAGTTATAGCAATAAATAACAGAAGAGATTGTGTTTGTCTGGAGAAGTGGGAGAATGCTTCTCGATGGTGCAACAAGCTGAGCTGAGCTTTGAAAAAACAGTAACTCTTCATTAGTTAGAGGAACAGGAAATGGCATCCCAGGCAACTAGCACATTGTGGTAAAGGGCATGGATGCAGGGCCCTGAAGGAGATGGTAAGGTTTCTAAGAAGGGTGGTCATCAGCAATAAGGTTGGTAATGATTTAGGGTAGATTGCAAAGGACTTGAATATCATGGTGAAGAGCCTAACGAAGGACCCTTTTTTAGCCAGGAGCCTTGGGAAACAAGACCTGCTGAAAAGTGAATCTTTATTGACTCCTCATAAGTGTCCAGGTACAACAAAACCAAATTATTAAAATCACCTGAGATTAAAACAAATGAGTTTCCCAAACAGAAACCAACCAAGTATCAATTATTTCACCTTTAGAGGAGAGATTATTTTTAAGCACAGACAATAATCACAGAATTACATAAATGTCCAATAAAATTTTGTTAATTTAAAATTAATAGTATCAACAGTTACACAAAATAATGTTTCCATGAATTGCCAGTAAAATAAACAACTCCTAAGGAAGCAACCAAGATCATATACCATCATGAATAGCGACTTCCAATCCCATTACTAATTAGAATGGTTTGGAAAATGTGGCGGCCTTTAAGAAATCTGGTTTCCGCATATAAGTGAGATCATATGGTATTTGTCTTTCTCTTTCTGACTTATTTCACTTAACATAATGTTCTCTAGGTCCATCCATGTTGTTGCAAATGGTAAGATTTCTTTCTTCTTTATGGCTGCGTAATACTCCATTGTATAAATGTACCACAGTTTCTTAATCCAGTCATCTACTGATGGGCATTTCGGTGGAATCTAAAGAAAAGAATAAGTGAATGAACTAATCAGAAACAGTTTTGGAAACATGGAGGAAAAACAGAGGGTTGCTAGAGGGGCGGGGGGGTGGGGATAAGGGGAAGGTGAGAGGTTTTGGGAACGTACAGAGGGATAGTGGATGGGGGGAGGGGGGTTCACACAGTGTGAGGGATATAAATGATAAATGTCTAAGTTTTGCTTTGTCTTGTGCACCTGAAACTAATTAAAAAAAAAAAAAAAGAAATCTGGTTTATGCCACTGTCACTTCCAGAGTAAAATTTCTATTATCAGTTGTTTTTCCTAATTTGATTATAATCACACTACTTTGGAGTCTGTGTGGAAATGTTTAGAATTGCCACAGTTTTCACCATTGACTCTTTATGTGAATTTTCAAAGAGCTGAGATAAAAATTTTATTGGTTATATACGACAGTTATACATAAATATGTCTCTTTTGGTAAAATGTTGAGTGAAATACAATGCTTGTTTTATTTTTTATTTTTTTTTAAAATCATAGTTGTGTGGATTCAGTCTTTGTTCTCCAAGTTAATGGAATCTATAACTGGGCTTCAGTCAATCAGCAATTGCCCCCAAAATGCAAAGTATCATGCATTTTTCCAGGGAGACAGTCCATAGTTTTCATCATATATTCAACGGGGTCATGACTCCCCCAAAATTCAAGAACGATTAGCATAGAAAAAGTGTGACTGTGATTTGCTTTTATTCCTATCTCAAACATAGGACTGTGGCCAGCCATGTATCTTCAGTGCCTAATTTGAAAAATGGTCCTTAATGGCAAAACTTTGATGTTATAAAAGGACCATGTACTCAGCTCAATAACTATAAGCCTCTTTCCCTCTAAGTGTGAAACAGCTCTTAAACTTCCAAGGAATTACCTCTGGCAGAAGTGGTTGCTTAAAAGAAGATGACAACTGACAAATATGTTTTTCTGATATTCATTTTAAAATTGGTGTGGGACAATATGTATATGCATAAGAGGATAAATATGTATGGAAATGTGGTAGATACTGTCCATCTTACCTCTTTGCAGAGATAATAAAAAAAAAGTAGCACAGTGTTAGATAATCTATTAATGTATTTCACAACAAAGCCAATGTATTAGCTGACCAAAATATCACTGTTTTTTGTCCCTGATATAAAAACTGCCACACTTGCTCTTTTGCCTTGTCCTTACTGTCCTACTGTGGAATTAACCCCTGGTCATTCGCAAAAGGTGAAAACATTCACAGACTATACAAAGTGGGAAAGCGAGAAAAGCTTTTATTAAAGTTAAGGCAGAGATAAAATGCCCATGGCAAGGTCCAACGATGACAGCTGCCTCAAGTAGTAAGGAGAGAAACACCGACGGGGAAGAGTAACTGGGGCAGAGTCCAGAGTCTGAGAGTGGACAGCTGCACCTAACTTCAGGTTAGCTTTCTCTTATATAGGAAAGGGGAAGTCAGCCAGGCAGATTTGAGGGCTGACATCCTTCCTGGGGTCTAGTCTGTTTAAAGATGATGTTATCTCTGGACACTGCACTCAGACTCAGCCGTGGAGGCCTGAGACTTTAATATCTTACCAGTAAAAACTACAAGAAGTTGTAAATTGGATTCCAGTGTCTGGGTGCCTGAGGATTAAGAAATTGCTCTTTCTCAGGTTAGGATGTTGTTAATTAATGAGGTATGGGTAGCCTTGAAAAAGGGAAAAAGCAGAGTTCTTCAGTTAATTAGTAAGGGAAGAAACAAAGAGAAAACAAAGAATATCAGGATGGATGAAACTGCAAAACAACTAACTCTAATTACACGTGGCTAAATAGCAAGCTATGCGGTGAGTTAAACGGCAAACCAGGTAAGTCTAACTGTGTTATTGATTCCCTGAATTTCACCCTTACACTTATTAACATCTGTTTAGAGTTGTCTGAGCTCTGCTTTTCTGAATTCTACTAATTTTATTTTGTTCTGTGAATGTTTAAATACTTTTATTACAAATTCCTGCAATTCATTTAATCTTTATGGGATGTTGGTGCTCTTTTGAAAGGCATTTTTATGTGGAAGCCTCAATATGATAAACTGACTCAAATATCAGAATTCTTCTTAATGCTATTATATCTTTTTAATGCCTATGAATATACAAGCTGTGGGTTTACTAAATTGTCTGAGCATTATTCTAGTTACAGACATTTATGACAAATTCTGAATTTCTAACTATTGCTGTTTAGTTGCAGAGAATACTTATTTTCAGTGCACTGGTCTGAAATTTAGAATTATATCAGCATGTTAGATTTTTATTTTATTGTTTCCTTGTGATTTTGGCTATTAACAAGCCAATAATAAGCTAGCACTACTACTAACAATCTCTTACTTTGAAATAGGTAATAAAAGGGAAAGAATGAGTATTTATCCTACCTTTTTCAGAGGAAATGGAATTTATTCGGGTTGATGAGAGGAAATTGTTCTTTATAGAGGAATGCCAAGTAATAATTCTATACAGAAGGAATGATAAAACTAGAAAGATCAACATTTTGTAACTCCCAATACAATAATTAATTCAGTCAAGGATCATCAGTGGATGCTAAAACCATTGTGGGAAAGGCTTTTGAGGAGAATAAATAATTCACACTTTGCCAAAGTGTCAGTTAACAAACTACTTGTCACTTGCAATGGGGAAAAATATACCTGTACAATGAAGACAGCTGGCTTTCTCCACCCTAACCAAGAGATCAAATGTGCAACAAAACTGATATTATGTGTGTGAACTAAAATTAATATTTAACTGCAATTTTTAAAAAGCATTTATTTGAGTAAAAAGGAGCTGCAGCCCAGGAGACACAGATTCAGGTAGCAGTTTAAATTTTGTTTCACCGAGAAGGTAAGGTCACATTTTATAGGGAAAAGTTCCTACCCAGGTCCTCAATTAGGTCTGTTTAATGGAAATGAGGCATCCAGATTATGCAGTTCTGATTGGACAAGTCAGATTTCAGTCTGTGTTGGTAGAAAGCTGAAACCAGGGTTTCCCTGTAGTGGTTGACTCAGATGGTTTAAATAAGCAGGCCTAGTGTCAGAAGCCAAGTTTAATCTGAGGTTCTTCTTGGCATGCAGAGTATGTGAAAAGCCCCTGTCAGTAAATTGCCCTTAGATTCTCATTAGTTATAAAATTTGAGCCCTCAGTTGACCATGTGGAGTCCATTTCAGCAGGTAAATTCTTTCTTGGGGTTTGCATCAAATGAATCTTTCCTCTCAGTGGTCACATATACCAACCAAGGTGAGGTGATTTGAAGTATGCTTCATTTATGAAATGTTCTCTCAAACATGTTTAACCAGAATCTAATCAATGCTTTAAACATAACTTACAATTCTATAAATTATAAATAAAGAAATAAGAAAGAAATTAGGTGACAGCACAAGAAAATATTCAGATGTTCCAGAATGTGGCACATTCTACAAGAGAATGAGTCTGATTTGGTCATGCATAGGCATACAAAATAGGCAGCAGGACTATTGTTGTGAATGAAAAAAGACTGAAAAGGAAAAATATCCAAATGTACAATATGGAACTTCATTGATCCTGGATTTTTCTTAAAATCATAATATACATTTTAGAAACAACTGGGAGAAACTTGAATATGGACAACTATTTAGATGATACTATAATATTTTTGTTAATTTCTTAGGCATGATAATGACATATGACTATAAATGAAAATGTTCTCATTCTTACGAGATACATACGGGATCATTGTGATATCTTTCACTGACTTTCACATAGGTCATTAAAAAAAAGAAATACATTCACATTATAGCTACATTAAGCAAATGTGGCAAAAGTTAACAATTATTGAATTTAGATGTTGAACATATGGATGTTCGTTGTTCATTTAAATATTTCAGCATTTTAAAATATGTATAATACAAATTTGGAAACAAAAGAATAATGGTGTATGTGTTTTGTATGTGAAACTTTATTTGTATATACGTATATAATTTAATCTCTAGAAATTCAATCAAAATCCTTTGTCTCAGGATTCTTTGTATGTTCACATGATGCTACTTTATAGAGGGTTGAAGGGCCCCCAATTCAACCTGTGAAGCAATGTCAGCTCATTTTGGATGGAAATGTTCTCCTTCCTCTAAACTCTGTAATGCATGCACAGAATTTATGTGCTGTCAACAGAGTGATGGATGTTCCTAATACTATGAAGCAATTATAAACATACTTTGCAATCTTAACTGTATAGACTAACATGAAATAAGAAAAGACAGGGCATGACAGTAAAACCTGGGATGAAAGTAGAGATTAGAAATCTAAGAGCACAGAAAACATTGTCAAAGTGTATAAAAGGGGGAATTAAGAGACCGGTGAGCATAAGGAGGCAGGATGTATGGAAGCCATGTGGCATAAGAATGTGCCATATGTTGCTGAAAGGTGGCAAGGAATGGACAAGTGCCCTGAAGAGATGATGATGGTAAAATCACAGTGATGAGGACCAGACAGAGGTCAGCACAGCATAAGTGGGTGGCATTTCTATCACAAGGTGATGGAAAACCTAGAAACAATTCAAAGCTAGCAGATGGTAAAAATAAAGGAATCAACGTGAGCTGGTAAGCAGGGGATTTTGAGGTCAAGAAAAGTCAAGCGATTTGAAGCCAAGTCATATTAGAAGAGTGAAAATACTATGACTTTTGGAATCAGGTAAATATAGTGTTAAATTATGGCTTTGCTGTTTACTACCTCTGTGACCTTGGGGTCTCAGTTTCATCTTTTAAAACTTATAAGTCGAATTGTACACCTGAAATCTATGTAACTTTACTAACAATTGTCACCCCAATAAACTTTAATTAAAAAAAAAAACATATAAGTCAGAATTTTGAATAAAGATAATAGGTGAAAAATAAACTTTTAATTTTTTATAAACTTTCATTTATTTAAGTGTGTTTTTCCAGGACCCATCAGCTCCAAGTCAAGTAGTTGTTTCAATCTAGTTGTGGAGGGCGCAGCTCACAGTGGCCCATGTGGGGATCGAACCAGCAACCTTGTTGTTGAGAGCACTGCACTATAACCAACTGAACTCACTGATCACCCCCTAAATTTTTAATTTTACTCACAGAATTAATCAGATATAATTTTATATTTATGTTATTTGATTATGTACATCATTATAACATAAACATAATAGCAATTTAGAGAGGATTGTAATCTATTAAGAGTTTTTATATTATTATTAGCCCTCTCTGACGAGGGGAAAAGGTATGGCTTAGTGGAGCAGAGGACAACCATAAAACAAAAAACTCACACTGGGTGAAATCCCTTGAATTGACATCATTTATCATTTATATTGATTCAACAAATATTTGTTGATGACATGCTACCGTGTTTCCCCAAATATAAGACCTAGCCGGAAAATCAGCTCTAACACGTCTTTTGGAGCAAAACTTAATATAATATAATACATTATATATAATATATATAATATATTTATTATAGTAAAATAAGACCAGGTCTTATATTAATTTTTGCTCCAAAAGACGCATTAGAGCTGATTGTCCGGCTAGGTCTTATTTTCGGGGAAACATGGTATGTACATCAGACATTATAATAGGCAGTAGGCTTATATTGAATGGATAGGATATCTGTCCTCCAGGGATTTATAATATGTAAGTCTCTGCTATATCTGTTCATATTTTCCTTCAACAAACATTTATTGAGTATTTTCTATATACTTTTATTGGGCTCCTTATGCACAACATTCCTAAAACTAGTCATGCCTATGTTTGTTCTCAGGTTTTGCTTTTGAGAGAGTCTAGGACAAGGAACTGCTAGAAATGGCTGAATGAAAAATGTGAAGATGAATAAATTATGTTAACACCATTTAAAAGCTTGCAGTCTGGTAATTAGAGAAGTTCGCACAAAAATGACAAAAGCAGGGTAAAATGTGACATTCCAGAAGAGTCACAAACAAAGCTCAAAGAAAGGAGACATCACATAACCATCTAATTTGCTAATGAGGAAGAAGGAAGAAGCAGTAGAAAAATCTTGATAGAAAAAAGTGTCTCTGAGAAGATCTTAACTACTGGATAGAATTGCAAAGGATTAAGATGATGCATTAGTTTCTCCTGGCTGCTGAAGCAAATTACCACAAACTGGTTGGCTTAAGACAACAGAAGTGTATTTTCTCACAATTCAGGAGAGCAAAAGTATGAAATCAAACTGACAGCAGATTTGCTTCCTTCTGGAAACTTTGAGGGAGAATCTGTTCATACCTCTCAGCTTCTAGTGACTATTGGTAATCATTGATTTTCCTTGGCTTGTAACCACATCATTCCAGTCTCTGCCTTAAATTTCTCATAGCATTCTCCTCAGTGTATCCCTGCGTGCCTTCTCTTCTTCTTATAAGGTTACCAATTATTGGATTTAGGGTCCATACTGAATCCAGGATAATTTTATCTTGAGATCCCCAATGAATTACATCTGCAAAGACCCTATTTCCAAGTAAGTTCACATTCTAAGGTTTTGGATGAACATGAGTTTTGTGGGGGACATTAGCCAACCCAGTATACTTGGAGAGGGACAACTTTTAACTGAAGAGAAGAAGCATGATCAAATGTACTTTAAGGATATGTTCACAGGGAAAAGAGGTGTCCAGTGTACAAGTTGTGGGAAAAGAGTAATACGGCCTAAAGAAACTAGTTTTTTCAAAGTTTAATACTGAAAGCCAGTGTCACATTTTATGTGACCATTTCTCAGAACAATCATATTCTGTCTTCCAGGAGAGTTAGTTGCTTCTTCCTTTGTATTCCCATCATACTTTGTTCTTAGCTCTCTAATAGCATTCACCACATTGTATTGTAATTTTATGTCCATGTATCTAATTTTACTAGATTGATTGAGGGTGCAACTGTGTTATTTGGCTTTGTTTTCTCAAGGCCTAGTACATTGGTGGGCATATAATAATCAGTGAGTACTTGTGGAAGGTGGAAAGAAGAAGCAAGAAAGGAAGAAAGAAATGAAGGAAGGGTGGGATGGATGGATGGATGCATGGATATGTAGTAAGACTTGCGATGGAATGCAGAGGATTCTGAATGCCAGCTTGAGAATTTTGTACTTTTTTCTGTAGATAATTGGCAGTCTTTACAATTCTAAATTGGGGAATAATTAATTATAAATATGCTTTAAAATAAAATATCTCATAATGGTATTTAATATGGATTGAAAAGAAAAGCAAAACCGCAAGAGAAAGATCAAGTTCAGAGATCACTGGGATAGAACAAAGATAGCAGTTGAGCACCTAAAGGAGCCCTTGTGTATTGATATGTGGTATATAAACCAAAAACAACAAAAGAACAAGATAAACAAATGAAAAACAGAAACTCATAGACACAGACAATAGTTTAGTGGTTGCCAGAGGGTAAGGGGGGCGGGGGGTGGGGAGTGGGAGATGAGGGTAAGGGGGATCGAATATATGGTGATGGAAGGAGAACTGACTCTGGGTGATGAACACACAATGGGATTTATAGATGATGTAATACAGAATTGTACACCTGAAATCTATGTAATTTTACTAACAATTGTCACCCCAATAAATTTAATAAAATAAAATTTAAAAAAAAAAAAGAAAGAAAAAAATTGGAAGTGATTGGACTGTTGTAGCTTTATTAACATAAAAAGATAGGCAAGATAAAACTACATAACTTTTGTGTATAAATAATTAATTCAACTAGGGATATTTAAAGAGTTTAGGTAGAACATTCCAGAATTCAGAATTAAGCATTCAACTAGATATTGAGGTGTAACTTTGAAGGGATCAAGTTTGAAGTTTGGCATTGGAGGTCATTTAAAGAGGGAATGGACTTCCAGCATGGCATACAATTGCCTATGAAGAGAACAAAAAGGAAGAGAAATGGCTTACGAACAGAACTTTAAACATAATCAATATTAAGGGAAATTGATAAGGAAAAATAATCTGCAAAAGAATTAGAGAAGCAGTGAGGGAGTACTGTGCATTTTCCCTACTGCTAAGACAAATTTAATGTGCATTCACCTGTCTAACAGTACAATATGCTCATTCTGGATTTCAGCATTTTTATAATATGGCCACTTCAAATTATGAACAATAAATTACTTGTAGACTAGTGCACCATGTAATATTTTTCTTGTGACTGATATGTTCTGGGAAATAAGTACTACTATGTCTATCTTGGCAATTTTTAACTTTGCTTTGGGAATGAGAAGATTGCACTTGAATACATGTTTTGAGGTAGGCAGTTGGGTCCAGATCAGAGGCCCCAAAAAACAAAATTGTACCACATGAAAGCTGTGTTTATATAATCCCTTTTACTTTGTTTTCCTCCTTCATAAACTCTTCCACCTTAGGTAGTGAAAGATCTCTCCTAACACTCAGAAAGTAAAGGAGACTTCCGGAAAAATGGCGGCATGAGGTGAGCCTCTGTAAAGCTCCCCTGGAATTTACAAAGAATTGAACAACAAAAACTCCACAAAGGACTCCCTGCACAGCAGACAGGCAAGACGAAGAGGCCCACTACTGACTGAAATCACCTACAGGTGGGAGATTCACACGAGCGGGGGGAGGAGGAGAGGGAGAAGTGCGCGGAGACGGAGCCGCGCGGGCGCAGGACACAGACCTCGCTGAGTGCACCGAGCTCGCTGCTTCCCAGAACTACCGCAGCTGTGGGAGAGGGAAGAACTCGGACTGCTAGGGCTCCGCCAGGGCTCCACAGGGCTGAGGGGACAGCATATAACACGGCTGACCCAACGCTCACGGCAGAGACCTCGGAGAAAAGACTGAGGGAAAAAGGCTGAAAACGGTGGTTTAAGCCCGCACTGCCGAGCAGAGAACGGAGCCTTAGGCACTGAGACTAGCCGCCCCCTCCCTCCCCTCCCAGAGCTTGCCCCGCCCCCACCTGCCCGGTGCTAGAAGGGAAACAGTAGCAGTGTCAGATCAAAACAACAGAAAATTTGCTGTTTTGAGAACTGTGGACCGCAAACACAAATTCACAGCCCAACTAGTTCCAGCAAAGGGGAGAGACCTGTGGAAGCAGGACCGACTGTGGTGGTGGTCGCCGCCATTGCTCTAGGCCACCTCTCACAACTCACCCCGCCCCTGACCCCACCTATCTGGGCGGATCCCTGCAGGAGTAAACAGAACTGCTGAAACATACAGGCTCTGAATCAGGAGCTGGAACAGCTTTGGAACATCAAAAGCTCTCCACATACCCACCGGGACACTGTGCCCTGTGACCTAGACGAACTATTAACAGAGGAGAAGCCCGTCTCCCAGGGAATCCCCCCTTTGCGTGAGAAGTTGGAATAGTGCAGAGAAAACATAGCATTACTGTGTGGGAGAAGAAAAATAAGTTGCAGTTGGAGAAATAATAAAACATTCTACCAACAAGTACTGGCAAACAAAAGAAAGACCGCTTTCTATCAACCTGTTGCAGAAGTCACTCCTGTAGATGTCTAGGAAGAGAAATAGTAAACCAGTAATCGCCATGAATAACCAAGGCAACAAGATAGCTCAGAAAGAAAGTGAAAAATCTCCAGAGAAGGCACTTAAAGATACAGAAATATGTGACTTAAATGACAGAGAATTCAAGATTGCAGTTCTGAAAAAACTCAACGAGATACAAGAAAACACAGATAGGCAGTTAAAGGAACTCAGAAACTCAATCAAAGAACAGCATGAGCATTTTACGAAAGAGATTGAAATCTTAAAAAAGAACCAAATAGAATTTCTGGAGATTAAGAACTCAATAGAAGAAACTAAGAATGAAATAACCATCTTAGGTAGTAGAGTTGACCAGATGGAGCAAAGAATCAGTGACATCGAAGATAGAAACCTGGAAATGACACAAATGGAGGAAGAAAGAGACTTGAGACTTAAAAGAAATGAAAGAACTCTACAAGAACTCTCTGACTCCATCAGAAAGAGCAATATAAGAATAATGGGCATACCAGAAGGAGAAGAAAGAGAGAAGGGAACAGAGAATATATTCAAACAAATTGTCGATGAGAACTTCCCAAATTTGTGGACAGAACTGGACCCTCGAATCCAAGAAGCAAATAGAACACCTAGTTACCTCAATCCCAACAGGCCTTCTCCAAGGCACATTATATTGAAGCTGTCTAAAATCAACGACAAAGAAAGAATCCTCAAGGCAGCCAGGGAAAAGAAGACGGAACCTTACAAAGGAAAGCCCATTAAATGATCATCAGATTTTTCAGCAGAAACTCTACAAGCCAGGAGGGAGTGGAACCAAATATTCAAACTATTGAAAGAGAGAAACCATGAGCCAAGAATAATATATCCAGCAAAGATATCCTTTAGATATGAAGGAGGAATAAAGACCTTTCCAGACATACAGAAGCTGAGGGAATTTTCTAATACACGACCTGCACTACAAGAAATACTAAAGGAGGCTATTCGACCACCATCAACAGGGACAATTTGTGGCAACCACAACTCAAAAAGGGGAGAGTAAAGGCCTGAACGGAATATGGGAATGGAGAAAGTAAGCATGCTGAAGAAAATGGAATACTCTAAATATCAAACTTTCTTTTACATAAACTTAAGGGTAACCACTCAAAATAAATCCAGAATTGAAATATATACTGAAATAAAAGAAGAAACAGAGGGAAACATCATAGAATACCACCACACAGAAATAATAGACAACAACAAAAAGGCAAAGAAACAATGGAGACACAGCCTTACCAGAAAACTAAAGATAGAATGACAGGAAATCCTCACATATCAATAATCACCCTAAATGTAAATGGACTGAACTCACCAATAAAAAGGCACAGAGTAGCAGATTGGATCAAAAAACTAAGCCCAACCATATGCTGTCTCCAAGAGACACATCTCAGCTACAAGGACAAGCATAGACTCAAAGTGAAAGGGTGGAAATTGACACTCCAAGCAAATGGTACCCAGAGAAAATCAGGTGTTGCCATAATGATATCAGATGAAACAGACTTCAAGTTGAAAATGATAACAAGAGACAAAGATGGACATTTTATAATGGTGAAGGGGACTGTACAACAAGAAGACATAACAGTCATCAATATTTATGCCCCCAATCAGGGAGCACCGGAATACACCAAGCAACTACTAACAGAACTAAAGGGAGAAATTGACCAAAACACAATTATACTAGGGGACTTAAATACATCATTGACAGCTATGGATAGATCATCCAAACAGAAAATAAATAACGAAATAGTAGCCCTAAATGATACATTAGATGAAATGGACATAATTGACATTTATAGAGCACTTCATCCTAAAACATCAGACTATACATTCTTTTCTAGTGTACATGGAACATTCTCAAGGATAGACCATATATTGGGACATAAAATCAGTCTCAACAAATTTAAGAAGATTGAAATCATACCATGCATATTCTCTGATCACAAGGCTTTGAAATTGGATATCAACTGTAAAAAGAAAGCGGAAAAACACAAATACATGGAGATTAAACAACATACTTTTAAAGAAGGACTGGGTCAAAGAAGAAATTAGAGGAGAGATCAAAAGATACATAGAAACAAATGACAATGAAAATACATCCTACCAAAATTTTTGGGATGCAGCAAAGCAGTTTTAAGAGGAAATTTATCTCATTACAGGCCTATCTCAAGAAACAAGAAAACTCCCAAATAAATAACCTCATGTTACACCTTAAAGAACTAGAAAAAGAAGAACAAGTAAAACCCAAGGTCAGAGGAAGAAAGGAAATAACAAAAATTAGTGCAGAACTAAATGAAATAGAGATTAAAAAGACAATAGAAAAAATTAATGTGACAAAGATCTGTTTTCTGAAAAGATTAACAAAATTTACAAACCCTTGGCTAGACTCACTAAGATAAAAAGAGAGAAGACACTAATTAAAAAATCAGAAACGAAAAAGGGGAAGTTATCACGGACACCACAGAAATACAAAGGATCATCCAAGAATACTATGAAGGACTATATGCCACCAAATTCAACAACCTAGAAGAAATGGACAAGTTCTTAGAAACATATAGCCTTCCAAGGCTGAACCATGAAGAACTGGAAAATCTAAACAGACCGATCACCAGTAACGAAATTGAATCAGTCATCCAAAACCTTCCCAAAAGCAAAAGTCCGGGACCAGATGGCTTCACTAGTGAATTCTACCAAACCTTCAAAGAGGATCTAATACCAATACTGCACAAACTCTTCCAAAAGATTGAAGAAGAGACAGTACTCCCTAACTCATTCTATGAGGCCAACATTACCCTGATACCAAAACCTGGTAAGGACAGCACAAAAAAAGAAAACTACAGACCAATATCTCTAATGAATACCGATGCAAAAATTCTAAATAAAATTCTAGCAAATCGAATACAACAATGTATTAAAAAGATTATTCATCACGACCAAGTGGGGTTCATCCCCGGGGCACAAGGATGGTTCAACATCCGCCAATCCATCAATGTGATACATCACATAAACAAAATAAAGGACAAAAATCATATGATTATATCAATTGATGCAGAAAAAGCATTTGACAAGATACAACATCCATTTATGATTAAAACACTTAATAAAATGGGTATAGAAGGAAAATACCTTAACATAATAAAGGCCATATATGACAAGCCCTCTGCTAATCTCATAATTAATGGAGAAAAACTGAAGCCCTTTGCTCTACGTTCAGGAACACGACAGGGATGTCCCCTATCACCTCTGCTTTTCAACATAGTGTTGGAAGTCCTTGCCAGAGCAATCAGGCAAGAGAAAGAAATAAAAGGCATCCAAATTGGGAATGAAGAAGTTAAATTATCACTCTTTGCAGATGACATGATGCTATATATAGAAAACCCTAAAGACTCCACCAAAAAGCTATTAGAAACAATCAACGAATACAGTAAAGTTGCTGGCTACAAAATCAACGCACAAAAGTCCATTGCCTTCCTATATACTAACAATGAAATCTCAGAAAAAGAAATACAAAAACAATTCCTTTTGCAATTGCAGCAAAAAGAATAAAATACCTAGGAATAAACTTAACCAAGGATGTGAAAGACCTATATGCTGAAAACTATAAGACATTTTTGAAAGAAATTGAAGAAGACACAAAGAAATGGAAAGACATTCCGTGCTCATGGATTGGAAGAATCAACATAGTTAAAATGGCCATATTACCCAAAACAATATACAGATTCAATGCAATCCCCATCAAAATCCCAATGGCATATTTTAAAGAAATAGAACAAAAAATCATCAGATTTGTTTGGAACCACAAAAGACCCTGAATAGCCAAAGCAATCTTAAGGAAAAGGAACAATAATGGAGGTATCACACTTCCTGACTTTGGCTTGTACTACAGGGCTACAATAATCAAAACAGCATGGTCTTGGCAGAAAAACAGACACATAGACCAATGGAATAGAATTGAGAACCCAGAAATAAAACCACATAAATATGGACAGATAATTTTTGACAAAGAAGCTAAAAACATACAATGGAGCAAAGACAGCCTCTTCAATAAATGGTGCTGGGAGAATTGGATAGCCACGTGCAAAAGAATGAAACTGGACTGCTATTTGTCACCATGTACCAAAGTTAATTCAAAATGGATCAAAGACTTAAGCATAAGACCTGACACAATAAACTGCATAGAAGAAAACATAGGTACTAAACTTATGGACCTTGGGTTCAAAGAGCATTTTATGAACTTGACTCCAAAGGCAATGGAAGTAAAAGCTAAAATAAACGAATGGGACTATATGAAACTTAAAAGCTTCTGCACAGCAAAAGAAACCATTGACAAAATAAAGAGGCCACCAACTGAATGGGAGAAGATTTTTGCAAACAGTGCCTCCGATAAGGGGCTAGTATCCAGAATATACAAGGAACTCATGCAACTCAACAACAAAAAACAAACAACCCAATTGAAAAATGGGCAGAGGACTTGAAGAGACATTTCTCCAAAGAGGACATACAAATGGCAAATAGACATATGAAAAAATGCTCAACATCACTAATCATCAGAGAAATGCAAATCAAAACCACAATGAGATATCACCTCACCCCAGTCAGAATGGCTATCATCAACAAGACAAATAGTAACAAATGTTGGAGAGGCTGTGGAGAAAAAGGAACCCTCATACACTGTTGGTGGGAATGCAGACTGGTGCAGCCGTTATGGAAGGCAGTGTGGAGGTTCCTCAAAAAATTACGAATAGAATTGCCATATGACCCAGCAATCCCTCTCCTGGGTATCTACCCAAAAAATCTGAAAACATTTAGAGATAAAGACACGTGTGCTCCAATGTTCATTGCAGCTTTGTTTACGGTGGCCAAGACATGGAAACAACCAAAATGTCCTTCGATAGATGAATGGATAAAGAAGTTGTGGTATATATACACAATGGAATACTATTCGGCGGTAAGAGAAGATGATATAGGAACATTTGTGACAACATGGATGGATCTTGAGAGAGTAATGCTGAGCGAAACAAGTCAGACAGAAAAAGCAGAGAACCATGTGATTTCACTGATATGTGGTATATGAGCCAAACTGACAACAATTGCTGGGAAGGAAAGTCTCAAATTATTGAAAAAATGCTCTGGAAAATGACCATTTTGCAAATTATTTTATACATTAGAAACAAAGGAGGAGGGATACATGAAATCCATTGGTTTTAGATTAAGGAGGTAGGAGAAAGTAAAGTGGGGAAATCTCTGGGACTGGATAAAAAGTACAATGGAGGGACACACTTTTTTTACATTGGTGTATACAGGATAATAGCATTTTATAGCACATAGAGTTAGTATTTGGGGAACAAAATAATAATGAGGGATTGTGTAGTTTCCTGCTCTGGTGTGATGGGCTGTGCTGCCTGGTGATTCTGGAAAGGGATTACTCTGACATTCCAAGAGTATGTTATTTTAGACACAAAAAGACAACAGATAAGTTCATTTAAGGTAAAGATTGACCATTCTCAAGGAAGCTACAGACCAAGGATGTGACTACCAGGCATAACTTACTTTTACTTTAGAATTTTTATGTTTAGATGATCTTATGTGGCTATTTTCAGCTTCCTGAGCTTGTCAGGTTTAAGTTGTGGCCCCTTTTCTATCTACAGTAGACATTATTAATCAAATGTGGTCAATATTCTTGCTTAACTCCATCTTGGAATAATTCACAATGTAGCATTCCAGAGCATCAATACCAATTAATGGGGGTTGGTAGGGGTGATAATAGGCATCCATGATCTTCTTAAACCATCAAGAATTACATACAAAATGAAGTGAGAACATGAGCAAATAAAAGTGTTAATATCAAAAATTCTGGAATTATGGAAGTATTTGACCAGCTACTATCCTTCAAATCAGACAACATGGGTGAATAATTGTCTCATATGGCAAGATTTAAGGTGAGGGTGGAAGGAGAAATTGTAAAACATCAGTTTGGTCAACAAGTCGTGTTTAAGAATGAATTATGAAAAACTGTTTTGGGCTAAAAGAGTTAAGGAATCCTGAGGTCAGAAAGAGAAAAAAATCAAGGGAAAAATAGAAAAACCGGGGAAAAAGTGTGAGTATGTAAGTGAAAGAAGTGAGGCAGGTAGAGAAAAAAAAGGAAGCAGAATCTTTTGCTTTAAATGAAAACAGACATCACTATCTCTCTGAGTTTCATTAAATATTTAGGGCCATGTACTGGCCTTTCTGATACTCAGCCCACTGAAATGCTCAAGTGATTCTGATTTAAAGCTGTATTAATTGTGAAGTTCACAAAAAATATTCATTTGCCTGGCCACAAAGAGCAAATTCGTTTTAATGTAAAAACAAAAGGCAAAACTTAAAAAAAAAAACCACTTTATTTTTATCTTTTTTCTTTGAAAATGTTTGTATTTTTGCGACAAATTAAAATACATAAAAGTAAAATGAATAATATAGAAACAGAATATGAGCTTTGTAAGGTGATTCCGTTTCTCTATTTTATTCTCTACTTAATATAACTAAGTGATGGAGGAATATTTTTCCTGTGAGTCCCCAAAAGATGTAGATGGTGTTGGATCTGCCAGCAGTTTCCGGGTGTAGGCCGGGATCATGTCTCGTGAGACCAAAGAATGAAAACACAGACCCAGGATAGGCAAAGAGTTTTAAAAAGAGGATAGTTTATTGAAAGCAAAGAGTCAGAATTGTACACCTGAAATCTATGTAATTTTACTAACAATTGTCACCCCAATAAATTTAATAAAATAAAATTTTTTAAAAAAAAGGAAAGAAAGCAAAGAGTCAGAGCTCCCAAGCGGGAAGGGGTCCCTAATGGGAGTGACCCATGACTGAGGCAAAAGCTGTTACTTTTATACCTTCCCTTGCCTGTTTGGGAAAGGAGAGCTGTTTGAAGAAAGGAACTGTTTGAAGAAGGGAACTGGCGCCTTCTAATGAAATTTGTGTATCATGTTTGTTCTGTTTGTCCATCCTGGAGGAATAACCCACTCTTATCTATCAGATCTGCTCCAATTTTCAGGCCAAAAGGAATTTTATAATTAACCTCAAGGCCTTGTTACATTATGTCCTGGAGTAAAGGAGTGATTTCAAAACTTGGAGTTTTAGGATATGGCTGTCTTTTTTTCATTTCACCAGGGACCTCCCTGTCTACCTAGGGACATGCTAACTATCCTATCTTACCACCATTATCAGGAGAAGCTCTGCAAAAGGCCTAGGGCACCGTAAGGCCTTCTGTCATCTTCCAGCTGCCTGTAACACTCAGCATCAGAAAAATCCTCCGGTGATGTTTAAGTTGGTAGGGGCATGATTTCAGGAAGTCACAGGAGTGGATTGAGTGGTGTGCACTAGGCTAGTGCAGATTCAGAATTGGCACAAGTACTGAGCCTGGGGTTACTCAAAAGGCTCAGAGCACACTGAGGCCAACTGCCAACAAACCTGGTGCCTGAGGATTCTCAAGACTAACAATTGTCACCCCAATAAATTAAAAAAAAAAAGAGTTGTCCAAGTAACTGCAACATGGGAAAACCTTGGATGCCCACTGGCTGCCAACTGTTGAAAACTCATGGAGATGTGCAAGAATTTGGTGAGGTGAGGTCTCAGGGAGTCAAAAGGGTGAAGCTAGCGGATTTCACCATGCCAATGAAAATTTTGCTGTGTGGTGGGAAGGCTCAACACAGGAAAGATGATGTCTACCTGTGAACTACACTAGAGGAGGGCTCAACATAGGGGTAGTGGTGGCTGTCCCTCTAGCCCTCGTTCTGAAGCCACTCAACTGAGTGTCTCCCTATATGTCTCTGATACCTCCCAATCTGCTGTTCCTCTGTTGGAGCCCAGGGTGTGTGTCTGGATGTGAGCCATACGTGTGAGGGCCCTTTAGAGGAACACCTGGGTTTCCCAAGACTTCTGTCTCACCCTAAAAGATGGAATCCTCACTGATTTACAGCCAGATGTTGTGGAGTTCCTCTTCCTGGTACTGATATTCCAGGCTGGGGTTCCTGGTGTGAGGCTGAGAGCCCTCACTGCTCAGGAGAGACCTCTGCAGCCAAGATATCCCTCCCAATCTTCGACCACCACATGTGGGTGTGGAACTAGCCCATTTCACATCTCTGCCCCTCCTATCAGTCTTGTGGCTTCCTCTTTATATCCTTAGTTTTAGGACTTCTGTTCATCTAGACCTCAGATGGTTCTCCAGGTTGATTGTTCTATAAATTATTTGTAATTTTAATGTGGTCATGGGAGGAGACAAGAACAGCATTTACCTACTCCACCACCTTGACAGTACACCAAATCTTTTCTTAATTGGTTTTGTTAAAGTTTAATTTTAAGTAAATTATTTACAACTGTTTCCTTTCTTGGTGGGGCAGGTTCTGAAAATGATGGTATTCTCATTGATTATGATATGTTATGTGTTTTAAAATATGTTGGTTCTTCCATGTTTTTGTTTCTGTTTTGTTTGTCTATATGATTCTTTATATTTCACATATAAGCAAAATCACATTGCATCTGTCTTTCTCTGTCTGACATGCTCTGCTCTGCACAATAACTTCCAGGTCCATCCGAGCCACTGCAGATGATAAGAACCATTCCCTTCCTGGTGAGCAATATTCCATTGAATACATGTATCACCTACTCTTCATCCATTCATCCATTAATGGACACACAGACTGCCTCCAAATCTTGGCCATTGTAAACCATGCTGAAATGAATTTTTTTTTTAATTAAATTTATTGGGGTGACAATGGTTAGTAAAATTACATAGGTTTCAAATGGACAATTCTATAATACATCATCTATATATCACATTGTGCGCTCACTACCCAGTCAGTTCTTCCATTACCATATATTTGAACCCTTTTACCCTCTTATGGGTGCACATGTGCCCTCAAAGTAGCATTTTGGATTTCTTCTGATAAATAACCAGAAGTGGGATTACTGGATCCTTCTTTGTCCCTTGTTATAGCATTTGTTTTAAAGTCTATTTTGTTTGGTATAAATATCGCTACCCCAGATTTTTTCATTTGTTTGTTTACTTTTCATGAAATATCATTTTACGTTCAGTCTGTGTGTCTCTTCTGATCTGAAGTGAGTCTCTTGTAGACAGTATATGTAAAGGTCTTTTATTCTTTTCCATTCAACTACACTATGTCTTTTGATTGAAGCAATTAACTAATTTACAGTCAAAGTAATTGTTGATAGATACGTAGTTATTATTCATATTTTTTTATCTTTTTGTTTTTGTTTTTTTCTTATCTTAAGGAAGTCCCCCTAACATTCCTTCTAATACAGGTTTGGTGGTGATTAACTCCTTAAGCTTTTCCTTTTCTGGGAATCTTTTGATCTCTCCTTCAATTTTGAATGGTAAACTTGCTGGTTAGAGTAGTCTTGGTTGTAGGTCCTAGACTTCATCACTTTGAATATTTCATGGCACTCCCTTCTGGCTTGCAGTTTCTGTTGAGAAATCAGCTGATAGTCTTATGGAAGCTCCCTTATAGGTAACTAACAGATTTTGTCTTACCACTTTTAAGATTTCCTCTTTGCCTTTAAGCTTAATTGTGATGTGTCCTAGTGTAAACCTCTTTGGGTTCATCTTGTTTGGGACTCTGTGCACTTCCTGGGCTTAAATGTCTACTTCCATCACTGGGTTAGGAAAGTTTTTTGTCATTATTTCTTCAAATGGATTTTCAATTCCTTGCTCTCTCTTATCTCTTTCTGGTACCCCTATGATGTGAATGTTAGTACACTTGATGTTGTCTCAGAGGCCCGTTAAACTATTCTCATTTTTTGGATTCTTTCTTCATTTTGCTGTTCTGGTTGGGTGTTTTATGCTACCTTATCTTTCAAATTGCTGATTCGATCCTCTGCTTCATCTAATTTATTGATGATTCCCTCTGATGTATTCTTCATTTTAGTTATTGTATTCTTTATTTCTGACTGGTTCTTTTTTATATCTCCTATCTCTTTGTTGAAGTACTCCCTGAGATCACTGAGCATCCTTATAGTCATTATTTTGAACTCTGCCTCAGGTAGATTGCTTTTCTTTATTATGTTTAGTCTTTTTCTGGAACTTTGTTCTGTTCTTTTATTTGGGACATCTTTCTTTGTCTCCCCATTTTGGTTTCTTCTCTGTATTTGTTTCTATGTATTAGGTAGGTCTACTATGCCTCCCTGTCTTAATAGAGTGGCCTTGTTTAGTAGGTGTCCTGTGGTGTTCAGTGGCTCTCTCTCCCTTGCCACGTGAGCCAGGTGATCCAGTTGTGTCCCTTGTATGGATTGTATGTGCCCTCCTGTTGTAGTTGAGTCTCAGTTTCTGTTTGTATGTTAATGGGAGGGATTGACTCTTGAGTTAGGCTGGTCATGACTACAATGGAGGAGCTATTGTGCAGGAGCTGGCCCTATGGAGCAGGATTCACTTTAGCAGGGCTCTGGTGCTTGCCTAGTATGCCTTTCAGTGTATCATCCTTGGAGGTACTCAGGTGATGATATGGCTTGTTCCTAAGCTGGCCACTGGACATGCCAGCCCCAGAGCCTCCTGGGAGGGGCCCCACCACAGGCCAAGTTCCACTGCAGCCTGTGCTCTGCCCTGGGGCAACTGAGAAGAGCCAAAAGCAATCCTCAGATGGCCTCCACATGCCCTGGGCTTGGAAGTGCCTGCAGAGGCCAAGCCATGAACTAAGGCCAGGTTTTGCTATTGTCGGGCTTTCGGCAAGAGGTACGGGACACAGCCAGATGCTGCTTGTTATTGTTTTGTGAACTGTGAAGAGATTTTAGGAAATTCTGCAGCATGAGTCAAGACAGGCCACTTGTAAGGAAAAGACACTGGAAGCAGCTTGGGTGGTATTGAAAGTTGGGTGGGGCAGTGTCTCAGAGAATCAGAGGATGAGGCAAACTAATGGTGTTAGCCAGGTTGATGGCAACTCAGACACGGCAGCCACCTGTGTCTACATGCTATGAGTTGGAAGGGTTCAATAAAGAAAAATTGGCTTCTACTAGCTCCTCCTACTGGGAGAAAGCTGCCCCTCCAGCTCTTGTTTTGAAGCCAGACCTCCCTGTATATCCCTGGCACCTTTCAAGCTGCTGCTACAGTGTTGGAGCTCAAAGTGTGTGAGTCTGTCAGCAAATAAGTTTGTTACAGGCCCTTTAAGAGGAATGCCTGGGACTTCAGCTGCCCTCATTTGACACAGTCATAATCTCTGCTGGTTTTCACAGCCAGAAGTTATGGGGACTTCTCTCCCTGATACTGGAACTCTAGGCTGTGAAGCCTGGTGTGCGGTTGTGACCTCTTGTTCCTTTGGTGTGTGTGTGTTGGGGGGACTTCTGCAGCTGAGATATCCCTCCAGATTTTTAATGGTCACTCCCAGGTGTGGGACCAACCTGTTCTGCATCTCTGCCCTGCTTATCAGTTTTGAGGTGTCTTCTTCTGTATATCCTTAGTTGTAGGGCTTCAGTTCAGATAGGTTTCAGGTGACTCTTAATGATGGTTGTTCTGTAGATTAGTTGTAATTTTGATGTGATATGAGATGAAACAAGCACAGCATTTAGCTACTTTACTATTTTGACTTGGAAAAACGTTGGTTCTTTTGAAACATTCATTGAGTCCCCACAACTTGTCAGGCATGCACTGGTCATCCTCACCCCTTAGCTAAATCAACAACGGCCATTTGGCTTTGGGTTTGGGATCCTTTTATATAGATGAAGGGAAGGTAGGAAAGTTGAAAGTTTGTCAAGAGTGTCCCTAACATTTCTCAGTATTTTTTATAATAATTCCTATTGTAAAAAGATCTACTAGATTTTGGTTTAAGAATCTCAAATTCAGTTGCTACTGTTTTTCATCTCTAGCACATGAAAAATACCTAAAACTGTATCTTGATAGTAGTTAGAGAGTAAGTGTGGCACAAATTCTTTCCGTTTTCTGACTGTGATGTCAATCTCCCACTACTGCATTCAAGCAAAATGCTGAAGGCCCTCTCTGTTGATAATCTTAATGGTAGATTTTTTTTTTAATTTTTATTTTATTAAATTTATTGGGGTGACAATTGTTAGTAAAATTACATAGATTTCAGGTGTACAATTCTGTATTACATCATCTATAAATCCCATTGTGTGTTCACCACCCAGTCAGTTCTCCTTCCATCATCATATATTCGATCCCCCTTACCCTCATCTCCCACCCCCCACCCCCCGCCCCCCTTACCCTCTGGCAACCACTAAACTATTGTCTGTGTCTATGAGTTTCTGTTTCTCATTTGTTTGTCTTGTTCTTAACAATCCAGTCTGCTGTCCTGGTGTTTTCTAGTTGCTTAGAGCTTGTTGTCAGCAGCCCATTTGGCAACCTGGTAGGAGAGCTTAATTAGCAGGGAAAGTTGAAGAGTGTTACCCAGAGGGAGCAGGAGTTATGTGTCCACTGGGAGCCTGGAAGACAAACAAAGAATTTGGGAAACTTTTATTTTCTCTGTTGGGGAATCTTTTTCTCCATAAGACTAGAGTTCAAACAGGGGCCAGTACCTTGTTGCCACCACATGAGAGACACAGAATCAAAGTGACCTGAAAATGAATGTTGGTTAGAACGGGGATCAGAAATTTGACTTGCAGTCAGAAAGCCAAAAGAGATATGTTGCTCTCCACAGTAAAAGGTTATTGATTACTGCAAATAAGAACTCACTATTGCCTGAAGTTTAAGTTTATTCAATCTTTTGCCCTTTGAGAGCCTCTTGCTGTTAAGAACTGCTATGGGATTTAGCACTTGTTTAATATAAAATGAATTATTTGTGATCAGTCATGACTGCTATCATAGGTTAAAAGTCTGCTGTCAAGGTGATATTGAAGAACACTTAACATAATGTAGATTTTACTGAATGGCCATCTTCAAAGGGATCTTAGCACCACACATCCTGGCATTCTCACCACTGTGTCTGACCTTCAGAATTGATGGATTTGGTGCTGGAACAGCAGACTCTTTTTTAAAATGTCCTACTATTGTACAAGAAGGTACCATGTTATTTTAAGCTGGAGAAATGGAAAAGCAGTACCATGATATAGACAATATAAATTAGGTTTGCAATCATTGATACACGTACCAGTGTGATATCAGAGAAAAGGGTTAATCATGCCTGTGTCTACCAAGTTCTTGTATCTACAATCTCTTTAGCAAGAGTCTGGGCATTCATAACATAACCTGAGGTCCACATAACCTAAGAGGCTTTTTGTAGCCTACGCTTCTCTGTTTTGTAGCTTGCTCTTCTCTGTTTCTAGTTTATAGGATAACTTTTTTTTTCTGAAATTATGTGCTTTATTTGTAAGATTACAAAAGTAATACCTAGTGATAAATGCCATTAATATTTTTAAACTACTTTTAGTGTATTTTTTCAGTTTACAACAAAATTGAGAGGCAAGTATAGAGATTTTCCATATACCTCCTAACCTATGTGTAGCCACCCCTGTTACTAACATCACTCACTAGAATGGCAAGTTTTTTATTAAGCATGAACTTACATTGACACATCATTATCACCTAAAGTCCAGAGTTTACCTAGGAGTTCACTTTAACAATACATCATATGGGTTTAGACAAATGTATAATGACGTATCCGTCATTGTATTATGCAGAGTATTTTTACCATACTAAAGATTCTCTGTGCTCTGAAAATTTATCCCTCCACCCATCCAAACCCTGGGAAGCACTGACCTTTTTATTGTCTTCATAGTATTTCCTTTTTCAGAATGTCATATAGTTGGAATCATACTGTATGTATACTTCTAAAACTGGATTCTTTCAGTTAGTAACAAGCATTTAAAGTTCCTCTATGTCTTCTTGGCTTGATAGTTCATTTCTTTTTAACATGAAAAAACATTCCATTATCTGGATGTACCACAACTTATTACCTACTGAAGAACATGTTTATTGCTTCCAAGTTTTGACAAGTATGAGTAAAGATGTTATAAACATACTTGTGCAGGTTTTTGTGTGAACATATTTTCAACCCCTCTATGTAACATAAAACATGTAGGTAAACATACATAATAAAATACATTGTTGCTATCATTTTGAACAAATTGTTATTTGTTAGATCAATTAAGTATAAGAAAAATAAATTCTTTATTTTACTTCATTTATTCCTTCGATGATCTTCCTTTTTTATGTAAATTTGAGTTTCTGACCTCCATTATTTACCTTCTTTCTAAATAATTTCTTTCAACTTCTCTTATAAGACAGGTAAGTTTACTAACAACAAATTCCCTCAATTTTTGTTTAAGAAAGTCTTTACTTTTTCTTAATTTTTGAAAGAAACTTTCAGAGTACAGACTTCTGTGCTGGTGCTTCTTTTTCTCTCAACACTTTGAATATTTCAGTCCACTCTCATTTTACTTGCATATTTTGAGTAAAATCAGACGTAACTCTCATCTTTGTCCCTCTATAGGTAAACTGCATTTTTTCCCCTCTGTATTTTTAAAGGACTTTTTCTTATCTTTGATTTTCTGTACTGTGTAAATGAAATGCCAAAATGTAGTTTTTGTTCATTTTCCTTTTTTAAAAATTTATTTATTTATTTATTTATTTATTTATTTATTTATTTATTTATAAGGTTATCCTGCTTGGTGATTTTGAGCTTCCTAAATCTGTGGCTTGGTGTCTGACATTAATGTGGAAAAATTTATCTCAGTCATTATTGTTTCAAATATCTTTTCTGTTCCTTTCTCTCTTCCTGTTCTTTCTATTAGAATTCCCATCATACTTATGTTACACCTCTTATAGTTGTCCCATATTCCTTGGATATTTAATTCTGTTATTTTTTTTCACTCTTCATTCTCTTTGCTTTTCTGTTTTTAGGGATCCTATTGATATACCCTCTAGGTCAGAAATTCTTTCCTTGGATATTTTTGGTCTACTAGTAAGTTCATCAAAGGTATTCTTCACTTGTCTTATCGTTTTGTCTCTAGCATTTATTTTTGTGGGTTTTTTTAAGGATTTTTATCTCTTGCTTACATTGCCCACCTCTTCTGACATGCCATATATTTTATCCATTAGAACTCTTAGCATATTAATCATAGTTGTTTTAAATTCTCAATCTGATAATTCCAAAATCCCTGCTATGTCTGTTTCTGATGCTTAATCTGTGTCTTCAAATTGTGCTTTTTGCCTTTTGGTATATGTTGTAATGTTGCCTTGATAGCTGGACATGTTGTACTGGGTAAAATAAACTTCTGTAAATAGGAGTTTAGTAACATGATGGTGAGATTGTAGAGTAGTGAGGGGAGCATTCTATAGCCCTATGGTTAGATCTCAGTCTTTGAGCCTATGCCACTGAACCAGAACTTCACAAGTAGTTTCTCAGTGTTTTCTCCATGCTTAAGTAGGCCAGGATGCCTAGAATGGCTT
Organism: Rhinolophus sinicus; assembly: GCF_036562045.2. Lineage (NCBI taxonomy): Eukaryota > Metazoa > Chordata > Mammalia > Chiroptera > Rhinolophidae > Rhinolophus > Rhinolophus sinicus. The sequence goes on along the minus strand of NC_133761.1, from coordinate 40,586,064 downwards.
GGAGCTGGGTATTTCCCTTCCCCATGCCAATTAGGCTTTGACAGTGACCCAGGAAAGTTAGGTTTTGGTTAATTGATTTTCTCTTAGGGCAGAACTTGTTAAGAAGAAAACAGTTCACTGGTATATTCCAAATGGTTCATTTACCCCTCCCCCAACTGGCACTCCAAGGGGATTTTTCTCTGCTATTTACTATGGGAACCTGGTCAAGCCTCTGGACATAAATCTCACAATATTTTGAGACTCCCTTCCCCCCACTGATGTTCCCTCCTGGATATTTTAACTCTCAGAGTTGTCTAAACTGAGTCTTCAGTAATTCATCAATTACTATCTGGTTTTCCTACCCCCACACTGGTTCCGATTGCAGTTTCCACTCATGAGTCTTTGTTCTGGGAAGCCACCACTCCCTGCATTTGCCTTTCTGTCTCTCCAATCTTGGGGCAACAATTTACCCTGTGTCCTCCCCTCTCTTATGGATTGGAGAAGATATGTTGATTTTTCATTCTGTTGAGATTTTTACTTATTAAGATAATGTGATGATTTCCATGCTCCTTACATGCACTTCTGGACTGAACTATTTTTTGAATCCATAAAGTATGACATCATTAACATTTTGAAAATGTATTTTCTTTACAAAGTTGTCTTTTAATTTTTGACGTTCATTTTACCACACTGGAATATTTTCAAATTGGAATATTCTATTTTTAACCTACTAGTGAGTACATTTATAATTTATAAAATAATTTAAGCCATTTCTGTAGTCATACAAATTAGGTTTCCATCCTAATTCTTCAGATGATAAATTTTATAACCAACATTTTCCTTATACCTGCAAATTCTTCATTTTTTTATTTATAAAATATAGGATTTATACCAGGATCATGATTATAAAATTAATAATTTGATATAATGTCTTTTCTAGAATGTCTGATATTTGCATTCAGCTTTGATACCATATTAGAAATAATCATTTGTTCAGTTTCACTGCTCACTTTTAATCTTATGTAATAACGTTCTCTCTTTTTTATTTTTTAGTATTTTCTTTGTTAGTCAGGTGGAGCACATATTCAATTAACTGCTTCAGGAGAGATATGTGGGTGGTATACTTTCTGAGTCCTTGCATGTCTGAGAATATCTTTCTGCTGCCTTATTACAGGAACCAGTGGTACAGAATTCTTGCATCAAACCCTTTTTGCCCAGAGCTCTATGGATAATTACTACCTCAAGCAGTGCTCCAGAGAAAATGAACAGCCTGTTTTTGATATTAATAGTAACTCTATTTTTTGTGTGTGTCAATACTTTTAACATTTTTTGTTTATTCTTGAAAATAAACTAGTAAACTAGTACATGCCAATGTTCTTTGTAGTTCCATGAAGCCTTTCTTCGTTATATCTGTGACCTAATACTTCTTTTTCCATCTCAGGGAAGTTTTCTTCCACTTTATTCTTAACTATGTGACCTTTGTGCCATATGCTCTGTTATTTCTTTATGAGGTTATTATTTTGCACAGATTGGTCTCCTGAATCAGTACTTTAAGTCTTATAGTTTTCATCCCTTTATCTATAAGTTTTGGAAATATTTCTTAAATTAATCTTCTGCTTCACTAACTTGATTTTATTTAGTATTAATTCGTTAATTGACAGACCCCATCATGGACTTTAATAATCATTCAAAATAGACTTCTGTGTTCTAGTTTTTTGTGTTGTTTTTTTTATAGATCCTTTGCTCATTTTTATGGAGGGGGATGGGCATAGTTACCCAGTATTAACTCACAGCAAAGCAGAAATTGAGAAGTTCTGTCAGCTATTATTTCAAGTGACTGCCTGAAAACTTTATATCTAGATGAAGGAGCTTATATTTGCTGTAAAATTACAATAACTGTTCAGAGAGCCCACAGTCTTGGGAGAAAGGTGAGGCAGCTAAGGCAATAGGCAGATTCAGCATGAATCCCTTCATCTGTTCAGAAACATTATTTCTTTATTCTTGTCTGTTCTTATGTGGCTACCTACTCAAGAACAAACTGAAGTAGTGTTTATCCTCTGTCAATTTTAGGTACCTGGGCCAGAGCCCAGCCTGCAGTGTTGCCCTAAACTTTGCTTATGGTGGACCCATGATTAGGGCTGCCTGATTTAGCAAATAAAAATATAACACACTCAGATAAATTTGATTTTCAGATAAACAATAGATTTTGCTCTTGTGTATGTTACAAATACCGCATGAGACATAGTTATTAAAAAATGTGTTGTTTACCTAAACTAGGCATCCTGTATGTTACCTGGAAAACCTACCCATAAGCCACATCCTGCTTTTCAACACTCCATTTAATTCTTAAGGATAGTATTCTTTCACAAGACACAAGACTGCATCATAGTGCCTTCCGGGTCTTCCTTCACTCAGGTCCTATCTGCATTCTTCCTTGTGGAAATCCCTTGATATTTCGTGTCAATTTCAGATGTAACATATAGGTTCCAGAACTGAACTGATGCTGGTTTCACAATATTTTTATATTTCAGTGATAATTTCTGTAGAATTCTGGAGGGATGTAAGAGTGTGTGTGTGTGTGTGTGTGTGTGTGTGTGTGTGTGTACATGAAGTAAGGAGAAGATTTTGATAGATAAAAAGAAAGTTAAATGCTTGTGCTTACACTGTCATTATACTAAAAAGTTTTGTCACATCTAATTCAACTTTCTAGAGCTCCTGTGCCTAGCTGCGTAGCCCCATTAAAAATGGTTGGACAGTACCCCATTAAAATTAAATCAAGCAAAAGGAATTATATGGTTAGATAAACTGGGCCATCTTATGCTGTAAATGATTTAACAGACTGAGAAAGCTGGCTTTCCCCAAACTATCCCCTTCGAGATTTGTTTTCCCAACCCCTCTCTATTCTATGTTTACTACCTTACCACTGGAGTTCATCTACCCCTCTGGGAAGTTAATAAACCAAAAGAAGATAAATGCTCCATGGGAAACTGTCTACCAATAGAAAGTAATCATACTAACATTTATTGAATATTTAATATATACCAGGCACCAAGCTAAGTGTTTTATATACCTTACCTCATTTGCTCCTCTCTACACTCAATAGAATGGTTATTAACCCTCCTTTTCCAGACAAGGAAACATATAACCAGAGAGCTTAACAGTCTTGGCATAGGCCACACAATAAGATTTGAATGCAGTTTTTCTACTCTACTATATCATTCCAGAGTTCCTTATTCTCAATTGCCCCTTTTAGAAACAGTTGGGATTTTGTTTGGGCCTGCTCAGTTCTTTTCTCCTTCAATTTCTCCTACAGAAACAACTGTGGGTTTAGGTGTTAGTGTATGTTACTGATTTCCATTATCAGTATCACATTGCATGTTGCCCCCACGATCATACTCAGATAGCCATCAAAGGCAACTTTCTCTTCCTGTAGTTAATAAAGCATTGTTCCTATATGCAGAGGTTGTTTTATTTATCCACCAACTCACAGAGCATCAAATAAAATTTTATGACCTAGAAAAAGTCTAAAATATGGAATTCAAAAGGGAATACAAAGCTAAAATATATTGAGTAGCCAGTTCCCAAAACAAAGTGGATCAAAGGAAAATCCCTAGTACCTGCTCATAATTGTGTTGCTTATTTACTTTGCGCACTGGTGGCTCATATTAATTACAGGAGATCCCCTGTAATTTTCATGATGTTTATCAATGGTCCACATTGTCTCCAGTTGTTTCCACTGAAAGAAATAACTTTCCAATGCCATCATTCTGTGCATTATGCGGTGTTACTATCGCAGTAGCTTGTAATGAAACAAAGTATTTAACTCACACTACCACAGTGCATTCCAGTGCATTCATCTCATGAAAATTTCTGACCATACCTTTGGTTGATTATTAAAATGAAGGGTCATGAAAGGCCTAGAACCAATGAATGTCACATGAATGTCCTCACCAAATCATTTCACTTTTGATACTTCTTGTTGGGCCACTCCATTGCTGGAAACTCGTATGAAAAAATATAGGCATAACTGTGATTGTATTGTGAAGCTTCAGAGAAGAAGGTACAAGAATGAGAAATAAACAATTACAAATTGAGTGCCTACTATGTACTTATTGCTTTCCACGTGCTACTTAATGCCCAAACAACCCTATGAATCATCTTCCATTGCTCTCTTTTTACAAAACCAGGAATGGGAAATCAGAGAAACTACATTATTTGCTGAAGGTAATGCAGCCCATTAGAGCATTATCTAGCTCAGAGTTAATCTATCTCTAAAGTTCCAAGTTTTCCCCCTTGAACCACAAACAACCTCTATTTCACTATCTATAAAATGTATTTCCTCAGAAGTAAACTTCTGGCTTCATGTATGAACATTTAGTGTCTTGCATTCATCTTAATCATTGTTAATTTTAATTTAAAAATATTTGTTGGATTAGCTGATTCTGACATGGATACATTTATAAATATAAAGGAACCATTTTCTTCAATTTACTGTTTGCATAGTTAAGCAAAAGTCAAGCAGAAATATATCTAACAAGTGAAATTTGCTACATTTTATAAATGCTAAGCTATTTAGTCCCAAACTTGGGATTCGACAGGGCCAGATTAAAACTCTACCACAAACATGAAAATACCCAAAGGAAGAGAAGCCACAAAGAGTGTAAATAAAGACAGAGGAAAAGCTCAGATTTTTTTTTTAAATTTTATTTTATTAAATTTATTGGGGTGACAATTGTTAGTAAAATTACATAGATTTCAGGTGTACAATTCTGTATTACATCATCTATAAATCCCATTGTGTGTTCATCACCCAGAGTCAGTTCTCCTTCCATCACCATATATTTGATCTCCCTTACCCTCATCTCCCACCCCCCACCCCCCACCAAACCAAAAACAACAAAAGAACAAGACAAACAAATGAGAAACAGAAACTTATAGACACAGATTATTTTTTGTTCTATATTTGTGGTCATAATTATTTCTTTTGTGGTTAAAGAAGAAAGGTTCACCTTGTTTTCTGTAAAAACGAGACGAGCAGATGCCCATTCCCCCAAAACTCAAATTAACTTTCTCAGAAGTTAGAGTCCTTGTCTCAGTGGGAGGTTGAGAGCAGTTAGTTTAACCTCAAAGCTGATATAATAGAAATGCTGTAAACATATATTTGGGGAGACATTAAAAGCAAAACAAACGCAACTTTAGAAGAAAAGATCAGGCTATAAACTAAGGTAAGACGAGTTCATAAAATGTTGTTTTCTAATTAACAGGTAGTGTTTTGTTGTTGTTTTGTTTTCTTTGCTGAATTTTTTTTAAAGTTTATTGGGGTGACACTTGTTAGTATAGTTACATAGATTTCAGGTGTACATTTCTGTATTACATCATCTATAAATCCCATTGTGTGTTCACCAGCCAGAGTCAGTTCTCCTTCCATCACCATATATTTGATCCCCTTTACCCTCATCTACCACTCCCCTGCCCCCTTAACCTCTAGTAACCACTAAACTTCTTTGCTGATATTTATCTCCCAGAATCAGGCTATTTCCCAGAGATAAACATTGCACATAGAATAGGATCTTAAACCAACAGACATGAAATAGTTGTAATAGGAAGCAATATCAATTAGTCAGTAATAAAACCTAATATTATCTTTCACCTAAGGCAGTCTTTAAACATTCAAATAATAATAGCAGCTAATATTTATTAAGCACTTATAATGGGTCTGGCCCAGTGCAAAGTGCTTTACATGGCACTCCTCGTGTGGACTAGCCATCATTTCAGGATTAATGGGGAAACAAAATTCTTCTCTTTAAGAGTAGCTGATTAAGAAAAGGTGACCAGTGCAGCTGGGGCCAGGCGCCTGTCTCAGCATGTGAAGTAGCACAGTGTCAACAGCTGCTATAGCAATCTGGAGTTTATGCAACCAGGCTTGATAATTGTGAATTGTCCTATTCAAAAGTGGGTAAGGGGGGCGGGGGGTGGGGGGTGGGAGATGAGGGTAAGGGGGATCGAATATATGGTGATGGAAGGAGAACTGACTCTGTGTAGTGAACACACAATGGGATTTATAGATGATGTAATACAGAATTGTACACCTGAAATCTATGTAATTTTACTAACATTGTCACCCCAATAAATTTAATAAAATAAAATTTAAAAAAAAAAGTGGGTACCACAGAGAATCAGAGACTGCATGTAAAATAGAGCCAGATAAGAACGTAGATTCCTATTTATGATTAGGGGCTCTGTTCATGTGTTCATTCACACAAAACTGGCATTCATTGAGCATCTTCTATGTACCAAGTGCTAAGATAGGTGATGAAGACACAAAGATAAATATGACATAATTCCTTTTGCAAAGGTGCTCTGGAAAAAGACAGACACTAGATCAGTAAGTCCCCAAAAAGCATAACTGTAAGAATGGAATAGTGGCATTTGCAACAACATGGATGGATCTTGACATTATTATGCTATGAGAAATAAGTCAGAAAGAAAAAGTTGAGAACCATATATTTTCACTGATATGTAGGATATAAAACCGAAGGCAACAAAGGAACAAGAAAACCAAAGAAACAAAACCTCATAAACACAGACAATAGTTTAGTGGTTACCAGAGAGTAAAGGGGGTGGTAAACAGGATCAAATATATGGTGATGGAAGGAGAACTGACAATGTGTGGTGAACACAAAATGTGATATACAGATGATGTATTACAGAATTGTACACTTGAAACCTATTAAACTTTACTAACAATTGTCACTCCAATAAACTTTAACTAAAAGAAAGAAAGAAAGAAAGAAAGAAAGAAAGAAAGAAAGAAAGAAAGAAAGAAAGAAAGAAAGAAAGAAAGAAAGAAAGAAAGAAAGAAAGGGCAGGAGTACTAGGTAGGAAGAAGGGGTTCATCCTGTCAGGGTATGTCAAAGGGAAGATAGAACTGGGTTGACAACTTGGATAAGAGAGAAAATAATATTTCAGGCAAATGAAACAGCATTCACAAAGCACTTATGCATGAACCAGCAAGGTTTATTATTTTATTATTTTTTTTATTTTTTCAATTAAAGTTTATTGGGGTGACAATTGTTCAATTGTTAGTAAAGACGTAGATGTCAGGTGCACAATTCTGTACTACATCATCTGTAAATCCCGTTATGTGTTCAACACCCAGAGTCAGTTCTCCTTCCATCATCATATATTTGATCACCTTTACCCTCATCTGTCACCCTCCTCCCCCTTTACTACTGAACTATTGTCTGTTTTTATGAGTTTTTGTTTCTCATTTGTTTGTCTTGTTCTTTTGTTGTTTTTGGTTCATATACCACATATCAGTGAAATCATATGGTTCTCTGCTTTTTCTGTCTCTCTTATTTTGCTTAGCATTATACTCTCAAGATCCATCCATGTTGTCACAAATGGTCCTATTTCATCTTTTCTTACCACCGAATAGTATTCCATGGTGTATATATACCACAACTTCTTTATCCATTCATCTAGCAAAGGACATGTTGGTTGTTTCCATGTGTTGGACACCGAAAATAAAGCTGCAATGAACATTGGAGCACACTTGTCTTTATGGATAAATGTTTTCAGATCTATTGTGCAGATACCCAGGAGAGGGATTTCTGGGTCATACGGTAAATCTATTTGTAATTTTTTGAGGAACCTCCACACTGTCTTCCATAACGGCTGCACCAGTCTCCATTCCCACCAACAGTGTATGAGGTTCCTTTTTCTCCACAGCCTCTCCAACACTTGTTACTATTTGTCTTGTTGATGATAGCCATTCTGACTGGGGTGAGGTGATATCTCATTGTGGCTTTATTTGCATTTCTCTGATGATTAGTGATGTTGAGCATTTCTTCATGTGTTTATCTGTCATTTGTATGTCCTCTTTGGAGAAATGTCTCTGCAGGTCCTCTGCTCATTTTTCAATTGGGTTGTTTGTTTTTTTTGTTGTTGAGTTGCATGAGTTCCTTGTATATTTTGGATATTAGCACCTTATCAGAGGCACTGTTTTGAAAAACCTTTTCTCATTCAGTTGGTTGCCTCTTTATTTTGTCGATGGTTTCTTTTGCTGTGCAGAAGTTTTTAAGTTTCATATAGTCCCATTAGTTTTTTAGCTTTTACTTCCCTTGCCTTTGGAGTCAAATCATAAAATGCTCTTTGAACCCAAGGTCCATAAGTTTACCACCTATGTTTTCCTCTATGCAGTTTATTGTTGCAGCTCTTATGCTTAAGTCTTTGATTCATTTTCAATTCATTTTAGTACATGGTGACAGATGTCAGTCCAGTTTCATTCTTTTGCACGTGGCTTTTCAATTCTGCCAGCACCATTAATCGAAGAAGCTGTTTTTTCTCCATTGTATGTTTTTTGCCTCTTTGTCAAAAATTGTCTGTCCATATTTATGTTTATTTGTGAGTTCTCAACTCTATTCCATTGGTCTACGTGTCAGTTTTTCTGCCAGTAGCATGCTGTTTTGATTATTGTTGCCCTGTAGTACAAGCTAAAGTCAGGGAGTGTGATACCTCCAGCATTGTTCTTTTTTTGTAAGATTGCTTTGGCTATTCAGGGTCTTTTGTGGTTCCAAACAAATCTGATGATTTTTTGTTCTCTTTCTTTAAAAATGCCATTGGGATTTTGATGGGGATTGCATTGAATCTGTATATTGCTTTGGGTAATATGGCCATTTTAACTATGTTGATTCTTCCAATCCATGAGCACGGAATATCTTTCTATTTCTTTGTGTCTTCTTCAATTTTTTTCAAAAATGTCTTGTAGTTTTCAGCATATAGGTCTTTCACATCCTTGGTTAACTTTATTCCTAGGTATTTTATTCTTCTTGCTGCAACTGCAAAAGGAATTGTTTTGTATTTCTTTTTACTTCTTTTTCTGATATTTCATTGTTAGTATATAGGAATGCAATGGATACGTTGATTTTGTAGCTGGCCATATTACTGTATTTGTTGATTGTTTCTAGGAGCTTTCTGGTGGAGACTTTAGGGTTTTCTATATATACCATCATGTCATCTGCAAAGAGTGACAATTTAACTTTTCCATTCCCAATTTGGATGCCTTTTATTTCTTTCTCTTCCCTGATTGCTCTGGGAAGGACTTCCAACACTATGTTGAAAGCAGAGGTGATAGGGGACATCCCTGTCGTGTTCCTGAACGTAGAGCAAAGGGTTTCAGTTTTTCACCATTAATTATGAGACTAGCTGAGAGTTCGTCATATATGGCCATTATTTTGTTAAGGTATTTTCCTTCTATACCTATTTTATTAAGTGTTTTAATCATAAATGGATGTTGTATCTTGTCAAATGCTTTTTCTGCATCAGTTGATATAATCATATGATTTTTGTCCTTTGTTTTGTTTATGTGATGTATCACATTGATGGATTTGTGGATGTTGAACCATCCTTGTGCCCCGGGGATGAACCGCTCTTGGTTGTGATGAATAATCTTTTTAATGCATTGTTGCATTTGATTTGCTAGAATTTTGTTTAGGATTTTTGCATCTGTATTCATCAGAGATATTGGTCTGTAGTTTTCTTTTTTTGTGTTGTCCTTACCAGGTATTGGTGTCAGGGTAATGTTGGCCTCATAAAATGAGTTAGGGAGTACTCTTTACTTCAAATTTTTTGAAGAGTTTGAGCAGGATTGGTATTAGATCTCCTTTGAAGGTTTGGTAGAATTCACTAGTGAAGCCATCTGGTCCCGGACTTTTGCTTTTGGGAAAGTTTTGGATGACTGATTCAATTTTTTTACTAGTGATCAGTCTGTTTAGATTTTCCATTTCTTCATTGTTCAGCCTAGGAAGGCTATATGTTTCTAAGAACTTGTTCATTTCTTCTAGGTTATTGAATTTGGTGGCATATAGTCCTTCATAGTATTCTTGGATGATCCTCTGTATTTCTGTGGCATCCGTGATAACTTCCTCTTTTTCATTTCTGATTTTGTTTATTAGTGTCTTCTCTCTTTTTGTCTCAGTGAGTCAAGGCAAAGGTTTGTCAATTTTGTTAATCTTTATAAAGAACCAGCTCTTTGTCACATGTATTTTTTCTGTTGTCTTTTTGTTCTCTATCAAATTTAGTTCTGTTCTGATTTTCATTCTTTCATTTCTTCTGCTGACTTTGGGTTTTATTTGTTCTTCTTTTTCTAGTTCTTTTAGGTGTAACGTGAGGTTATTTATTTGGTATTTTTTGTTTCTTGAGATAGGCATGTAAAAATATATATTTCCCTCTTAAAACTGTTTTCATTGTATCCCAAAAATTTTGGTGGGATGTATTTTCACTGTCATTTGTTTCTATGTATCTTTTGATCTCTCCTCCTATTTCTTCTTTGACCCGGTCATTCTTTAAAATTATGTTCCTTAGTCTCCATGTATTTGTGGTTTTCCTGCTTTCTTTTTGCAGTTGATATCCAATTTTAAAATCTTGTGATCAGAGAATATGCTTGGTATAATTTCAATCTTCTTAAATTTGCTGAGGTTAGTTTTATGTCCCAATATATGGTCTATCCTTGAGAATGTTCCATGTTCACTAGAAAAAAATGTAGAGTCTGATGTTTTAGGATGAAGTGCTCTACAAATGTCAATTATGTCCATTTCATCTAATGTGTCACTTTGGGCTGCTATTTCATTATTTAATTTCTTTTTCGATGATCTATCCATAGCGGTCAATGATGTATTTAAGGCCCCTAGTATAATTGTGTTTTGGTCAATTTCTCCCTTTAGTTCTGTTATTAGTTGCTTGGTATATTTCAGTGCTTCCTGATTGGGGGCATAAATATTGATGACTGTTATGTCTTGTTGTTGTATAGTCCCCTTTACCATTATGAAATGTCCCTCTTTGTCTCTTGTTATCTTTTTTACCCTGAAGTTTGTTTCATCTGATGTCAGTATAGCTACACCTGATTTTCTCTGGATACCATTTGCTTGGAGAGTCAATTTCCACCTAGTCACTTTGAGTGGGGTGGGGGTTAGGGTGAGGGTGAGTGTTTGGGACAGGGTTCGGGCTAAGGCTTCAGTCAGGTTTAGAGTTAGGGTCCAACCAGTGTTAGGGCCACAGTTAGCGTGAAGTTTGGGACAAGGTTAGGGTTGGAATTAGGGTGAGGGTGAGTGTTGGGAATGTGTTCGGGCTCAGGCTACAGCCAGGTTTATAGTTAGGGTCGGGCCAGAGTTAGGGACAAGGTTAAAGCGAGGTTTGGGACAAAGTTGGGTTGGGGGTTAGAATGAGGGTGAGTTTGATACAGGGTTTGAAACAGCTCCAGCTTCAGTCAGGTTTAGAGTTAGTGTCAGACCAGTGTTGGGGCCATGGTTATCGCGAGGGTTGGGGCAAGTTCAGCATGGAGTTAGGGTGAGGGTGAGTGTTGGGACAGGGTTCGGGCTCTGACTACAGTCAGGCTTAGAGTTAGGATCCGGCCAGTGTTACGGCCACGGTTAACGTGATGGTTGGGAAAAGGTTGGGGTGGGGGTTATTGTGAGAGTAAGGGTTGTGATAGGGATCGAGCTGTGGCTACAGCCAGGTTTAGAGTTAGGGTCCGACCAGTGTTGGGGCCTCTGTTAGTGTGAGGCTTAGGATAAGGTTGGGGTGAGGATTAGGGTGAGTGTGAGGGTTGGGAATGTGTTCGGGCTCAGGCTACAGCCAGATTGATAGATAGGGTTGGTCCAGTGTTAGGGCCACAGTTAGCACCAGGGTTGGGACAAAGTTGTGTTGGGTGTTGGAGTGAGGGTGAGTTTGGGACAGTGTTCGGGTTCTGGCGACAGCCAGCTTTACGCTTAGGGTCGCGCCAGTGTTAGGGCGAAGGTTAGCATGATAGTGGTGACAACGTTGGGGTGGGGATTACGGTGAGGGTGAGTGTTTGGGACAGGGTTCGGGAAAAGGTTCAGTCAGGTTTAGATTTAGGGTCCGACCAGTGTTGGGGCCACGGTTAGCACGAGTGTTGGGATAAGGTTGGGGTGGGAATTACGGTGAGTATGAGTGTTGGGAATGTGTTCGGGCTCAGGCTACAGCCAGGTTTATAGTTAGGGTCGGGCCAGAGTTAGGAACAAGGTCAGAGCGAGGTTTGGGACAAAGTTGGTTTGGGGGTTAGAGTGAGGGTGAGTTTGATACAGGGTTCAGTCTCCAGCTTCAGTCAGGTTTAGAGTTAGTATCAGACCAGTATTGGGGCCACGGTTAGCGCGAGTGGTGGGACAAGGTTGGGGAGGGTTTACGGTGAGGGTGAGCATTGGGACAGTGTTTGGGCTCTGGCTACATCTAGGTTTGGAGTTAGGGTAGGGCCAGTTTTATGGTCATGATTAGCGCCAGGGCTGGGACAACGTTGGGGTGGGGGTTAAGGTGAGGGTAAGTGTTGGGACAGGGTTCGGGCTAAGGCTTCAGTCAGGTTTAGAGCTAGGGTCTGACCAGTGTTGGGACCATGGTGAGCATGAGGGTTTGGAAAAGGTTGGATGGGAATTAGGGTGAATGTGAGGGTTGGGAATGTGTTCGGGCTCAGGCAACAGCCAGGTTTATAGTTAGGATCGGGCCAGTGTTAGGGTCACAGTTAGCTCGAGGGTTGTGAAAGTTTGGGGTGGGAGTTAGTGTGATGGAGTGTTGGGACAGGGTTCGGGCTCTGGCTACAGCCAGATTTAGAGTTAGGGTAGGGCCAGTGTTAGGGTCACGGTTAGCGTGAAGTTTGAGACAATGTTGTGGTGGGGGTTAGAGTGAAGGTGAGTGTTGCGACAGGGTTTGGGCTCTGGATTCAGTCAGATTTAGAGTTAGTTTCTGACCAGTGTTGAAACCACGGTTAGCATGAGGGTTCGGACAAGGTTGGGGTGGGCGTTACGGTGAGGGTAAGTTGGGACAGGGTTCGGGCTCTGGCTACCAATAGGTTTAGAGTTAGGGTCGAGCCAGTGTTAGTGTTATGGTTAGCGTGAGGGTTGGTACAATGTTAGGGTGGGGGTTAGGGATGGGACTGGGTTCGGGTTCTGGCTACAGCCAGGTTTAGAGTTAGGGTCGTTGCAGTGTTGGGGCCACGGTTATAGGCGATGTTGGGACAAGGTTGGGGCGGGGGTTATTGTGAGGGTAAGAGTTGGGACAGGGTTCGGGCTCTGGCTACAGACAGGTTTATAGTTAAGATCAGGCATGTGTAAGGGACACAGTAAGCTCAAGAGTTGGGGTGTGGGTTAGGGTGAGGGTGAGTGCTAGGACAGGGTTCGGCTGAGGCTTCAGTCAGGTTTTGAGTTAGGATCCGACCAGTGTGGGGTCATGGTTGGCGCAATGGTTGGGACAAGGTTGTGGTGGGGGTGAGAGTGAGGGTTAGTGTAGGGACACGGTTCGGGCAGGCCAGTATTAGGGACACGGTTAATGTGAGGGTTGGGACAAGGATGGGGTGGGGTTATTGTCAGGGTGAGGGATGAAACCGGGTTTGGGTTCTGGGAAAACCCAGACAATGCTGGGGGAGCTGTGGGCCTAGGCACATGGCCTGGCTGAGGGTGAGTACCCAAAGCCTGCGCTGGGGACCAGGAGCGGGTGGGGGTGGAGGCGAGGTTTGTGCAGCCTTCAGGTGCCAGCCAGTGTTGGGGCAGCCATGGGCCTCAGGCCAGCGTCTGGCTGAGGGTGAGTACCCAAGACCTGCTCGGGGGACCACGAGCAAGTGGGGGTGTGGACAAGGATTGTGCAGACTTCAGGTGCCGACCAAGCTGTGGCAGCCTTGGCCTTGGCAACCGCCTGGCAAAGGATGAGTGCCCAAGGCCTGCACGGTGGACCAGGAGTGGGTGGGGGTGGGGATGAGGCTTGTGCAGCCTTCAGGTACAGGCCAGTGCTGGGGCAGCTGTGTAATTGAGGACACCGCCTGACTGAGGGTGAGTGCCCAAGGCCTGTGCAGGGGACCAGGAATGGGTGGGGGAGGTAATGAGGTTTGTGCTTCCTTCAGGTGCAGGCCAGTGCTGGGACAGCAGCAGGCCTGGAGCCACCACCTGACCGAGGGTGAGTGCCCAAGGCTTGCGCAGAGTACCAGGAGTGGGTGGGGGTGGGGATGAGGTTTGTGCAGCCTTCAGGTGCCTGCCAGTGCTGTGGCTACCTCAGGCCTGTGGCAACCGTCTGGCTGAGGGTAATTGCCCAAGCCCTGAGCGGGGGACCAGAAATAGGTGGTGGTGGGGATGAGGTTTGTGCAGCCTTCAGTTGCCTGCAAATCCTGTGGCACCATTGGGCCTCGGGCAACCTCCTTGTTGAGGGTGAGTGCCCAATGCCTGCGCGGGGGACCAGGAGCCGGTGGGGGTATGAACAAGGTTTCTGCAAACTTCAGGTGCTGAACAGTGCTGGGACAGCCGTGGGCCTGGGGCCACCACCTGGCTGAGGGTGAGTGCACAAGGCCTGCTCAGGGGACCAGGAGCGGGTGGGTGTGGGGAAGAGGTTTGTGCATCCTTCATTTGCTGGCCAGTGCTGTTGCAGCCTTGGCCTGGGCAACCACCTGGCTGAGGGTGAGTGCCCAAGGCCTGTGCTGGGGACCAGGAGCATGTGGGAGTGGGGATGAGGTTTGTGCAGCCTTCAGGTGCCAGCAAGTACTGTGGCAGCCGCGGGCCTGGGGCCACTGCCTGGCTGAGGGTGAGTGTCCAAGGCCTGCGTGGGGGAGCAGGAGAGAGTGGGGGAAGGATAAGGTTTGTGCAGCCTTCAGGTGCTGGACGGTGCTGGGTCAGCTGTGGAACTGAAGCCACCGCCTGGCTGAGGGTGAGTGCCCAAGGCCTGCGCGGGCGACCAGGAGAGGGTGGGGGTGGGATAAGGTTTGTGCAACCTCCAGGTGCTGGCCGTTGCTGGGACAGCTGTGGGCCTGCTGCCACACCTGGCTGAGGGTGAGTTCCCAAAGCCTGCTCACGGGACCAGGAGCGGGTGGGAGTGGGGAAGAGGTTTGTGCATACTTCAGTTGCTGGCCAGTTCTGTGGCAGCCTTGGCCTGGGCAACTGCCTGGCTGAGGTTGAGAGCCCAAGGCCTCCATGGGGGATGAGGAGTGGGTGGGTGTGGGATGAGGTTTGTGCAGCCTTCAGGTGCCTGCCAGTGCTGTGGCAGCCTTCAGACTGGGCAACCGCCTGGCTGAGGGTGAGTGCCCAATGCCTGCACGGGGGACCAGGAGCATGTGGGGGTGGGGACAGGTTTGTGCAGCCTTCAGGTACTGGCCAGTGCTGGGACAGCCTTGAGTCTGGGGCCACCACATGGCTGAGGGTGAGTGCCCAAGGCCTGCTCTGGGGACCAGGAGCGTGTGGGTGTGGGGATTAGGTTTGTGCAGCCTTCAGGTGCCTGCCAGTGCTGTGGAAGCCATGGGCCTGCAGCAACCACCTGGCTGAGAGTGAGTGCCCAAGTCCTGCATGGTTGACCAGGAGAGGGTGGTGTGGTGGTTTAGGTTTTTGCAGCCTTCAGGTGCCGGCCAGTGCTGGGACAGCCGCAGGCCTGGGGCCAAAGCCTGGCTGAGGGTGAGTGCCCAAGCATACATGGGGGACCAGGAGCGGGAGGGGGTGGGGACGAGGTTTGTGCAGCCTTCAGGTTCCAGCCAGTGCTGTGGCAGCCTTGGGCCTTGGGCAACATCCTGGCTGAGGTTGAGTGCCCAATGCCTGCGCGCGGGACCAGGAGCGAGTGGGGGTGGGGACGAGATTTGTGCAGCCTTCATGTGCTGGCCATTGCTGGGACAGCTGCGGGCGGCACCACACCTGGCTGAGGGTGAGTGCCCAAGGCCTGCTCAGGGGACCAGGAACGGGTGGGCATGGGGAAGAGGTTTGTTCATACTTCAGTTGCTGGCCAGTGCTGTGGCAGCCTTGGGCCTGGGGCAACTGCCTGGCTGAGGGTGAGGGCCCAGGTCCTGCGTCGTTGACCAGGAGAGGGTGGTGGTGTGGATTAGGTTTTTACAGCCTTCAGGTCCTGGCCAGTGCTGGGACAGACGCGAGCCTGGGGCCACCACCTGGCTGAGGGTGAGTGCCCAAGTCCTGCTCTGGGGATCAGGAGCCGGTGGGTCTGGGGACTAGGTTTGTGCAGCCTTCAGGTGCCTGCCAATGCTGTGGCAGCCTTGGGCCTGGGGCAACCGCCTGGCTGAGGGTGAGTGTCCAAGTCCTGCTCAGTTGACCATGAGAGGGTGGTGGTGGGGATTAGGTTTTTGCAGACTTCAGGTGCTGTCCAGTGCCGGGGCAGCTTTGGAAATGAGGCCACCATCTGACTTAAGTTGAGCACCCAAGGCCTGCCCAGTGGACCAGGAGCAGGTCGGGGTGTGGATGAGGTTTGTGCAGCTTTCAGGTGCCTGCCAGTGCTGTGGCAGCCTTGGCCTGGGCCAACCGCATGGCTGAGGGTGAGTGCCCAAGTCCTGTGCAGCTGAGGGTGAGTGCCTAATGACTGCTAGGAGAACCAGGAGCGGTGGGGGTGGGGACGAGGTTTGTGCAGCATTCAGATACTGGCTAGTGCTGGGACAGCCAGGCTCCTGGGTCCACCACCTGGCTGAGGGTGAGTGCCCAAGGCCTGTTCTGGGGACCAGGAATGGGTGGGGGTGGGGACGAGGTTTGTGCAGCCTTCAGGTGCCTGCCAGTGCTATGGCCACCTTGGGCCTGGGGCAAACGCCTGCCTGAGGGTGCGTGCCCAAGGTCTGCATGGAGGACTAGGAACGGGCAGTGGTGTGGATGATCTTTTGCAGCCTTAAGGTGCCAGACAGTGCTGGTACAGCCACTGGACTGGGGCCACCGCCTGGCTGAGGGTGAGTGCCCAAGGCCTGCGCTGGGGACCAGGAGCGGGTGAGGGTGTGGACGAGGTTTGTGCAGCCTTCAGGTGCCAGCCAGTGCGGGGGCAGGTGTGTATCTGAGGTCACCCTCTGGCTGAGGGGAGTGCCCAATGACTGCGCGGGGAACCAGGAGCAGGTGGGGGTGGGACGAGGGTTGTGCAGCCTTCAGGTGCCAGCCAGTGCGTGGGCAGCTGTGGATCTGAGGTCACCGTCTGCCTGAGGGTGAGTGCCCAAGTGTCACGTCCAGCGCAACTCGGGCAGTGAGGGTGCGAGAAGGGGCGGTTTGGGTTAAGTTTTTAAGAAAGAAACAAACAGAGACTTAATGAAGTTAAATCTCTCCAAAGGCCAGGGGTCTCTCAGTCTCAGAGGACTGGAGCCCAGATTTGAGCTGACTGGAGGTTTTTATTAATAAGTCCACAAGGGAGTAGCAGTGTTTTTGGCATGGTCTGTGAGACTCACTTATCACGTTATAGAAACAACCCAAACCAAATATGTTGATCTTCAAACAGCTGGAGCAGATAGTCCTTGAGGTGAGGTATGCACTTCTTTTAAGGGACATATATCACATGTTGAAATTGTTTCACAGAGCTGAACAGAGAGTTTAATCTTATCATTCTCAAGACTTTTCTCACAATTAGGTGAGAAGGAAAAGTCAGAGCCAACAGCCGCTTTTCCCAGGCAGGGGGAAGGAGAGGCAAGGCTCCTTCCCATATTCTTCTAAGGCAGCTCATTGGGGGTCCCCACTCGGTTCCACCTAACTTAGGTTATATCTCCCGTGAGATATCTTACCCATCTTTGGCTGCAAACCATCTTTTGGGGACCAGACAGAGAGACATACGGTGTAAATACAAGGATGGAACAGAGTCCCAGAAAGGCACAGTCTTACAGACTCTTCTTTCCTTAAGGAAAGACACAGGGGGGACAGTTGGCTAGGCTGCTGTGTGATTACATCTCCCCCTTTTTTGTTTTTGAAGTATGAGAGACACAGACCGTGCAGTTTCTTCATTTATAGCCTGTCAGAGGGCTATTTGTCCACATCTGAGGACTACACAAAATGAACAAAGAATAATAAGCAGAATAGCAATAGCCCCAGCAAACCCTCCACCCAGAGTCTTTATCCATTTAACAGGGTTTAAATTGGAAAGTCCTTCTGCAGCCGCAGAAAGTGTCTCTTCTTCAGGGAGGAACCGAAGCTTGGCACTGGACATCTGATCAACTTCTTGTTGTAATTGTATAATGTCCACAGTGAGGTTAGGCATATGTCCCAGGAGATGGGCTCGCACCTTAGACCAAGGGGTATGAGTTTGATTATAAGAAAATGGGGTTACACAGTAAGTGGATACATTCTAATCACATTTTAGGGTAATCATAGTGTGAAGATTTGTTACTTGATCACCAAGAAATACAACAGTGGTTTCTAGATCTGTTAATCTAACATTAATTTCTTGATCTATTTTGATTTGCTGATTCCAAGATTTACTAGTATTTTCATGCCATTTTTGTACAAATTCTGTAGTTTGAACAGTTTGATGTAGAGCAACACCAGAAACAGCAGCGACAATGGTTATAGCAATTATACCCATAATAGCAGTAGTCAGAAATCCTACAAATCTTTTAGTTCTATGTAATATCTTATGAAGCAATTGAAGAACAATATGAACAGTGGGAGAGCCCTCCCATACTTGAGGGGCTTGGACAGGAATCCATAGACCCCATGTTTTCCTCAAGATCATTATCTGATCTTGGGAGGAATTATAAATTGAAGAATCTATGCAAGTGAACAAACGACACTGATGGCATTCAACTATTTTTAAGGTTGAATCAGTTGTGAACTTTCCCATCAGAAAAACAAAAGGAGTTTTAAGACATACTTGTAAATTAAACATCTGTGTTTTTTCAAACTTAAAGGTATATTGATTACCAATATCTTTAGTATAATTTCCATTCCAAATCTGATTTTGACCTAAACCTAAAGCTACTTTCCATAGAGTCTTTTGTACAGGACCCCGAATAGGAGTAATCATTTTTAACTAAGGTGGTGCTAAAACTTTACCTTTCCAAAAAATAGAAATATTATATGGTGATTTAATGATCTTTGGGAAATTGAGTTCTGACATTTGATCTCTTAGGGATTGAGGTTCAGAGCATTTTACTCTGGAACATACATGAATAGCAATCCCATAAGGTCCCCAATCAACTACAGTACCAAGGGAATTGCTAAATAACACTTGATCTAAGCTTCCTCTACATTCTTCCCAATGAATGCGGGAGTGTGTGTCAACCCATTTAACTTGAGGACACGGATGAAGAGAAGGAGGAAAAAGATGAATGCTTAGCTCTTGAGTCTGAAATCCTTGACCTGAAAGTATAAACAATTTTTTATAAGTGTCATTTCCCTCTCCCTTGGGAATCACCCAAGCTTGATCAGAGAGAGGAAAACATGGAGAAATAGGGCCAATACAGATAGGTATATGTTCAAAACCTAAGGCAGTGTGGCCAGAGAGTATAAACTCTCAGCCTTCTTCATCAGGGAACTCTGGGCCTCTTTGATCCTCAGGTCCTGGAAACCAGGAGCTATCATTAATGTCAATTAAAGGAGGATCATCATTCCAAGTTACAGGTGTTAACAATGGAGGATTAGGAACATAAGCCCAATAGGTAAAATTATCAGCATAAACACTCATTGGAAGGCAACTCACAAATGAAAAGAATAGCCATCTTGGAAACCAATATGTTGGTATCTGTTTGGAGGAATATTTCTTTAATTAAATTTTTATTAGCCTCTCGGGACAACTTTTCAAGTTGTCTCCAAGTAGGGAGTGTGGTAGTACTCAGGTCAGGAGCCTTAGTTGAGGATGAAGCAGCAGGCACCGGGGCAGGATGGCTACAGGCGTTACTGTTTCATATCAGGTGATGGAAGTGGAGTCACCACAGGCGGCTGCCGACGGGGCTGGTGTGGCATCTCGGGAGCTGGTGGCTGATAATGGGGTCCCATGAAGTGATGAAGCCAGCGGCACTGGTCCCTCTGTGGACTCACACTGGTGATCGGTAGTGATTTTGTCCGGCGAGTGATTACCACTCTGGAATGGGGTGCGAGGTCCACAGTATGGCTTGATGCACCGACTAGGCACCCACAAAGGATGTTCTTTCAGTCCTGGAGAGACACAGGCAAAACCTCGTCCCCATGTTAACAGAGTCCCTAACTGCCATTGATTAGTTTGAATATCCTTCCACCAAATGGACACATCCTCTAAAGCCTTATGACTATGGAGATTTTTAAAATGTCTTCTTGCAGCTGTGTGGCCAAGGGTGGCTCTGTATTACTGCTAGAGGAATTGAAAAAATTTAAAGTAAACATGGCTTTGGCCAATTGTACTTGTGGAGGATTGTCTCCCCGCTTTTGTTTTTGAAGTTGTTTTTTGAGAGTACAATTAGCACGTTCTACAATAGCTTGTCCTTGGGGATTATAAGGAATCCCTGTGGTATGATTAATTTTCCACTGTTCACAAAATTTTGTGAACTTGTTACTAGTGTAAGCTGGGCCATTGTCTGTTTCAATTGCTTGGGGGAGGCCCATAATGGAGAAGCAAATAAGTAAATATCTGCAAGAGTGGTTAGCATTTTCTCCACTTTGAGGGGTGGCCAAGATGAAACCAGAGGAGGTATCAATAGTGACATGAACAAAAGATAAACGTCCAAAGGAAGGGACATGAGTTACATCCATTTGCCAAATAGCATTAGGAACTAGTCCTCGGGGATTAACCCCTTCAGGGCACTCTTGAGAAGCATTAAGAATTTGGCAGGTTTGGCAAGTTTGAACTGTGTCTGGCCTGTTTATAAGTAATAGGAAAATGAGCCCGAAGGCCAGCAGCATTTGTATGGGTTAAAGAATGAAACTGGGTTTCCTCAGTAACTAGAACATTAGCAATTAAAGAATCAGCAACAGTATTGCCACACGTCAGTTGTCCTGGTAGGGAGGTGCGGGAGCATATGAGTAATGAAAAATGGATGTTGTCAGTTTCTAACAACCTGTTGAAGCTGATTAAAAAGAAACTGAAGCGATGGGTTTGAGTTATTAGACAGTAACGCCGTCTCAATATTTTTTACTGTGTGAACTACATAAGCTGAATCAGAGACAATATTTAAAGGTTCAGTATAATCTTGTAAGGCAGTTAGCACAGCAACTAACTCTGCTCTCTGTGCAGAGGTACAATTAGTTTGAATGACTTGTTGATTTATTTCACTTACAATTGCGCCCTGCCGTTACTAGACCCATCAGTAAAAACTGTCACAGCTTTTGAAATTGGATCTGGACTTAATCTTTTAGGGAGAATCCAACTGGTCTTTAGAAGGAATTGAAACAATTTATTTTTTGGATCGTGATTATCAATAATTCCAAAATATCCACAAATAGCTATTTGCCAGATTTCAGAATGGGTATTTAAGTGTGTAATTTGTTGTTTTTTAAATGGGACTACTATCTTGTTAGCTTCGATTCCATTTAAATGAAGAACTCTGGTGCGAGCTCGTGAAACAAGCTCTGAAATTAACTCTAAATAAGTTGGGAGTGATTTGACAAAATTATTAGGCAGAAACAACCACTCTACCAAGTCAATTTGTTGGACAATGACCACTGTAGGTGAATGAGGAGTGGGAAAAATTAAAATCTGCAAAGGCTGTAATGGATCTATGCGCTGGATCTGGGCTTCCTGAATTTTCTTTTCTACTAAATTCTAACTTCTGACAGGCTTGAGGAGTCAGAGTACGGGGACTGTCTAATTGAGAAGGACCCAGCAAGAGACCAAACAAATCACTGAGCGCATAGGTTGGGATTCCGAGAGTGGGACACAGCCAATTAATATCTCCTAACAATTTTTGTAAATCATTTAATGTAGAGATTTGGTCTCTTCTGATTTGTACCTTTTGAGGCCTAATCATCTGTCTGTCCACAATAGCTCCAAGATATTTTACAGGAGTCATGGTTTGAATCTTATCAGGAGCAACACAGAGACCTGCCAACTCAAGTTGTTTCTGAAGCAACTTAAAACAATCTGCTAAAATATCTGCAGTAGATGCAGCACAGAGAATGCCATCCATATAATGAATGATGTAACAACCTGGAAATTCTTTTCTGACTGGTGAAACAGCTCTGGCTACCAAAAACAGACAAATTGTGGGACTATTAAGCATTCCCTGAGGAAGAACTTTCCATTGATATATTTTACTAGGCTCTCTATTATTTAGAGAGGGCACTGAAAATGCTAATCTAGGACAGTCTTGAGGATGTAAAGGGATAGTATAAAAACAATCATGTAAATCTATTATTACTAAAGGCCAATTTTTGGGAATCATGGATGGTTGGGGGAGTCCAGGCTGTAACGGACCCATAGGCTCAATCAAAGTATTAATTGTTCGTAAATCTGTGAGCATTCTCCATTTTCCTGATCTCTTTTTTATGACAAAAACAGGAGAATTCCAAGGGCTAGTTGAAGGTTCTATATAATCTTGTTTTAATTGACTTTGTACCAATTCAGTCAAAGCCTCTAATTTTTCTTTTGAAAGGGGTCACTGTTCAATCCAATGAGGTTTATCACTATTCCACTTAAGAGCCAAAGGAGTTTTTAGCTCCATGACAGTGGCCCCTAACAAAACGGCTTATGATTTTGTGAATTAAATCCCAATCCTTCACGTCCAGTCTGGAATGCAGGCTGAATAGGTTGAGTAAGTTCCTGATTAAACTTTCTTAAAACTTGTCCTGGTTGGAAACCCATCTGATTCATTATTTTTTGGCTCTGAGAGCTATATTGTCCTGGGGGTATCCAGATTTCTGCTCCCCATTGAGAAAGCAGATCTCGACTCCACAAACTGATTGGAATATCAGCGATAAAAGGCTGTAAAAATCCTTTTTGTCCTTCTGGCCCAAGGCAAGGAAGAATGCAGGTGCTCTGAAGCAGTTCTGAAGCCCCGCCTATCCCCACAACATTAGTGTTAGATGGTTGTACTTGCCAATTAGCTGTCCAATCTTGAGAATTTATTATAGAGATGTCTGCACCAGTGTCCATCAATCCTAAGAATATTTTATTATGAATCTTAATTTGACAGACTGGGCGGATGCCAGAAAAGTACCTGCTGATCCGGTACTTCCAAATCCTCCATTTCTTTTTTGGGTTCCCCTCTTTTTAGGGGGTATATAAGGAATTAAAAGAAGCTGTGCAACTCGCACCCCTTTTTTGCAAACCAAGGGACTGAGGAGGACATAACAATTTGAATTTCTCCCTTGAAATCTGGATCTCTTATTCCAGTGTGGACTATAACTCCTTTTGATGTTAAGCTTGAACGACCAAGGAGAAGTCCAACTGTATTTTGAGGGATTGGTCCAATTATTCCTGTAGGCACATGAAGGGGGGTTTCCCCTGGAAGTAGCAGTATATCTTGAGCTGTACAAACATCAATTGTAGCACTTCCCTCAGTGGCAGGGGTTAATTGTTGAACAGATAATTTTGAGGAGGAGGTACCGTCTGGTAATTTTGAGGTGCCGCCTGACTCACAAACGCCCCGGTTGTTGTCTGGGCCTGGGGTTGGCCCCGCTTCCTGTTTCCCTGAAGCGGGGTCCCATCTTTATGATATTTAGATTGGCATTCGGAGGCCCAATGGTTTCCTTTTTTACACCGAGGACAAACCCCGGGTTGTTTAGGACCCTGGGGAGAAGGACTTTGTAGCTGGGAGCCACTTTTTTTCTTAATTCTGCAATTCTTTTTAGTATGTCCTGGCTTGCCATAATTATAGCAAGTGCCAGAAAACTTGTCTTTTCCCTGAATTGCCCCTGTAATGGCATTAGCTAACATAGCAGCTTTATGGTCTTCTGTCCCTACTTCTTGACACAGCCTAAGATATTCATAGCATCAGTTTTTCCTTTTTGTGTGCCAATGGCACATTTACAATCTTAGTTTGCATTTTCAAAAGCCATAATTTGTAAAATGATATCTGCGGCAGCAGGATTAGTGATTTGTTTATTAATGGCTTCTTGCAAATGGGCAAGGATCTCTGAATAAGGTTCCTATGGACCTTGTAAAATCTTTTAAAAAGAGGAGGGAGTTTTGCCCTCTATCTCAATCTGTTCCCATGCTGCTAGACAAATTTGTTTTAGTTGTCCAATAGCCACTTCTTCCATATCTGCCACAGTCACCGCTGATGACCATGCACCACCCGAGGCAGCACCCCTCTACGCAAGGCCCAGAGCCTGGAAACTGCTCTCTGGGACTCTGTACCCACAGTCCCCATCTGTCTCTCTCCGCCTCTCTCTTGCTCTGTCTCTGGCCTTTTCTCATCCTCTCTCTCACCTTCCTGGGTCAGGAGAGGTGACGTGCAGCCAGTGAAGGGACCGGAGATCGGGCGGGACGCCGTTCGCTGACGAAGGGCGAAGGCCCAGACGGAAGGCTGTGTGACGAAGAGTGGCGGCATACTGGAGCTGCTGCAGCCTGGTGGAGCGGGTGGCTCTCCGTGGCTTTGGGCCAGTCGGTGGGGCCGGCCAGGGCCAGGGCCAGGGCCAGGGTTGCACGTGCCTGGGGACAGAGAGGACGGAGAGGACCCAGCAACCCCCTCGGTTGCCCTGAGCGGGGTACCGCACAGCAGCCAGTCGGGTCTGCGGTGGTGGGACTGGGGGTGGGGGTGAGCAGGGTTGGGGTGGGGGGCGGGGTGAAAGC
The DNA here is from genome assembly GCF_036562045.2 of Rhinolophus sinicus. Lineage (NCBI taxonomy): Eukaryota > Metazoa > Chordata > Mammalia > Chiroptera > Rhinolophidae > Rhinolophus > Rhinolophus sinicus. The sequence continues at coordinate 40,561,662 of NC_133761.1, read as the reverse complement.
CGTTCGGGGCCTGGGGAGTCCCAGGATGCCAGGGCGCCCAGACTTATGTCACCGTCAGGGAAGTGACAGAGGCCCATGGAGCCATGGGTGGCGCGAAGGGGCCTCGCTGCGGGCCAGGAGTAACCTGCTGCCCACGCCAGCGGTGTCCAGAGGAGGCGGGGAGCAGGCGGGAGGCGCGCTGCTGGGGGAGCCAGCTCATGAGGCAGGGCGCGCGCTCATGAGGCAGGCCCGGCGCAGGCTCTTGGGGCGCCGGGAGCCGGGTCCCAGCATCTATGGCCATACCACCCTGAACGCGCCCAATCTTGTCTGATCTCGGAAGCTCGGCAGGGTCGGGCCTGGTTAGTACTTGGGTGGGAGACCGCCTGGAAGTACCGGGTGCTGTAGGCTTTTGCTCACTTCTCCTTTTGTGCGGCGGCCCCAACGTGGCTCCCTCTGAACCTCTTCCGCCCCTTGCCCCTCTGCAGCTGCCCAGCCAGCCTAAGGTTGCAGCGACGACATAGGCTGCGGTGGTGACCGTCTGCGACCACCAGGGTGACGACGGTGGCGGCGGTAACCGCAGTGACCGCAGCGGTTTCGGTGATGGCAGCCGCGACAGTGACCAGTGTGATGGCGGCAGCGTCGGCGGTGATTACCGTGCTGACGGCGGCATAATTGGCTGCGGTGACCACAGTGATGGAGGTGGCCTTGGCGACCGCAGTGTCACCGGCAGCGTCAGCAGTGGTGACCGTGGTGATGACAGCAGCGTCGGTGGTGTTGACCGCGTTGACGGTGATGGTGGCGTTGGCTGCAGTGACGGCATCAGCATCGGGGTTGATGACCATGGTGGCCACGATGGCAGCGGCGAAAACGGTGCCCGCAGCAGTATCGGCGATGGCATCATCGGCGGTGACCACGGTGACGACGGCAGCGTCGGTGGTGATGACCACGATGACGCTGGTGATGGTGTCGGCGGCAGTGACCGCGGTGACCCTGGTGGTGGTGACCACGATGATGGTGATCGTGGCGGCAACCATGGTGATGGCTGCGGCCTCGGAGGCGGCAATCGCGGTGATGGCGTTTATGGAGGTGAATGCGATAATTGCGGCTGAGGCGGAAACCGCAGTGAAGGCTGCGGCATCGGCAATGGCGGCGGCGGGGTTGACCACCATGATGGCGTCGGCAGCGGCGACCGCGGTGACAGTAGTGGCAGTGGCAAACGCGGTGACAGAGGCAGCATCAGCGGTGGTGACCATGGTGACGGTGGCAGCTTTGGCCATGACGATGACCACATGGTGTCTGTGACGGCGGTGGTGGTGGGGATGCAGTCATGGCAGTGTCGGCTGTGACCAGAGTGACGGCAGCGGTGGCGATGACCAAGGTGACAGTGGAGGTGTCGGCCACGGCATTGGGGGTGGTGACTACGGTGATGGTGGCAGTGTCAGCGGCGACAATATCAGTGACGGTGGTAGGGGAAGCAACCACTGTGTCAGCAGTGGCGTCGACGAAACGGTGACTGCGGTGGTGTCAGCGACGGAGGTGGCTGTGGTGACTGCGGTGATGGAGGTGGCTGCAGTGAATGCGTCGATGGCGGTGGTGGCGGCAACTGTGGTTGCGGCAAGGTCTGTGATGGCGGCCGCGGAGGTGACCATGGTGACGGCTGCAGCGTCGGCAGTGATGACCGCGGTGATGGCAGTGGTGGCGGCGTCCTCGGTGATGGTGGCAGCATCGGCAGCGGTGACTGCAGTGAAGGCTACAGCGTGTGCGGCGGCAACAGCGGTGACAGCTGTGACGGCGGCGATTGAGGTGACGGTGGCAGTGGTGGCGACTGTGGTGACTGCGGCAATTTCAGCGACGCCGGCGGTGTTGTTGACCATGGTGATGGTGATTGTGGCAGCGACCGCACTGACGGTGGGGGGCGCGAACAAATGTGGCCGCGGTAGGTTCGGCAATGGGGGCTGCGGCGGCGACCGTGGTGAAGGCGGCGGCATCAGCAGTGGCGACCGTGGTGACGGCTACGGCGGCGGTGACCACGGTGATGGCAGCAGGTTCGGCGGTGACGAGCGCGTTGACCGCGATGGTCGCGGTGACCATGTTGACGGCATCAGCAGCAGCAACCGCAGTGAAGGCGATTGTGACATTGACCGCGGTGATGGTGGCAGATTCATCGGCGGTGACCACGGTGACGGCGGTGGCAGCGGCAAATGCATCGATGGCAGTGGCGGTGGCAACTGTGGCTGCGGCGGAACCAACGATGGTGACCAGGGTGGTGACCGTGGTGACGGCGGCAGCATCAGCAGTGACGACCGCAGTGACGTTTGTATCGTCAGTGGCGGCGACCGCGGTGATGGCGGTGGCCTTGACGACCGCGATGACAGTGGCCGTGTCGGCTGCGGTGACCACGGTGATGGCTATGTGTGTGGCGACTGCACTTTCGGTGGTGGTGGCAATGTCCAAGGTGACGGCAGCAGTGGCAGCAACCGCGGTGACCGCGGTGGCATCGGTGGCTGCGAACGCGGTGATGGCGGTGGCAGTGGCGTCCTGGGTGATGGCGGCAGCATCAGTGGCGGTGACGGCAGTGAAGGCAGCAGCTTGTGTGGCGGCGACAGCGGTGTCAGTGGGAGTGGCGGCAACAAATGTGGCCGCAGTAGGTGCGGCAATGGGGGCCATGGCACCATCCGCGGTGACAGCAGCGGGGTCTGCGTCAGCGACCACGGTGATGGCGGCGGCGGTGGCAGTGATGACCACAGTGACGGTGGCATCGTCTGCGGCAGCGACCGCGGTGATGGAGGTGGCCTCGGCGACCGCGGTGACACTGCCACGTTGGCGGTGATGACCGCGGTGATGGCGGCAGTGTTGGCGGTGGCGAACACCATGATGGCAGCGGCCTCGGCAGCATCGACCACGGTGACGGCGTCGGCGGCAGCGGCAGCAAATGCAGTGATGGCGGTGGCATCAGTGGCGGCAACAGCAGTTATGGCGCTGGCGTCGGGGGTGTCGACCACGGTGAATGCGGCATCGGCGGCGGTGACTACCGTGATGGCAGCAACGTTGGAGGCGATGAACACGGTGACGATGGCATCATCGGGGGTGACGACCGTGTTGAGGGTGATGGTGGCGGTGTCTATAGTGATGGCGGCGGCCTTGACGGTGGCATCTGCGGTGACGGTGGCGAACTTGGCGACAGCATCTGCGGTGACAGCTGCTGGCTCGACGGCAGCAACCACGGTGACAGAGGCGGCGTCGGCGGCGTTGACCGTGGTACCGGCGGCGGCCTCGGCGGTGGCAACCACGGTGTCGGCAGCGGCCTCGGTGGCGGAGACCGCAGTAGCGGCGGCAGCATCAGCAACGGTAGCATCAGCGGCAGCGACCGTGGTGACGTCGAGACCTCGAAGGCAGTGACCGAGGTGACGGCAGCAGTCTTGGCGTCGGCGACTGTGGTGACAGTGGCGTCCCCTGTGGCGGTGACCACGGTGATGGTGGGAGGGTTGGGGGTGACTCCCGCATCAACAGCGATGGTGGCGGCGCCCGCGGTGGTGGCGGCAGACTCAGTGGCGGCGATCGCAGTGACGGCGGCGGCCTCGGCAGCATTGACCGTGGTACCAGCAGCGGCCTCGGCGGTGGCGACAGTGGTGGCAGCGGCGATATCGGCGGCGGTGACTGCGCTAGCGGCGGCGGCATCGGCGGCGGCGACTGTGGTGGCAGCGACGGCCGCAGCAGCGGCAACCGCGGTGACGGTGGCCACCTTGGCCGTGGCACCCGCGGTGACGGCAGTGCCCACGGCGGCATTGACCATGGTGATGGCGTCGGACTCGGCAGCAGTGACCACAGTGATGGCGGCGGCCTCGGCGGCTTAGACCGCGATGATGGCGGCGGCCGCAAAGGCAGCGACCGCGGTGATGACGGTGGTCTCGGAGGTGGCGACCACGGTGACGGTGGTGTCTTCAGAGGCAGTGACCATGGTGAAACTGGCAGGGTCGGGTGTGCCACCCACATCAACAGCGATGATGGCGGTGACCATGGTGATGGTGCCATGTCAGCGGTGATAACCGCAGTAACGGCGGTGTTGTCGGACCTGACGACCGCTGTGACGGTGGCATCATCGGGGGTGACAACTGCGTTGACGGTGATGGTGGCGGCATCCACCGTGAAGGCGGCGGCCTAGGCAGCGGCGACCTCGGTGACGGTGGCGGCCTTGGTGGCGGTGACCGAGGTGCCAGCGGCGGCAGCGGCGGTGGTGACCGCGGTGACAGTGGCAGGGTCAGGGGTCATGCCCGCATTGACGGCGATGGTGTTGGTGACCACCATGACGGTGCCACATCGTCGGCGATGACAGTGGTGCTGGTGGTGGCCTTGGCGGCTGTGACCGTGGTGGCGACGGCAGCCTCGGTAGTGGCGACCGTGGTAGTGGCAGCGGCATGAGTGATGGCGACCATGGTTTGGTGGCGGCGAGCACGGTGATGGTGACATATCAGTGATGATGACCGTGGTGACGGTGGCATCGTCGGACCTGACGACCGTTCTGAACGTGGCATCGTTGGAAGTGACGACCACGTTGACGGCAATGGTGGCAGCGACCGTGGTGACAGCGGTGGTCTCAGTGGCCTCGACCATGGTGACGGCGCCGGCCTGTGAGATGGTGCACACTGTTATGGCGTCGGCCTCAGCGGCAGCGACCGCAGTGTTGGCGGCAGCCTCGGCCGCAACGCCCAAGGTGACGCGTTGGTGTACTCAGCGTTGGTGACTGCAGTGACTGCGGGAGGGCCTGGGGGACGCCCACATGATGGCAATGGTGGCGGTGGCTGTGGTGACAGTGCCACGCCGGCAGCGGCGACAGAGGTGATGGCGGCGGCCTCGGCTTAGACCGCGATGATGGCGGCGGCCGCAAAGGCAGCGACCGCGGTGATGACGGTGGTCTCGGAGGTGGCGACCACGGTGACGGTGGCGTCTTCAGAGGCAGTGACCATGGTGAAACTGGCAGGGTCGGGTGTGCCACCCACATCAACAGCGATGATGGCGGTGACCATGGTGATGGTGCCATGTCAGTGGTGATAACCGCAGTAACGGCGGTGTTGTCGGACCTGACGACCGCTGTGACGGTGGCATCATCGGGGGTGACAACTGCGTTGACGGTGATGGTGGCGGCATCCACCGTGAAGGCAGCGGCCTAGGCAGCGGCGACCTCGGTGACGGTGGCGGCCTTGGTGGCGGTGACCGAGGTGCCAGCGGCGGCAGCGGCGGTGGTGACCGCGGTGACAGTGGCAGGGTCAGGGGTCATGCCCGCATTGACGGCGATGGTGTTGGTGACCACCATGACGGTGCCACATCGTCGGCGATGACAGTGGTGCTGGTGGTGGCCTTGGCGGCTGTGACCGTGGTGGCGACGGCAGCCTCGGTAGTGGCGACCGTGGTAGTGGCAGCGGCATGAGTGATGGCGACCATGGTTTGGTGGCGGCGAGCACGGTGATGGTGACATATCAGTGATGATGACCGTGGTGACGGTGGCATCGTCGGACCTGACGACCGTTCTGAACGTGGCATCGTTGGAAGTGACGACCACGTTGACGGCAATGGTGGCAGCGACCGTGGTGACAGCGGTGGTCTCAGTGGCCTCGACCATGGTGACGGCGCCGGCCTGTGAGATGGTGCACACTGTTATGGCGTCGGCCTCAGCGGCAGCGACCGCAGTGTTGGCGGCAGCCTCGGCCGCAACGTCCAAGGTGACGTTGGTGTACTCAGCGTTGGTGACTGCAGTGACTGCGGGAGGGCCTGGGGGGACGCCCACATGATGGCAATGGTGGCGGTGGCTGTGGTGACAGTGCCACGTCGGCAGCGATGACAGAGGTGATGGCGGCGGCCTCGGCCGCGACGAACACGGAGATGGCGGCGGCCTTGGTGGCGGTGACCATGATGACGGCGGCAGCCTCGGCGGCGGCAACCGCGGTGATGGTGGCCGCCTTGGCAGCAGTGCCCACAGTGACGGCAGCGCCCGTGGCGGCGATCACCATGGTGATGGCGTCGGCCTCGGGGGCTGCGACCACACTGATGACGGAAGCCTCGGCGGCGGCGACTGCGGTGATGATGGCGGCCACGAAGGCAGTGACCGCCGTGATGGCGGCGGTCTCAGCTGGGGCGACCGCGTTGACGGTGGAGTCCTCAGTGGCAGTGACCGTGGTGAAACTGGCAGGGTCGGGGGTGCCACCCACATCGACGGCGATGGTGGCGGTCATCGTGGTGAAGGTGCCACGTCGGTGGTGATGACCACGGTAACGGCGGCATTGTCGGACCCGACGACCGCTGTGACAGTGGCATCGTCAGGGGTGACGACTGCGTTGATGGCAATGGTGGCGACGTCTGCGGTGACGGCGGAAGCCTCGGCGGATGCGACCTCGGTGACGGCGGTGGCCTCGGCAGCGGCGACCGCGATGCTAGCGGCGGCTGTGGCGGCGGTGACCATGGTGACAGTGGCAGGGTCAGGGGTGATGCCCGCATTGACGGCGATGGTGGCAGTGACCGCCATGACGGTGCCACGTCGTCAGCGATGATGGTGGTGTCCGCGATGGCCTCGGCGGCGGCGACTGCAGTAGCAGCGGCAGCCTCAGTGGCAGCAACCACAGTTGTGGTGGTGGCATCAGCGGTGGCGAATGCAGAGACGGCGGCGGCCTCGGTGGCGGTGACCGTGGTGATGGCATCAGGGTCGGTGGTGACCACCGTGTTGACAGGGATGGTGGTGCTGACTGCGTTGCTGGTGCCACATCATTGGTGATGACCGCAGTGACGGCGATGGCGGCGGCGAAAACGGTGACCGCGGCCGTGGCCGCCATGGCGTGGCCATGGCAGTGACCACAGTGACGGCGGCAGTGTTGGCGGTGATGACTGCAGTGACAGCAATGGTGGTGGTGACCGTGGTGACAGTGCCACATCGGCTGTGATGACACCGGTGACGGCGATGGCGGTGGCGAAAACGGTTACCGGGGCAGTGTCGGCGATGGCGGCTGAGTCGGCGCGGTGACCGCGGTGATGACAGCAGCGTTGGTGGTGGTGACCCTGGTAACGGCGGCAGCTTTTGCGGTGATAGCCGCTGTGACAGTGGTGGCAGCATGGACTGAGATGATGGTGGCAGCGGCAGCGACTGCAGTGACCGCGTAGGTTTCGGTGATGCTGGCGGCTTTGGTGACCATGGTGATGGCAGTTTTTGCAGCTACCGCGTTGTCTGCGGCTGTGGCGGCAACAAATGTGGCCACGGTAGGTTCGGCAATAGTGGCCACAGTGGCGACTGCGGTGCCGGTGGCAGGGTCGGCAGTGACTACCGCGTTGACAAATGCAGCGTCGGCGTTTGCAACTGCGGGGACGGTGGCGGCATCGGCAGCATTTACCACGGTGACGGCGGCAGGGTTGGCGCAGGCGACCGCTGTGATGGTGGCGGCGTCAGCTGCGGTGACGGTGGCAACCGTGGCAGTGGCGACCATGGTGACGGCGGCGGCCTCGGCGGCGGCCACTGCAGTGACGGCCGTGGCATCGTGACTACGACAATGGCGGCATCGTCGGAGGCGGCAACGGCAGTGACGGCGGCAGTGTTGGCAGTGATGACAGTGTTGACGGCGATGGCAGCGGTGATTGTGGTGATGGCGGCCGCATCGGCGGTGACGACTGCATTGACGGCTATGTTGGCGGTGACAGCAGTGACGGCGGCAGGGACGGCGATGACCTCGGTGATGGTGACATCGTCAGTGACAACACCGCGGTGACGTTGGTGGCCTCGGTGAATGCGATGTCAGCGGCTGTGTCAGTGGCGGTGTCCGTGGTGATGGCGGCAGGGATGGCGATGACGACCGCATTGATGATGTAGTGGTGGTGACCGCGTTGACTGTACCACGTCATCGATGATTACCGCGGTGACGGCAGCGGCGGCAGTGACTGCGCTGTCGGTTGCATTGTTGGCGGCATCGACTGCAGTGATGGCGACTGCGTTGGCGGCGGTGACCGCAGTGATGGTGGCAGGATCAGCACAGATGACCGTGTCAAAGGTGATGGTGGCGGTGACTATGGTGACGGTGCCACGTCAGCAGTTATGACCACGGTGAAGGTGGCATCATCAGCGGTGGTGACCGCGGTGACAGCGGTGGCCTCGGTGGCTGCGGTGACGGCGGTGGCCTCGGTGACCTCGGTGATGGTGGCGGCGGCAGCAATGACTGTGGTGATGGCTGCGGCGTCGTTGGTGGTGACCGCCGTGACAGCAATGGTGGCGATGACTGGTCTTACTGTGCCACGTCGGCGGTGACGATCGTGGTCACGGCAATGGTGGCAGCAAAAATGGGGACTGCGGCATTTTCAGCCACAGAGGCAGCGGCGGCGACCCCGGTGACTGTGGCGGCGGTGACGTGGGCAACCGTGGTGATGGCGATGGCCGCGGTGGCCCTGGAGACCAAGAGGACGGCAGCCGTGTCAGCGGCGGTGACCACGGTGACGGCGGCAGGGTCGGCGGTGACGACCACGTCGACGGCGATAGTGGCAGTGACTGCGGTGACGGTGCCACGTTGACGGTGATAACCGCGGTGACATCGTCGGCAGTGATGACCGTGTTGATGTCGAAGGTGGCGGTGACCAAGTTGACTATGCCACGTCGGCGATGATTACTGCAGTGACGACGGCAACATCGGCGGCAGCGACCGCGGTGACGGTGGCAGCCTTGGTGGCGGCGACCAATGCGACGGAAGTGGCGATGGCAGCGGTGACCACAGTTATGGCGGCGGCGTTAGCGATGGCGACTGCAGTGACGGAGATGGTGGCCGTAACAGGTGTGATGGTGGCACATTGGCGGTGATGACAGTGTTGACGGCGATGGTGGCCATCACTGGGGTGATGGTGCCACATCAGCGGTGATGACCATGGTGACAGCGGAGGCCTTGGTGGCGGCGACCACAGTGACGGCGGCGGCCTCGGTGGCGGCGGCCATGGTGACTGCGGCAGGGTCGGGGGTGACGCCTGCATTGACCGCGATGGTGGTGGTGACCACGAGGACAATGGCTGCCTCAGTGGAAGCACCCGCAATGATGGCAGTGGCAACGGCGGCGACGACCACGGTGACGGTGGTGTCCTCAGCGGCAGTGACCGCAGTGACTGCGGCAAGGTTGGGGGTGACGCCCGCATTGACCGCGATGGCGGCGGTGACCGTGGTGACGGTGCCACATCAGCGGTGATGACAGCGGTGAGGGCAGCATTATCGTGTCTGACGACTGCGGTAACGGTGGAATCGTCGGTGGTGATGACTGCATTGACGGCGATGGTGGTGGTGCCCAAGGTGACGACAGCGGACTCGGAGGTGGCGGCAGCCTCGGATGCGGCGACTGCGGTGTCAGCAGTGGCCTTGGCGGCGGTGACCATGGTGATTGAAGCATCCTCGGCAGTGGTGACCACAGTGACTGCGGCAGGGTCGGGGGTTATGCCTGCAATAACGGCGATGGGGGTGGTGACCGCGGTCATGGTGCCACATCAGCGGTGATGACCGCGATGATGGTGGCATCGTCAGGGGTGACGACCGCGTTGACGGTGATGGTGGCAGCATCCGCGGTGACGACCATGGTGACAGCGGCGTCCTCAGCGGTGGCGGCCACAGTGACAGTGGCGGACTCGGCAACGGCGACCGCAGTGACAGTGGCAGGGTCATGGGTGATGCCTGCATCGACAGTGCCACATCAGCGTTGATGACAGCAGTGTCGGTGAATTCGTCGGACCTGATGACCCCGGTGACAGTGGTATCGTCGGGGGTGATGACCGTGTTGAGGGCGATGGTGGCAGCGTCCACGGTGACGGCAGCGCCCTCGTTGGCAGCAACCGCGGTAGAGGTGGCAGCCTGTGCGGCGGTGGCCGCGGTGATGGCATCGGCCTCAGCGGCGGTGACCGCGTTGGTGGTGGCGGCCTGGGTGGGGGAGACCATGGTGATGGTAGCATCGTCAGGGGTGACGATCGTGTTGACGTTGGTGGCCTCAGCGGCAGCGACTGCAGTGACGGTAGCGGCCTCAGCGAAGGCGACCGTGCTGACGGCGGCGGCCTCGGCGTCGGTGACCGCAGTGTCAGCCGTGGCTTCGGCGGCAGTGACCGCGGTGACTGTGGCGTCCTCGGCGGCGGTGACCGCAGTGACTGCAGTAGGGTCGGCAGTGATGTTTGCAATGACCGCGATGGTGGCGGTGACCACGGTGTCGGTGCCACGTCGACGGTGATGACCGCGTTGATGGCGGCATTATCGTGCCTGACGACCGCGGTAACGATGCCATCGTCGGTGGTGATGATCGCATTGATGGTGATAGTGGCGGTGTCCGAGGTGGCAGCATCTGCCTCGGAGGCGGTGACCGCAGTGACTGTGGCAGGGTCGGGGGTGACACCCGCAATGACGGCGATGGTGGCGGTGACAGCATTGATGGTGCCACATCATCGGAGATGACCGCGGTGCCAGCAGCGGCCTCAGCGGCGGCGACCAAGGTACCGGTGGCGTGTTCAGTGGCGGCATCCCTGGTACCAGCGGCGGCCTCGGCAGCGGCGACCACAGTTACAGTGGCAGGGTCGGGGCTGATGCACACATCGACAGCGATGGTGGCGGAGACCGCGATGACGACGGCTGCTTTGGCTGCAGCGCTCGCAATGACCAAGGCAGCCGTGGTGGCGACGACCATTTTGACGGTGGCATCCTCGGTAGCTGAGACCACAGTGAGTGCGGCAGGGTCAGGTGTGACGCCCGCATTGACGGTGATGGTGGCAGTGACCGCGGTGACAGTGCCACGTCGTCGGCTATGACCGCAGTGCCTGCGCTGTCCTCAGCAGCTGCAACCACAGTGACGGTGGCGGACTCGGCAGCGGCTACCACACTGATGGCAGCGACCTCGGAAGAGGCGACCGTGGTGACGGCAGCGGTTTTGGTGGCGGCGACCGCAGTGATGGTGTCCTCAGTGGCGGTGATCGTGGTGACTGCGGCAGGGTCAGGGGTGACGCACGCATCAATGGCGATGATGGCAGTGATCGTGGTGATGCTGCCACGTCGGTGGTGAAAACCATGGTACAGTGGAATCGTCGGACCTGACAACTGCGGTGACGGTGGCATCGTTGTCGGTGATGCCCACATAGACGGAGATAGTGGTGGTGACCAAGGTGATGGCAATGGCCAGTGTGGCGGTGTCTGCGGTGATGGCGGGGTCTCGGTGTCGGCGACCACGATGGTGGCGGCAGGCTTGGCTGCAGTGATAACTTTGGCGGCGGCGTCCTCGGCGGCGCTGACCGAGGTGTTGGTGGCGGCCTCGGCAGTGGCGACCGCATTGGAGGTGGCAGCTTCGGCTGTGGCATCTGCAGTGCTGGTGGCTGCCTCGGCGGCGGTGACAGCAGTGACGGCGGCAGCCTCGGTGGCAGCGACCGTGGTGACAGTGGCGTCCTCAATGGCGGTGTCTGCGGTGACTGTAGCAGGGTCGGGGGTGACCCCCGCATCGTCAACGATGGTGGTGGTGACCACGGTGATGGTGCTACTTCATCGGTGATGACCGCTGTGACTGTGGCATCGTCGAACGTGACAACCGCGGTGACGGTAGCATCGTCGGGGGTGATGACGGTGGTGATGGCGATGTTGGCGGTGACCACTGTGACGGTCCCACATTGGTGGTGATGACCGCGGGACGGCAGCATCGTCAGGGGTGACGACCGCATCGACAGTGATGGTGGCGGTGACCGCGGTGACAACGGCTGCCTCCCCGGCAGCACCCGCGGTGATGGCGGCGGGCATGGCCGTGACGACCATGGTGACGGTGGCATCTTCGGCGACGGTGACCACAGTGACTGCGACAGGGTTGGGGTTGACGCCCGCATAGACAGCGATGGTGGCAGTGACCATGGTGACGGTGCTATGTTGGTGGTGGTGACTGCGGTGACAGTGGCACCGTCGGACCTGACGACCGCGGTGATGGTAGCTTCGTTGGGGGTAACGACTGCATTGACGGCGATGGTGGCGGCGACCATGGTTGTGGCGGCGGGCGCGGCAGGGGCAACCATGGTGATGGCGGTGGTCTCGGCAGAGGCGTTCGCGGTGACAGTAGCAGCCTCGGCGGCGGCGACCGCAGTGATGGCGGCGGTCTCAGTGGCAGCGACCACGGTGTCGATGGCGTCTTAGAAGGCAGTGACCGCGGTGACAGTGGCAGGGTCAGGAGTGACTCCACATCTACAGCGATGGTGGTGGTGACCATGGTGACGGTGCCATGTTGGCGGTGATGACCGCGGTGTCCGTGGCATCATCGGACCTGATGACCACAGTGATGGTAGCATCGACGGGGAAGACATCCGCGTTGACGGCGATAGTGGCGGCGACCAAGGTGATGGTGGCGGCCTCTGTGGCGGCGACCATGGTGATGGCAGAACCTCGATGGCGGCGACCGTGGTGACGACGGTGAATGCAGCGTGCATGGCAGCAGTGACCACAGTGACTGTGGCAGGTTCGGGGGCGAGGCCCACATGGACGGCGATTGGGGCGGTGACCGCGGTGACGGTGCCACTTTGTTGGCAATGATGATGGTGCCGGCGGGGGCCTCGGCGGCGGTGACCAAGGTGACGGGGGCGGCTTCGGTGGCGGCGACCTCAGTGATGGCAGAGGCTTCGGCAGCGGTGCTCGTGGTGACGGCAGAGGCTTTGGCAGCAGCGAGTGTGGTGACGGAGGTGGCCTCAGCGGCAGCGACCATGGTGACAGTGGAAGGGTCGGGGCGACGCCCACATCTACAGCGATGGTGGCGGTGACCGCGGTGATAGTGCCATGTCGGCGGTGATGACCGCGGTGACGGCAGCATTGTCTTGCCTGATGACCGCTGTGACAGTGACATCATCGGTGTTGACAACTGCGTTGACGGCGATGGTGGCGTTGATAGCGGTGACAGTGCCACTTTGGCAGTGATGACCGCCATGACGGTGGCATCGTCAGACCTGACAACTGCGGTGACGCTGGCATCGTCGGGGGTGACGACAGCGGTGATGGCGATGTTGGCGTTGACCACGGTCATTGTGCCATGTTGGCGGTGATGACCGCAGTGACGGCGGCATTGTCGGGCCTGACGACCACGGTGACGGTGGCATTGTCGGGGGTGACGACCGCGTTGATGGCGATGGTGGTAGCAACCGAGGTGATGGCGACGGCCTCGGCGGCGGTGACCACAGTGACGGCGACAGCCGTGGCGGCCACAACCATGGTGAATGGTGGCGACCTCGGCGATGGCGACCGCGGTGATGGCAGCAGGGTAGGGGGTGACACCCGTAATGACGACGACGGTGGCGGTGACGGCAGTGATGGTGCCACATCAGCTATGATGACCGCGGTGATGGTGGCTTCCTCGGACTTGACGACCATGGTGATGGTGGCATCGATGGAGGTGACGACAGCATTGACGGAGATGGTGGCGGTGTCCGTGGTGATGGCAGCGGCCTCAGCGGTGGCATCCGCGGTGACGGCGGCAGAGTCGGCGGCGACGACCATGGTGACGGTGGCGTCCTTGGCGGCGGTGACCGTGGTGACAGTGGCACAGTCAGAGGTGACGCCCGCATTGACAGCGATGGTGGCAATGACCTCGGAGATGGTGCCACGTAGTCGGCAATGACCACGTTGACGGCATGGCCTCAGCATTGGCGACCGCTGTGATGGCGGCGGCCTCGGAGGCGGTGACTGTGGTGATGGCAGCGGCCTCGATGGCAGTGACCTTGGTGACAGTGGCACTCTCAGTGGCGCCAACCGTGGTGACGGTGGTGTCCTCAGCGGTGGTGACCGCGGTGACAGTGGCAGGGTTGGGGGTGACGCCTGCAATGACGGCAATGGTGGAGGTGACGGCAGTGACAATGCAACATCAGCGGTGATGACAGTGGTGACGGTGGCTTCGTTGGACCTTACGACCGCGGTGACAGTGGCATCGTCAGGGGTGATGACCACGTTGTCAGTGATGGTGGCGGCGACTGAGGTGACGTTGGCGGCCTCAGTGGCGGAAACCGCGGTCATGGCGGCGGCCTTGGCGGCGGCATCCGCAGTAACGTGGTGGACTCGGCGACTGCAACAGCGGTGTTGGCAGCAGAGTCGGGGGTGACGCCCACAATGACAGCAATGGTGGCGTTGACCACGGTAACGGTGCCACGTTGGCGGTGATGACCGCGGTGATGGTGGCATCATCAGACCTGACAACCGTGGTGACGGTTGCATCGTTGGGGGTGACAACCTCGTTGACGGTGATGGTGGTGGCGTCTGCGGTGACAGCAGCGGCCTCGGCGGCGACGACCGCAGTGACAGTGGCAGGGTCGGGATTGATGGTTGCATCGACAGCGATGGTGGCTGTGACCGCGGTGACGACAGCTGCATCGGCGTCGGTGACCGCAGTGGCGGTGGCGTTCTCTGCGGCGGTGACCGTGGTGACGGTGTCAGGGTTGGGGGTGATGCCCGCATCGACAATGATGGTGGCAGTGACCACGGTATTGACGGCTGCCTATGCGGCGGCGACGATGACCACGAAGATGGCGGCATCCTCGGCAGCGGGGACCGAAGTGACGGCGGTGGACTCAGTGACGGCGTCTGCAGAGACAGCGGCGGCCTCGGTGGCCGCAACTGTGGTGACGGCTGCAGCCTCGGCGGCGGCGACCGCGGTGATGGTATCGGCCTCTACGGTGGCGACCAAGGTGACGGTGTGGGCCTCAGCGGCGGTGACCGCAATGATTGCAGCAGAGTCGGGGGTGACGCCCGCATCGACAGCGATGGAGGCGGTGACTGTGGCAGAAGTCCGCGGTGACGGTGGCATCGTCGGACCTGACAACCGCGGAGACAGTGGCATCGTCGTCGGTGATGAATGAATTGACGGCGATGTTGGCGGTGACTGAGGTGATGGTGGTGGCCTCGGCGGCGGTGAACCCTGTGATGGCAGCGGCCTCGGCAGAGGCGACTGCGGTGACGGCGGCGGCCTTGGCAGTGGCAGGCACGGTGACGGCGGCTGTCCCGTTGGCAACGACTTCGATGATGGTGTCGTCCTCAGCGGCGGTGACCGCGATGACAGTGGCAGGTTCAGGGGTGATGCACGCATCGACAGCGATGGTGGCGGTGACTGTGGCAGAAGTCCGCGGTGACGGTGGCATCGTCGGACCTGACAACCGCGGTGACAGTGGCATCGTCGTCGGTGATGAACGAATTGACGGCGATGTTGGCGGTGACTGAGGTGATGGTGGTGGCCTCGGCGGCGGTGAACCCTGTGATGGCAGCGGCCTCGGCAGAGGCGACTGCGGTGACGGCGGCGGCCTTGGCAGTGGCAGACACGGTGACGGCGGCTGTCCCGTTGGCAACGACTTCGATGATGGTGTCGTCCTCAGCGGCGGTGACCGCGATGACAGTGGCAGGTTCAGGGGTGATGCACGCATCGACAGCGATGGTGGCGGTGACCGCGGTGATGGTGCCACGTGGTCGGGGATGACCACGGTGCTGGCGGTGGCCGCAGCAACGACGACTACGGTGATGGTGGCGGCCTCAGCGGAGGCGTCCAAGGTAAAGGCAGTGGACTTGGCGACGGTGTCCGCGGAGACGGCAGCGAAGACCGCGGTGGCGGCAGCGGCCTCAGCGGCGGCGACAAGGATGGTGGCGGCTGCCTCGGCGCCGGCGACCATGGTGACGGTGGCGGCCTTGGCGTAGGCGACCGCGGTGACGGCGGCGACCTCAGTAGCAGTGACCATGATGACAATGGCAGGGTCGAGGGTGACGCCCACATCAACAGCGATGGCGGCGGGGACCACGGTGATGGTGCCACGTCGGTGGTGATGACCGCAGTGAAGGTGGCATCATTGGACATGATGACTGAGGTGACAGTAGCATTGTCGGGGATGACAACCGCATCGATGGAGATGGTGGCAGTGACCGCGGTGATGGTGCCACGTCGTCGGCGTTGACCATGGTGATGGCGGCAGCCTTGGCAGAGGCGTCTGTGGTGACGGCGGCGAATTCAGCAGCGGCGAGCACAGTGAAGGCGGCGGTCTCGGTGGCGACGACAGCGGTGACGGTGTTGTCCTTGGCAGCGGTGATGGCAGTGTCTACGGCAGGGTCGGGGGTGACGCCTGCATCAACAGTGCTGGCAGCGGTGACTGCGGTGACGGTGCCACATCAGCGGTGAAGACCGCAGTGACAGTGGCATGGTCGGACCTTACAACCGCGGTGACAGTGGCATTGTCATGGGTGACGAAGAAGTTGATGGTGATGCTGGTGGTGACCGAGGTGATGGCGGCAGCCTTGGCGGCGGCATCCGTGGTGATGGCGGCGGCCTCGGCGGCGGCGACCGCAGTGACGGCAGATGCCTCGGCAGAGGCATCTGCGGTGACAGCGGAGGCCTTGGCGGTGGCGTCTGCGATGGCATCGGCGGCCTCGGCAGTGGCGACTGTGGTGGCCGCTGCGGCCTCGGCGGCATTGACCTTGGTGGTGGCGGCAGCCTCGGCGGCGGCGACCGCGGTAATGGCAGTGGCGTCGATGGCGGCGACCGCGGTGATGGTGCCACGTCGGCGGTGATGACCGCATTGACGGCGGCATTGTCGGGCCTGACGACCGCGGTGACGGTGGCATCGTCGGGGGTGACGACCACGTTGACAGCGATGGTGGCGGCAACCACATTGGCGGCAGCGGCCTCGGCGCCAATGACCACGGTGTCGGCGGCGACCTCGCCGGTGGAGACCACGGTGACAGCGGCAGCCTTGCCAGTGGCGACCCCAGTGCCGGCAGCGGACTTGGCTCCGGCAACCGCTGTGACAGCAGCGGCCTCGGCAGTGATGACTGCAGTGGCGGCGGCAGCCTCAGCGGCGTCGTCCGCCGTGTCAGCGTCGGCCTCAGTGGCGGTGACTGCCGTGACTGCGGCAGGGACGGGGTGACGCCCGCATCGACGGCGATGGTCGCGGTGACCACAGTGACTGTGCCACATCATTAGCGATGACCGTGGTCGCGGCAGGGTCCTCTGCGGCAGCAACCGCGGTGTCGGTGAGGCCTCGGTGGCGGCAACCCCGGTGGCAGCGGCCGCCTTGGCGATGGCAACCGCGTTGACGGCAGCTGCCTCGGCAGCAGCGATCATGTTAATGGCGGTGGCTTCAACTGTGGCGATCGCAGTGACAGTGGCAGGGTCGGGGTGATGTCCGCATCAACAGCGATGGTGGCAGTGACCCCGTTATTGTTGGCTGCCACTGCGACGGCTCCAGCTGTGATGGAGGCGGCCGCATCGGCGACGACCACAGTGATGTTGGCATCCTCAGCGGCGGTGACCACAGTGTCTGTGCCAGGGTCGGGGGTGACGCCCGCATTGACGGCGATGGTGGCGGTGACCGCAATGATGGTGCCACGTTGGTGGTGATGACAGCGATGATGGCAGCATTGACAGGCCTGACAACCGCGGTAACAGTGGCATCGTCAGGGGTGACAACCGCGTTGATGGCCATGGTGGTGGCGACCGCGGTGCCAGCAGTGGCCTCGGAACCGGTGAACGCTTTGGCAGTGGCAGGCTCAGCAACTGCGACCGTGGTGAGTGTCGGCCTCGTCGGCGGAATCCGCAGTATCGGTGGTGGCCTCGGTGCCGATGACCGCGGTGCCGGCGGCGGCCTCAGCAACGGCGACCGTGGTGATGGCATCGGCCTTGCCGGCGGCTACCGTGGTGGCTGCAGCTTCCTCGGCGGCGGTGATCGCCGTGACTGCGGCAGGGTAGGGGCTGATGCCCGCATCGACGGCGATGTTGGCGGTGACCGCAGTAACGGTGCCACGCTTTAGGCAATGACCGCGGTACCGGTGGCGGCCTCCGCGGCAGCAACCCCGGTGGCGGTTTCTGGCCTCGGCGCAGGTGACCGTGGTGGTGGAGTGGTCTCGGCGGCAGAGACCCCGGTGTGGCGGCCGCCCTAGCAGTGGCACCCATGGTGACAGGATCGCCCATGACAACGACGACCACGGTGACGGTGGTGTCCTTGGCGGCGGTGGCCACAGTGACTGTGGCAGGGTCAGTTGTGATGCCTGCATTAATGGCAATGGGGTCGGTGACCGCAGTGATGATGCCACGTCGGTGGTGCAGACCACGGTGACGATGGCATCGTCGGACCTGACAACCGTGGTTTCGGTGGCATCGTCATGGGTGACGAACAAGTTGACGGCGATGGTGGTGATGACCGAGGTGTCGGCGGCGGCCTTGGCAGCGGCGTCCGTGGTGATGGCGGCGTCCTCAGCGGCGGCGACTGCGGTGGCGGCGGGGGCCTCGGCGGTGGCGACCATGGTGTTGGCGTAGGCCTCGGTGGCGTTGACCACGGTGATGGCAGCAGCCTCGGAGGCAGCAACCACGATGATTGTAGTGGCCTTGACGGCAGCGACTGCAGTGACAGTGGCAGGGTCAGGGGTGATGCCCGCATTGACAGCGATGGTGGCAGTAACTGTGGTGATTGTGCCATGTCGGCAGTGATGACCGCGTTGATGGCGGCATTGTCAAGCCTGACGACCGCGGTGACGGTGGCATCGTCGGGGGTCATGACCACGTTGATGGCGATGGTGGCGGCGGCCGCTGCATCGGTGGTGCCCGCAGTGATGGCACCCACGGCAGCGACGACCACGGTGACGGTGGCATCCTCGCCGGTGGTGACCACAGTGACTGCGGCAGGGTCGGTTGTGATGCCCAAATTGATGGTGATGGTGTTGGTGACCACAGTGATGATGCCACATCAGCGGTGAAGACCGCGGTGACGGTGGCATCGTTGGGCCTGACAATCGCGGTGACGGTGGCTTCGTAGTGGGTGACAAACAAGTTGACGGCGATGGTGTTTGTGACCGAGGTGACGGCGGCGGCCTCGGGAGCGGTGTCCGCAGTGATGGCGGCAGTCTCGGCGGCGGTGACTGCGGTGGCAGCGGTGGACTCAGCGGCAGCGACCACGTCGGCATCGGCAGACTCAGCGGTGGTGACTGCGGTGTTGGCTGCAGCCTCGGCGGCAGAGACCGCTTTGGCAGCGACAGCCTCGGTGGTGGCATCCGCAGTAACGTAGTCAGCCTCGGTGGGGGTGACCGCGATGACAATGGCAGGATCAGGGGTGACGCCCGCATAGACAGCGATGGTGGTGGTGACCGCAGTATCGACAGCTGCCTCTGCGGTGGCGCCCGCAATGATGGCGGCGGCCACAGCGAAGACAACCATGGTGACAGTGGCATCTTTGGCGGGGGTGACCAGTGTCTGCGGCAGCGTCGAGCGTCACCCACATTGACGGTGATGGTGGCAGTGACCGCGATGACGGTGCCACGTCAGCTGTGATGACCGTGGTGATGCCGACATCGTCGGGCCTGATGACCTCGGTGACGGTGACATCATCAGGGGTGACACCCACGTAGACGGCAATGGTGGTGGCGACTGCGGTGGCAGCGGCAGCCTCGGTGCCGGTGAATGCGGTGACGGCACCAGGCTCGGCGGCGACGACCGCGATGATGGCGGCGGCCTCGGCGGAGGTGTGCGGGTTGATGGCGGTGGCCTTGGCAGTGGCAACTGCTTTGGCAGCGACACCCTCGGTGGCGGTGTCCGCGGTAGTGGAGTCAGCCTCGGTGGCGATGACCGAAGTGACTACCGCAGGTTCGGGGGTGTCACACGCATAGACGGCAATGGTGGTGGTGACCGTGGTGACGGTGGCAGCCTCGGCGGCAGAGACAGCGGTGACGGCGATGTTGGTGGTGACCACGGTGATGGTGCCACGTTGGCAGTGATGACCGTGGTGACGGCAGCATTGTCGGGCCACGGTGACGTTGACAACGGTGATGGCGGCGGCCTCGACGGCGGCGAGCGCGGTGACATTGGCAGGGTCAGGGGTGACACCTGCACCGACAGCAATGGTGGCGGTGATCGCTGTGACGGTGCCACGTCATTGGTCATGACCAGGGTGCCGGCGGTGGCCTCGGTGGCGCCTACTGCTGCGGTGGCGGCTGCCGTGGTGACGGCGACCACGGTGACGGTGGTGTCCTCGGCGGCGGTGACCACAGTGACTGCGGCAGGGAAGGGGGTGACGACCGCATCGATGGCTATGGTGGCATTGACCGCGGTGACCGTGCCACGTTGGTGGTGATGACCGCCATGACGGTGGCATCATTGGACCTGACAAACGCGGTTACGGTTGCATCGTCGCGGGTGACGACCGCGTTGACAGCGATGGTGGTGATAACAGAGGTGACGGTGATGGCCTCAGCGGTGGCTTCTGCGGTGATGGCAGCAGTTTCGGTGGCAGCGACTGCCGTGGCGGCGGCGGCCTCAGCGGCAGCAACTGTGTTGGCGGCAGCGGCCTCGGCGGTGGTGACCACAGTGACTGCGGCAGGGTCAGTTGTGACATCTGCATCGATGGCGATGGTTTCGGTGACCATGGTGATGGTGCCACGTAGGCAGAAGTCCACGGTGACGGTGGCATCACAAGGCCTGACAATTGCAGTGATAGTGGCATTGTCGTGGGTGACGAACAAGTAGATGACGATGTTGGCGCCGACCGAGGTGATGGCGGCGGCGACCGCAGTGACGGCGTCTGTTTCGGCAGAGGCGTCTGCGGTGATGGCAGCGGCCTCGGCGGCGGTGACCACAGTGACGGCGGAGACCTTGACAGCAGCAGGCACAGTGACAGCGGTGGTCTCGGTGTCGATGACTTCGGTGACGGTGTCGTCCTCGGCGGCGGTGACTGCGATGACAGTGACAGGGTCGGGATTGACGCCCGCATCGACAGCGATGGTGACGGTGACCACGGTGACGGTGCCACGTCTGTGGTGGGAGCCTCAATGGCGGCGACCGCAGTGTCGGCGGTGGCCTCGGCGTCGGTGACCGCTTTGGAGGTGATGGCTTCGGTGGCGGCGTCCGCAGTAATGGAGTTGGGCTCAGCGGCGGTGACTGCCGTGATAGCGGCAGGTAGGGGTTGACACCCACCTCGACGACAATGGTGGCTCTGACCACAGTGATGGTGCCACGTCGTCGGCGATGACCGCGGTGCCGGCGGCAGTCTCGGCGGTGGCGACCATAGGTGATGGTAGTGGCATTGCCGACGGCGACCGCAGTCACGGCGGTGGCCTCGTCGCCGGCGACCACGGTGGCAGCAGCAGCCTCGTTGGCAGAGACAGCAGTGATGGTGATATTGGCGGTGACCATGGTGACGGTGCCACGTTGGCGGTGATGACCGCAGTAACGGCGGAATTTTCGGGTGTGACAACAGTGGTGACGGTGGCATCGTCGGGGGTTACGACCGCATTGAGGGCGATGGTGGCAGCGACCGTGGTGGCAGGGGCTGGCTCGGTGGTAGCAACCACGGTGACGGTGGCGTCCTTGGCGGCGGCGACCATGGTGACAGTGGTAGGTCGGGTGTGACGCACGCATCAACAGCCATGCTGGCGGTGACCGCGGTATCAACGTCTGCCTCTGTGGCGGCACCTGCGGTAATGGCGGCGGCTGCAGCAACGACGACCAGGGTGACGGTGGTATCCTCGGGGGCGGTGACCACAGTGTCTATGGCAGGGTCGGGGGTGACGCCCACATTGACGGCGATGGTGGTGGTGACCACGATGATGGTACCATGTCGGCGGTGATGACCGTGGTGATGTCGGCATTGATGGGCCTGAAGATCGCAGTGACAGTGGCATCGTTGGACCTGACGACCACGGTGATGGTAGCATCTTTAGGGGGGACGACCGCATCAATGGCGATGGTGGCGGTGACCGCGGTGATGGTGCCATGTCGTCTGCAATGACCGCGGTGGCGGCTGCAGCCACAGCGGCGGTGACCACCATGACGGCGGCAGGTTCAGGGTTGAGATTGCATCGATGGAGATGGTGGTGGTGACCGCAGTGACAGAACCATGTCATCAGCGATGACCGCGGTGGCAGCGGCGGACTTGGCGGAGGTGACTGCAGTGGCAGCGGGGGCCTCGGCTGCGGTAACCGCGGTGGCGGAAGAGGCCTCGGCGCCAGAGACACTGCTGACGGCCGCCGTCTCGGCAGTGGCGCCGCGGAGATGGCAGCGCCAAAGGCGGCAACGATCACGGAGACGGTGGCGTCCTCGGCGGTGGTGACCATAGTGACAGCTGCAGGATTGGTTGTGACACCCGAATCGATGGCAATGGTGACGGTGAATGTGGTGACGGTGCCACCTCGGCGGTAAAGACAGCGGTGACGGTGGCATCATCGGACATGACAACCGCGGTGACGGTAGCATCGTCGTGGGTGACGAACGAGATGACAGCGATGGTAGCAGCGACCACGTCGGCGTGGGAGGCCTTGGCGGCGGTGCCCGCGGTGGCGGTGGCAGCCAAGGCAGCGGCGACAGACTCGGCGGAAGCGTCCGCAGTAACGGAGTCGGCCACGGCATCGGTGACCGCAGTGACAACGGCAGTGTCGTGGGTGACGCCCGCATCGACGGCGATGGTGGCGGTGTCCGCGGTGACAGCGGCAGCCTTGGCGGCGCAGACAGCAGTGACGGCGCTGTTGGTGGTGACCACGGTGACACTGCCACGTTGAAGGTGATGACCACGGTGACGGTGGCATCGTCAGACATGACGACCGCGCTGATGGTGTCATGTCGAAGGTGAAGATCGCGGTGATGGTGGCATCGTGTGACCTGAAAACTGCATTGATGGTGGCATCGTAGTGGGTGACGAACAAGTTGACAGCGATGGTGAAGGTGACCAAGGTGACGGTGGCGGCTTCGGCGGCGGTGTCCGCTGTGATGGCAGAGGCCAGGGCGGCGAAGCTCACTGCTGCACCCTGGTGGCACGGGTGGCTCTCCCTGGCTTTGGGCCACTGGGTGGGGCCAGCCAGGGCCAGGGCCAGGGTTGCGCGTGCCTAGGGCCGGAGGGGACGGAGAGGACTCTGCGAGCCCCTCAGTGGCCCTGAGGGGGCGGCGGACAGCAAAGCAGCCGGAGGAGGGTGCGGTTGTGGGGCTGGGGGTGGGGATGAGAGGGGTTGGGGAAGAGGGGGGCGGGGTAAAAGCCGTTCGGGGCTGGGGAGTCCCAGGATGCCAGGGCGCCCAGACGTCTGTCACAGTTAGGGAAGTGACAGAGGCCCGTGGAGCCACGGGGGGCGAGAAGGGGCCTCGCTGCGGGCCAGGAGTAGCCCGTCGCCCACGCCAGTGGCGTCCGGAGGAGTCGGGGAGCGGGCAGGAGGCCGACCGGCAGACATGCTCTCCACCCCAGCGGCCCAGCAGCACGGCGCGCGCTCACGAGGCAGGCAGGGAGCAGGATTTTGGGGGCGCCGGGAGCAAGGTATCAGTGTCCACCGCAATACCACCCTGAAAGCGCCAGATCTCGTCTGATCTAGGAAGCTTATCAGGGTCGGGCCTGGTTACTACTTGGATGGGAGACCGCCTGGGAATACCTGTAGGATTTCATTCGCCTCTCCTTTTGACCCAACGCGCCGACCTGGCTCCCTCCGGACCCCTGCCGCCCCTTGCCCCTCTGCAACCGCCCAGCCAGCCGAAGGTCCCCCTGGCCAGCGGCGGGTCAGCCGCCCGTCACTACAAGCTCGCAGCCCCGGCCGCACAACATGCCCGTCGGCCAGGGCTCCCCCCCACAACCTCTTCGGTCCTGCAGTCCATCAGCCCTATCCCTTCGCCAAGCCGCGTTCACCTCCGCCGCCGCCAGTGCTGCCCTCGCTCCCGCCCCGGCCGCCGCCATCGCCGCACTCTATCAATGTCCCGCCTCCGCCGCAAGAACCGCCTTCTTCCCCGCTGCCCCCGCCATGGCTGCCATCACTGCTCTACCCACAACTGCCGCCAGCGCTGCCCTCGCCCCAGCCACGGCTGCCGCCATCGCCGCACTCCCTAAATGTCCCGCCTCCGCCGCAAGCACCGCCCTCTTCCCCGCTACCGCAACCGCCGGCGCCATCGCTGCCAGCGCCCCAGCGCCCACCGTCAAGCCCCCATTGTCGCCGCCGACATCGCCGCCCTGGCGCCATCCCCGCCGCTTCCAACGCCGAACTCGCCACCCTCCCCTGCCTCCGCCGCGGCCGCCGCTGCCGCCTCAGCTGCAGGGGCCTCCACCGCCGTGGGCTCCTCCCCAAACTCCCAGGCCCAGGGCTGCCAGCTGGTGCAGGCCTCCAGCAGTCTTGGGGGTGCGGTTGGCGGTGAGCCTGGTGGCGGTAGGGGGGCGGGTTGTATGCCGGTATGCGTCCGGGGAGACCCAGAATGCCAGAGTTCCACGACTTCTGACACCATCAGGGAAGTGGCAGTGTCCTGTTGAGCCACGGTTGGCGTGAAGGGGCGTCGCTGCCTGCCAGGAGTAGCCCAACGCCCACGCCAGGGGATGGTGGAGCCGGCCAGCGTGTCGATGCTCGCCACCCGAGCGGCCCAGCTGCACGGCGCGCGCTCAGGAGACAGGCCGGCAGAAGGCTCTTGGGGCCAGGGGAGCCGGGTCCCAGCGTCTACGGCCATACCACCCTGAACGCAGCAGATCTCGTCTGATCTCAGAAGCTAAATAGGGAGGGGCCTGGTTAGTACTTGGATGGGAAACCGCCTGGGAATACCTGTAGGCTTCTGCTCGCCTCTCCTTTTGCACCGCCGCCCTGGCGTGGCTCCCTCCGAACCCCTGCCGCCCCTTGCCCCTCTGCAGCCGCCCAGCCAGCCGAAGGTCCCCCTGGCCAGAGGCCGGTCAGCCACCCGGCACTACAAGCTGGCAGCCCCGGCCGCACACCAGGGCCGTCGGCCAGGGCTCCACCCCACACCCTCTTCTTAGTCCTCTTCGCTGAGGCAGGCCGTCAGCTTGCAGCAGTTATCCAAGCCTGTGTCTCCGCCGGCAGGCACCTCTACCCACACCCCCGCGCGCCCCCTCCCGTCGCCCACAAGAGCCAGGAGCCCTCCCTTCCCGCCGTTCGCGGTGGCCCCAACACACAGGGCACAAAGAGCTGGGACAAACCAGGGGACGGAGGGAGCAGCACCCCAACACACCGCACGCCCTCGGACTCCAGGAGAGACCACCACAAGGGGAAGTGCAGACACGCAGGCACACAACCCTCACAACCAGGGTGCCTGTGGGCTACCACTCTCCTCCCGCGGGGGGGGGGTCCCTGGGCGGGGCTCGGAGCCCACTGGCCCTCCGGCCTGGCCTGGGGCCTTCAAGGGTGACTGCCAATGCCCGGGCACTGCCTCTGTAGTGGAGCCCAGCCCCGGGCACGACCACACTCCGGTGGACAGGCTGCCACTTCAACACAGCCTCAGTGAGTCTGTCCCAGTCCGTGTGCCCGCCTGTGCGTCCCTCCCCCACCCCATGTCTCTCTGGATCTGTGACGTGCCTGTTGGGCTCTGCCTCTCGCTCAGGAGCTCTCTCCCCGCGTGCCAGCCCCCTCTTTCTCTGTCTCTGTCCATGTCTCGCTGTATGTCTAGATACATACATGTACATATACGTGTATATTTCCATCTTGCTCCCTCTTACTCCTCCTCCCGTTCTGTCTGTCGGTCCCTGTCCTGCGGGGACTCTAGTCCCTCTCCCCGCACAAGAACACAGGATATGGCGAGGCCAAGAAGGAACACCAACAGAGCCACGGATAGGGGGCTCATAGCACCATGTCTCACGGGCGGCTGGCTTGGCGACACGGCAAGCCGGAGCAGCCCGATCCCCAACCTGTCGGCCGCTTCTCTGCCAACCCACCGACACACCGACCGTCGACCCACCAAGCCGGCCCACTGCAATCCGCGCCCCTCTGCAATTTGCAGTCCACCACCCGTGCTTCCTAGCTTGGCCACCACAGCACCTCCGGGGGCCCATGGCCAACTGGCAACAGCTGATGGTCAAGCGGTCACAGCTGATGACCATGCAGCCCCCACGCAGCACCCCTCTACACGAGGCCCAGAGCCTGGAAACTGCTCTCTGCGAGTCTGTCCCCACAGTCCCCGTCTGTCTCTCTCCGCCTCTCTCTTGCTCTGTCTCTGGCCTTCTCTCATCCTCTCTCTCCCCTCCCTGGGTCAGGAGAGGTGATGTGTAGCCAGTGAAGGGACCGGTGATCGGGCAGTACGCCAGTCGCTGAAGAGTGTAGAGGGCCCAGAGGGAAGGCTGTGTGACGAAGGGTGGTGGCAGACTGGAGCTGCTGCCCCCTGGTGGCGGGGGCTCTCTGTGGCTTTGGGCCAGTGGGTGGGGCCAGCCAGGGCCAGGGCCAGGTTTGTGTGTGCCTAGGGCTGGAGGGGACAGCGATGACCCTGCGACCACCTAGGTGGCCCAGAGAGTTGGGGACAGCACAGCAGCCAGGGTGGTTAGCGGTTGTGGGGCTGGGTGGGGGATGAGAGGGGTTGGGGTAGGGGGGCGGGGTAAAATCCGTTCAGGGCCTGGGGAGTCCCAGGATGCCAGGGCGCCCAGACCTCTGTCACAGTCAGGGAAGTGACAGAGGCCCGTGGAGCCATGGGGGGTGCGAAGGGGCCTCGCTGCGGGCCAGGAGTAGCCCATCGCCCTCGTCAGCAGCGTCCGGAGGAGGCGGGGAACGGGTGGGAGGCCCGCCGGCAGACATGCTCGCCACCCGAGCGGCCCAGCAGCATGGTGCGCGCTCACGAGGCAGGCCCTGTGCAGGCTCTTGGGGCGCCGGGAGCCGGGTCCCCGCGTCTACAGCAATAGCACCCTGAAAGCGCCAGATCTCGTCTGTTCTCGGAAGCTAAGCAGGGTTGGGCCTGGTTAGTACTTGGATGGGAGACCTCCTGGGAATAACTGTAGGCACCCCCGTCCCATTCAGAGGCAAAGAGAAATTGAGAGGAAGGACCCAGGGGTATACAGAAGAAGGCGTCTTTTAAATCTAGGTGTGAGAACCATTCTTTCTCTGGGGGTGTCTCTCCAAGAATCATCAATGGGTTTGGAACCACAGGTTGGAGGGACACCAAAGCCTCATTAGTGACCCTTAGATCTTGGATTATTCTATATTCCCTGAAACTTTCTTTACGGGGAGCCTGGGGTGTTGCAGGGAGATGAGCATGGTTTTCGCAGACCATACTTGAGGAAGTTGTTAATAAAGGGCCCCAGGCCCTCTTGGCTTCAGGTTTCAGTGACTATTGTCACTGGTGGAGGTGATGGGAGGGATCTTTAAGTTGAATCTTAACTTGAGTAGCGTGTTTAGCTCATCCTGGGATTTCTGTGGCCAAACTTCTGGGTTCACTGAGCTGAACTATTCAGATTTCATCGAGACAGAGGGCTCTTTGTCAGTGAGGACTACAAGTATATGAGGAGAGGATTTTCGACAGCCAGATATGCTCCCACTTTCTGGATTACATCCCTGACAAGATCAGGTCTGGGGCATTGTGGCATAACTAAGAATGAGTGACAAAATAGAGCTTCCCCCCACGAACAACATAGAGGAGGAGTAAATCTCTGGGTTATGGACATTCCCTCGACCCCAATTACTTAGCAGGATTTGAGAGAGAGTGCACCGGACAAAGGGTTCACAGTGGAATAGGCGGCTTTCGTATCAAATAGCAAATTGATGGTCCTACCCGCCATGTCGAAGGTCACCCTAGGGTCTGTCCCCTCAATGGTGAGTCCGGAGCTGGAGGGAGCTTTGGGCCCTTTCAGTTCAAGACCACGATGAGTTGGGAGTCTGACGGGGTGGACCTTCGGCCCTCCAGGCAGTCTTTTCCATGGTGGCTGAACTTCTTGCAGTTGGGACATGGTGTCCGTGGCTTTTTCTCCTCAGGGCATCCGCATTGCCCGAGTCTGGTCTTTCTTCAGTTGTAACACTTTCTTGGAGAGATCTTCCCTGGGTGACCTGGAGTTGGCTTTTGGACTTGTAAAGCAGACAATAATTGAGCCTAGCTCTTATTCCTTTGCTTTTCTTTCTCCTGTTCTCTCTCCCTGACCTTTTCCTCCTTCTCTTGGTCCTGATTGCAAAGGACCAAGGAAGCTATGTTAAGCAGCTCCCCCAGAAGAGTGCTGGGACCTACTGCTAGACTCTATAACTTCCTCCTGACGTCTGGGTCAGAATGAGTAATGAACCAGTCTTTGAGTATTAACTCTCCTTCAGGAGAATCAGGATCTACATTTGAAAATTGTGAGAGCCTCTCTCTGAGTCAGTCAGAAAAACGGGGGGCGGGGGGCATTCTCATAGGGGCTTTTGCTAACGTTAGCTAGCTTCTGGTAATTAGTTTCTTAATCATTCTTTGTCCTACGCCCTCAGTTAAACAAAGACCTAGAGGATTTCACTGCCAAGCTCCTTCTGGGAAATTATAGTCCCTGTTGGGGTCAGTGCTGGGTTTAGCCAGTTGCCCTGTTGGATAATTATTAGGCTTAGTCATACTAGATTTAGAGTTAGTCAGACACTGACTGTGTAACAAATGGCAGTCTCTATAATTGCGTCATTTTCTGCCTTGGAGAGACTTTGTCACGTGATGACATGTACATCTCTCTAGGTGACGTCCAAAGTAAGAGTGGGCCTCTGAAACCCATTGATTTATGTTTCAGGGTCATTGGATTAGCCCCCTAGGTCTGTCTTTATCTGGAGGAAGTCCTGTGTGGAGAAGGGGACCCACACTCTCCTAGAGCTGCCTGTTAGGCCTCCACTTACCTCCTGGGGAAGACAAAATGTGGGGGCACCAGGGTACCCCGGGCATGGAGGTGAAGGCCCTTTGGGTCTGAGGAGGGGCAGTTATGAGGGGCCGTGTCTCCTAGTCCTTTAAGAGGAGGGGGCAGGGGGATGTCTGCTGGGCCGTCCCTGATATCAGGACCTCTCTGTGGACGAGTTAATGGGGCTCGACCTACTGAAGGGTCTGTCTTACAGGAGCTACAGAGGTCTGAGTGATCACTGAGGTCCATAAAGACCTGGACATATGGTACTTTTGTCCACTTTTCTAGTTTGTGTCAGAAGAGGTCCGATTGTAAGATGGCGTTATGCTGTAGACTTTCATTTTCAGGTCCGCTTTCTCCATCCGCTAATTTATATTGAGGCCAAGTCGTATTGTAGAGAAAGATGAGCCTCCTCTTCTTTAACGTCTCAGGGTCAAATTTGTTCCAATTTAGCAGAATACCACTGTTGGGGATTCCTGAGGGACAGCGTCCTTGTCACCCATCTATAAGAAAAGACACACTCAGAGGCAGGCGTTAGGGCATCCCCTCTCTATACCCCATCTCCGAAACACTTCCTAAGCAAAGTATACCCCTCTCAGACCGTGGGACGGGCCTGTTGCCGTCCCTGAAGCTATGAAATTATGCATATCCTGACCCCGTGTTTGCCCTTGTGTGCCCCTAGGCTATGGACTTAACGCAAACCACACCTCACGCTTGCGAGAAAGCCTCCCCTCCATCTTCCCCCCGCCCTTGTATTGAGGAGAGGTGAAACGGTGGGTATCATCTTTGTCCCTTTCCCCTTTCATGTTCCTCTGAGCGGGTTGACGCAACGGCCCTCAAAGCAACTGTTGCTCTGAACTCTTAGATGGACCCTAGATCTTTTGGCTACTTTGTAGCCATCCCACCTTTGGTTATCCGTCCAGATCTCAGAGTTTATCCTATCTATAATGACCCTAAGAGCCTATCCCTGAATGGGCTATTAAAATTGGTCAACCTGATCATTCAGGAGGTAAAAGAGAGATCTGTCCTTGCCATCAATGTCAGTATTTGTCCAGTTCTGGACCACACTGGTCCACAATCTGAGGAATCTGACTGAGCCCAGGGAAAAGAAGACAGACAGTGGCACAGGAAGCTGAATCCCAGATGAGTGGGCTGGACTCTGGGCAGAGGTGTTTCTGCCAGTGCCAGTCAAAGGGCGGTGGGCTCCCAACATTAGGGATAGCACAGACACAACAGGAGAAGTGGTCCAGAAAGAGTGGGCTACTTGGAGACATAAGTCTAAAGTCCCCAGTCCCCAGAGGTGCCGGAGGAGTTCACGGAAGTAGAGAACACTGTTTTGTGAGCCCAAAAGAAGAAAGGTACATCCTGGGGTCCTTGGTACGAGCTTAAGGGAAGCTAAGTAAGCACAGAGCTCCTCAAAGCCATCACTCTCACTCATTTTGAGCCATTCCACGTGGACTGTAAGGGGAAGAGGAGAGAGAGAGAGAGAGAGAGCTTTCATTTCTGTGGCAGAAGGAAGGCTGGAAGTAAATAGGGTGTCTGATGTGGGGTGGAGACAAGGTGGAAGATACCCACTCCTGGGAGGCTGTACTATTCCCATCATGGGAATTGCCGTGGGGAGGGAGAACTGTGTGCTTGTGGACGGTGTGCCTCACTGCAGGGGTATTTTCTTTAGACTGGCAGGGTGCCTGTTACCTGTCTTCCCCAATCCGTGACTCATTCATCCTATCTTGGGAGTCTTTAAGCAGCAGGGGCTCTGGCAGTGTTTAGGAGCCTGACCCATGCACTCGATGTGGCAAAGGCCTTCCCGGAGTGGTTTCGTCACGGCAATGGAAGAAGGTGGAGAGAGTGGGTGAAGGGAGCAGTGTCTGAGAGAAAGCAGACAGTGAATGCAATTTGAGACTTCCCTAAAGGAGGAGGGAAAGCCAAGAGCCAAGTGAGAAAGTCAAAGACAGAGGGCTGAGCCACCTTGTGGCCACACTTCAGGTATTGCTGCCGGGAGGGGGTGGTGTGTTTGTGAACCGAGTTCGTGGTCAGCTCGCGGATTTTGTCTTGTGCCCAGTGGGACTTAAGCCTCATGTCCCAGACCTCAACTGAGTCATTTTCCCACTGGAGACTTCTTTAAGGTAGAAGATGCCTTAGAGCCTTTTAAAGGTCCATCCCGGGCCCACCAAATTGTGTGGCAGATGGTGTCTCAGCCACAGAAAGGAGGGAGCTCCACTCTCCAGGTTGTAAAGATGTTGATACAGTGTTTGCTCCAGGAACTTGACGGTGTCCTATCGAATCCCCATCCGAGAAACAGCAAAATAGCATCTCAAGTGTGGGCACGGCTGGACACAGGGATTGAGGTCATGCTGCTTCTGCTGACCTTGAAATCTCCACCTGATCACCACGTGACCTGGGTGCCCTTCCTGTGTCTTCCTCAGCTACTCTAAATTGTTGTCATCGTTATGTCCTGGAAAAGCTCTCAGAGCTGTTCTAACACATCGAGTCTACTGGGCCACTGTCTCTGAATTCTTGGAACACAGCTGTTGGTTGCATTTCGTACCACACATCAGGGTTCCTTCAGCACCACAGGAAAGCACCATCTAGAAATTAAGGACTCCTAAGACAACTTGGTCTCAACAAGACAGTTTCTGGGGTAAACAAGTGACATTTTACATTCAAGCTATCTCATTTTTCTTGGCTGGAGTGCCTTGTACTCCCTTCGTGCTCCCCAAGTTGTCGGAGCTCATTAAAATGGCCCTGAGAAGTATCATGTACATTCGGATAAGCAGGATGGTTTGTGTCTCTCAACTGTAACGATGCATCCCTTTGATTTAGGGGCATCTGTGAGCCTGGAATCCTGCTGGGCTGGTGCCCTAAGGGCATCGGTGCCCTAAGTGAGAGCACCTGGAAGGGGTGACAAACTGAGTAGGAGTTGCAGCAAGACTTTCTAACCGGGGCTAGGTCTCTCCTTCTGCGCATTTCTATTCATCTACCTATCCTATCATTCATCCCTCAAGAGTTTGAGACCCTTAAGTCTTTCAGGAACGGGGGCGACGTGTCTCTTCCTTAGCTACTTCCTGCTGAAAGGGGGCGATGTCGTAGTCAGGGTCTCATCCTCTTGCTCTCTGTCAGAAGGACGGAGGTGTTGTCCCCGTACTGTTGGCAGGCGGGAGGTGAAAGCTGCTAGCGACAGCGTCGAGAGGAGATGGGTATAAATCTGAGTCTTCGATTTTCCAGTCGAACAGGTGGGAATCGCTGGACGACTATCATTTTTAAGTGCAACTGTACGAGTCTGGAGGAGACAAAGTTGACATGTTGATTGAAAAGACAAGGTGGAATAGTAGTAGAGGCAATATACACACATAAAGCTACCAAGTCATAGGAGGTAGAGTGTCTTTTACCACACGCAAGACGGAATGACTTGCTTGACGTTAAATAGCAAAATTACGAAGCTGTTCAGCCTAATTGTATATCTTACTAATATCTTCTATCTGACCGGTGGCATGTATATAAGTCCGGCAAGTCTTATTAATGACCGCACATACTCCCCCTTGATTCAGCTAATAAGTACTCAAGGGCAGGTGGGTTGTCGCTGGTAACACTTGTAAGCGAATCAAGAGCCACTAGAGATTCTCGAAGGTGTCTCCAGTGTCTCGAGCCAGGGTGGCTGTGGGGTTTGTTAGGGTGGTTACAGCAGCCCCTGATAGGCAAACCCTCCCCAAGGACCTACTAGACCGACGACAGCCCCAGGACCAACCAGAATAGGTCTTAAGGCCTGTTTGGTTTGGGAGTGAGTCATGTTACGGACAGTGATTGATACGTCCCGAGGGCCTATAAACCCTGGGTGTAATGTCCTTCCAACTGAGAATTGTCAACACATAGTAGGCCAGGGCTACAGGTGGTTGGCGGTAGACCGCGTTTTGGTGACTCTTCACTGGGTAGTTCATTTTGAGCAGGACTACAGAGACATAAATGCCCAGGGGGAAGCATCAGCATCATGTGGAGAGGAGGAGTTAAAGCGTGGTTAGGTCTGATCCCCAAGTAGGGGCTCTACTGCACTGGCGAGATGCAGGCCTCCCCTCAGACCAGCGTCCCTGGGCCCTGGCGGTGCCCTCTCTGCTCTTGGATGCAGATAGTAAAGTTTCCAGGAATTTGCCTGTCCCTCCCAGTATGTGCACCATATCCTGTGGCTTGTAGTTTGTTTCCCGTCATGAGCTCTATGACTAGTTGGACTCCAGAAGGTAGTATTTGCAGTGCACTTTCTAGAAATGCCCAGTGTAATGGGGTAATAAGGGGGCCAGCAGATTAAAGGTAACCTCCCTCTTGATACGTACAGAAGTGACAAGGGTGAGATGTGGATATAGATTTGAGGGTTTTGACCCTAATTGTATCAGACCGATTAACGAGTGGGGTGAGGTAAATGCAGCCCAGATGTGTAGCTGAGGGGTCAAACCCCACAAGGAAGGGAGTGGTCTTGGGCAATTCCTAGGGGACACCTGGAAGAAAGGTAAGGCTGAGATTAAAACGGGCAGGTTGAAACTGGGGAAGAGGAGGGGTGTTTCAGGGCTGCTCGTGGCATATCCAGCAGTCAGAGAGGCTATTTCCCTTTGCAGTTATGTTTGAAAAGTTTACCAGGGTGTGATTCTCCTATTCCCCCTGAAGGGGCAGAGAATATAATAGAAATCCAGGAGAACTAATGCCACGATGACGATTTCACCTAACTGTTTAAGAAATAATTATTTAGTGGGGTACCAGAAGAATAAGAACTGAGAGGAAAACCAAATAGTAAATAGAACTCAGGTGTCAGTTATCAGTACTCTGCGGCAATTTCTTGAATAATACTGTAACTTGAAGTCCTCTCGAGGATCGCAGGAGTACTGAGATCCGGTTGGCGTGTCTTCTCCATCACCCTTCCATGGTTTTATCCGGGAGTGATGTATCCAGCTAGAATCTCCCGGTACCTTGACAGCTGTAGGGCTAGAAAGTAAGAGTGCAGGGGCCCTTCCAAGTGGGCCTTAGCTGGGATGTACGGGTGCTATCTTTCCAAGAGTTTATGATTCTCTGACTGCCAGGCAGGTCCTGGGTAGGAGACAGTGGGTTCTGCCCTACAGGTGAGGGCAGAGCCTTTTGTCCATAGGGCCTTCGGGCCTCCTGGAACTGCCCTAGAGAGGTGATATATTGAAGGAGGATTGTAGCCTCTGAATCTAAGAGTATGTCAGATGAGAGGAAGGCCCTCCTATATCGAGCCAAATGAGGGTGAACTGTACGGAAGCCGGGGGGTGTATTGGAACTTGCAATAGAGCTACTGGTAGGAGGTTAAGCCACAGTTGACAGGTTTCTTGACAGAGCTTCCTTAGGAAGTTCTTAAGGGTTGCTTTGCCCTTTCTGCTTACCGGAGCTAAGAGATCTCTGTGAGGAATGTATGAGATATCGCTAGGGCCTTAGCTCCCTGTTGTGTAATATGTGAGGGAACAGAGGCCCATTGTCACTTTGTAAGGACCAGGGCAGGCCAAACCCAGGAAGGATTTCTTTTAGCAACTCTTAGAAAAGTCTTGGGCACTCTTTCCAGGTGGGGAATGACTCCACCCACCCGACGACGGTGTCAGTAAATACCAAGACATATTGAAATCCTTCGCATGGAGGCAACTGAGTGAGATCCAATTGGCATCCCTCTCTTGCATGGCTTCCCCAAAGCTGAATAGACTATATAAGCAGTGGAGGCTTATTCTCCTGGGGACTGTTGTAAGTGCAAAGCACAGAGGCAGGACACACCTGGGTAATTGTCTTACATATAACTTTTCCACTAAACATTTTCCTGCAGACTCTGTGCATAGCATCCCATCGAAAATCACAGGCATCACGAAGTCCTTTAATGACTTTGCCCTGGAGGGACTGTGGAAGGTGTCGCCTTTGACTCAGCTCCTACCATCCCTTCTGAATGGTCCGGTTTTCTGCTCTCCTGATGTACATGATGGGGGAAGAGTAGGGCCCGGTAAAGAAGGATTGAGAGTCTCTATACATTTCCAGTGAGAGAGAGTGGTGGCTTTGGCTGCCAGATCCGCCTGATGAATTCCGTGAGCTGTTTCATCTTGTCCCTTTTGACATCCCCGAAGGTGGATTACTGCCACCTCCATAGGTAAGTGTACGGCCTCGGCCTCTCAGGGGGATAATATCTGAGGTCCATATTTTATAGGAGTGCCTTTGGCAGTGAGGAATCCTCTTGCTTTCCAGATAATAAGCATGGGTACGCAGCACTAAGAAAGTATATTTAGAGTCCGTGTAGGTACTGAGCCTTTTGTTTCTTCCTAGCTGTAAAGCGCAAGTTAGGGGGATGAATTCAGCTAATTCAGCTCAAATCCGGGTGGTAATGCTTTGGCTTCCATGGTTCCCAATGCGGTGACTATGGCATATCCTGAATGCAAGAATCCTTGCCTTACAAAGCTGCTACCATCAGTAAACCAAGTCTCTGCATTTTCTAGTGGCTGGTCCTTTAAGTCTCTCCTGCTAGCATAAGTTAGGTTGAGGGTTTCTTCGCGGGAGTGTATTGGGGTGCCCTCGTCTGGGCAATGTAGTGCAGTGACAGGGTTAAGGGTGGTACCTTTAGATAGTCATATCAGGATTTTCCACTTGCAACAGCTGAGAGTTGAATATCCTGCTGTCCATCATCTAATGGGGCCCTTAAGGACTAGGAAAGTAGCCACCTGGTGGGAGGTGAAAACCTGTGCGGCCTGACCTACAGTCACTTAAGAAGCCTCTTCTGCTACAATGGCAGCTGCCTCCACTGCCCAGAGGCACCCTGGCCAGCCCTGTGCCGCTGAGTCTCATCTCTTAGGTAGAGAGCTCTTAGGTAGACAGAATGGAGAGAGTGCCGAGTGGGGCCTAATCCCTGGGCTAACACCCCTAGGGCTAGACCTTGTTTTCAGTGACGTATAGCCAATGAGGGCTTGTCGGCTGAGGCAGTCCTCAGGCCGGAGCCCAAGGAATATCTCTCTTTAATTGTCAAAGACTCACAATTGCTCCGAGCCCCGGACAAGGGAGCCTTGTTCCTCTCTCTCCTTGAGGACTTCCTATGCAGGCTGCACCCTGAGCCTATATCCAAGGGGCCAGAGTCTACAGCACCCCGAGGGTCCATGGGATAGTCTGAGCTGCCTCTTGGTCATGGGAGAGGGCAGCAGAGTAATTGCCCTGACCTTGTCAGGAGATAACTTTCGTTCTCCCGGGGTAAGGATTGGTGCTACATATTGGACCTGTTGACTGACCAGTTGAGCTTTGGTCTAGAGACCTCATAGTCTTGTTTGGCTAGGAAACTTAAAATCTGCATAGCATGCAGTTGTGCTAATTCATGGGTGCGGGAGCAAATGAGTAAATAATCTACATATTAAATAAGCACTCCCTGCTCAAGGGACAGGCAGCCTGGGTCCCTAGCTAAAGCCTGACCAAAGAGGTGTGCGCTGTCTCCAGTCCTTTGTGAGAGGGCAATGCAAGTGAGCTATTGATGATTCCCACCCCCGTCCCATTCAGAGGCAAAGAGAAATTGAGAGGAAGGATCCAGGGGTATACAGAAGAAGGCGTCTTTTAAATCTAGGTGTGAGAACCATTCTTTCTCTGGGGGTGTCTCTCCAAGAATCATCAATGGGTTTGGAACCACAGGTTGGAGGGACACCAAAGCCTCATTAGTGACCCTTAGATCTTGG
The DNA here is from genome assembly GCF_036562045.2 of Rhinolophus sinicus. Taxonomy (NCBI): domain Eukaryota; kingdom Metazoa; phylum Chordata; class Mammalia; order Chiroptera; family Rhinolophidae; genus Rhinolophus; species Rhinolophus sinicus. Next base: position 40,525,489 of record NC_133761.1, on the reverse strand, counting down.
ATTATTCTATATTCCCTGAAACTTTCTTTACGGGGAGCCTGGGGTGTTGCAGGGAGATGAGCATGGTTTTAGCAGACCATACTTGAGGAGTTTGTTAATAAGGGGCCCCAGGCCCTCTTGGCTTCAGGTTTCAGTGGCTATTGTCACTGGTGGAGGTGATGGGAGGGATCTTTAAGTTGAATCTTAACTTGAGTAGTGTGTTTAGCTCATCCTGGGATTTCTGTGGCCAAACTTCTGGGTTCACTGAGCTGAACTATTCAGATTTCATCGAGACAGAGGTCTCTTTGTCAGTGAGTACTACAAGTATATGAGGAGAGGATTTTCGACAACCAGATATGCTCCCACTTTCTGGATTACATCCCTGACAAGATCAGGTCTGGGGCATTGTGGCATAACTAAGAATGAGTGACAAAATAGAGCCTCCCCCCATGAACAACATAGAGGAGGAGTAAATCTCTGGGTTATGGACTTTCCCTCAACCCCAATTACTTAGCAGGATTTGAGAGAGAGTGCACCGGACAAAGGGTTCACAGTGGAATAGGCGGCTTTCGTATCAAATAGCAAATTGATGGTCCTACCTGCCATGTCGAAGGTCACCCTAGGGTCTGTCCCTTCAATGGTGAGTCCGGAGCTGGAAGGAGCTTTGGGCCCTTTCAGTTCAAGACCACGATGAGTTGGGAGTCTGACGGGGTGGTCCTTCGGCCCTCCAGGCAGTCTTTTCCATGGTGGCTGAACTTCTTGCAGTTGGGACATGGTGTCCGTGGCTTTTTCTCCTCAGGGCATCCGCATTGCCCGAGTCTGGTCTTTCTTCAGTTGTAACACTTTCTTGGAGAGATCTTCCCTGGGTGACGTGGAGTTGGCTTTTGGACTTGTAAAGCAGACAATAATTGAGCCTAGCTCTTATTCCTTTGCTTTTCTTTCTCCTGTTCTCTCTCCCTGACCTTTTCCTCCTTCTCTTGGTCCTGACTGCAAAGGACCAAGGAGGCTATGTTAAGCAGCTCCCCCAGAAGAGTGCTGGCACCTACTGCTAGACTCTATAACTTCCTCCTGATGTCTGGGTCAGAATGAGTAATGAACCCGTCTTTGAGTATTAACTCTCCTTCAGGAGAGTCAGGATCTACATTTGAAAATTGTGAGAGCCTCTCTCTGAGTAAGTCAGAAAAACGGGGGGCGGGGGGCATTCTCATAGGGGCTTTTGCTAACGTTAGCTAGCTTCTGGTAATTAGTTTCTTAATCATTCTTTGTCCTACGCCCTCAGTTAAACAAAGACCTAGAGGATTTCACTGCCAAGCTCCTTCTGGGAAATTATAGTCCCTGTTGGGGTCAGTGCTGGGTTTAGCCAGTTGCCCTGTTGGATAATTATTAGGCTTAGTCATATTAGATTTAGAGTTAGTCAGACACTGACTGTGTAACAAATGGCAGTCTCTATAATTGTGTCATTTTCTGCCTTGGAGAGACTTTGTCACGTGATGACATGAACATCTCTCTAGGTGACGTCCAAAGTAAGAGTGGGCCTCTGAAACCCATTGATTTATGTTTCAGGGTCATTGGATTAGCCCCCTAGGTCTGTCTTTATGTGGAGGAAGTCCTGTATGGAGAAGGGGACCCACACTCTCCTAGAGCTGCCTGTTAGGCCTCCACTTACCTCCTGGGGAAGACAAAATTTGGGGGCACCAGGGTACCCTGGGCATGGAGGTGAAGGCCCTTTGGGTCTGAGGAGGGGCAGTTAGGAGGGGCCGTGTCTCCTAGTCCTTTAAGAGGAGGGGGCAGGAGGATGTCTGCTGGGCCGTCCCTGATATCAGGACCTCTCTGTGGACCAGTTAATGGGGCTCGAACTACTGAAGTGTCTGTCTTACAGGAGCTACAGAGGTCTGAGTGATCACTGAGGTCCATAAAGGCCTGGACATATGGTACTTTGGTCCACTTTTCTAGTTTGTGTCAGAAGAGGTCCGATTGTAAGATGGCTTATGCTTTAGACTTTCATTTTCAGGTCCGCTTTCTCCATCCGCTAATTTATATTGAGGCCAAGTCGTATTGTAGAGAAAGATGAGCCTCCTCTTCTTTAACGTCTCAGGGTCAAATTTGTTCCAATTTAGCAGAATACCACTGTTGGGGATTCCTGAGGGAAAGAGTCCTTGTCACCCATCTATAAGAAAAGACACACTCAGAGTCAGGAGTTAGGGCATCCCCTCTCTATACCCCATCTCCGAAACACTTCCTAAGCAAAGTATACCCCTTTCAGACCATGGGACGGGCCTGTTGCCGTCCCTGAAGCTATGAAATTATGCATATCCTGACCACGTGTTTGCCCTCGTGTGCCCCTAGGCTATGGACTTAATGCAAACCACACCTCACGCTTGCGAGAAAGCCTCCATCTTCCCCCCGCCCTTGTATTGAGGAGAGGTGAAACGGTGGGTATCATCTTTGTCCCTTTCCCCTTTCATGTTCCCTGTGAGCGGGTTGACGCAACGGCCCTCAAAGCAACTGTTGCTCTGAACTCTTAGATGGACCCTAGATCTTTTGGCTAGTTTGTAGTCATCCCACCTTTGGTTATCCGTCCAGATCTCAGAGATTATCCTATCTATAATGACCCTAAGAGCCTATCCCTGAATGGGCTATTAAAATTGGTCAACCTGATCATTCAGGAGGTAAAAGAGAGATCTGTCCTTGCCATCAATGTCAGTATTTGTCCAGTTCTGGACCACACTAGTCACAATCTGAGGAATCTGACTGAGCCCAGGGAAGAGAAGACAGACAGTAGCACAGGAAGCTGAATCCCAGATGAGTGGGCTGGACTCTGGGCAGAGGTGTTTCTGCCAGTGCCAGTCAAAGGGCGGTGGGCTCCCAACATTAGGGATAGCACAGACACAACAGGAGAAGTGGTCCAGAAAGAGTGGGCTACTTGGAGACATAAGTCTAAAGTCCCCAGTCCCCAGAGGTGCGGGAGGAGTTCACGGAAGTAGAGAACACTGTTTTGCGAGCTCAAGGTACATCCTGGGGTCCTTGGTACGAGCTTAAGGGAAGCTAAGTAAGCACAGAGCTCCTCAAAGCCATCACTCTCACTCATTTTGAGCCATTCCACGTGGACTGTAAGGGGAAGAGGAGAGAGAGAGAGAGAGAGAGAGAGAGAGAGAGAGCTTTCATTTCTGTGGCAGAAGGAAGGCTGGAAGTAAATAGGGTGCCCGATGTGGGGTGGAGACAAAGTGGAAGATACCCACTCCTGGGAGGCTGTACTATTCCCATCATGGGAATTGCCGTGGGGAGGGAGAACTGTATGCTTGTGGACGGTGTGCCTCACTGCATGGTTATTTTCTTTAGACTGGCAGGGTGCCTGTTACCTCTCTTCCCCAATCCGTGACACATTCATCCTATCTTGGGAGTCTGCAAGCAGCAGGGGCTCTGGCAGTGTTTAGGAGCCTAACCCATGCACACGATGTGGCTAAGGCCTTCCCGGAGTGGTTTCGTCACGGCAATGGAAGAAGGTGGAGAGAGTGGGTGAAGGGAGCAGTGTCTGAGAGAAAGCAGACAGTGAAAGCAATTTGAGGCTTCCCTAAGGGAGGAGGGAAAGCCAAGAGCCAAGTGAGAAAGTCAAACACAGAGGGCTGAGCCACCTTGTGGCCACACTTCAGGTATTGCTGCAGGGAGGGGGTGGTGTGTTTGTGAACCGAGTTCCTGGTCAGCTCGTGGATTTTTTCTTGTGCCCAGTGGGACTTAAGCCTCATGTCCCAGACCTCAACTGAGTCATTTTCCCACTGGAGACTTCTTTAAGGTAGAAGATGCCTTAGAGCCTTTTAAAGGTCCATCCCGGGCCCACCAAATTGTGTGGCAGATGGTGTCTCAGCCACAGAAAGGAGTTAGAGAAACAAGAAAGAAAGAAAAGTACCTTGAATCCAGTGGATCTGAGTCACAACACCAGAAAGCTGTTACGGGGAATGACGTTGCTCCTCACTTCTTTGGTCTTCTAGAAGGAAAGAATTCAGTCAAGAGAGAGAGTTTGTGCAGCATAGAACAACAAGAAGTTTATTAGTGAAAGCAAGCATAGTCCGGCATGGAGCAGGCCGACCCAAGAGAGGGAAACAGACCCTCCTTACTTTGTGTGAGAGCTTCTATTTCTGTGTGTTGAACTGTCTCCCCCCCTGCCCTCTCCGGTACCTCTCATTTTCTTGGCTGGAGTGCCTTGTACTCCCTTCTTGCTCCCAAGGTTGTCTGAGCTCATTACAATACACGGAGAAGCATGGTGTACATTCTGATAAGCAGGATGGTCTCTCTCTCTCTCTCTCTCTCTCTCTCTCTCTCTCGCTTCTAACAACACATCCTTTGCTTCAGTTGCATGTGAGAGCCTGGAATCCTGCTGAGCCAGTAAGACACTGGAGACCTAAGTGAGTGCAGCTGCAAGGGGCCTTGACCTAAGTAGGAAATACAGCCAGGGGCTTTCTAACCTGGTCTAGCTCTCTCCTTCTCCTGCTCATTGCTATCTCTGTACCTAACCTATCACAACTGGTCCCAAGGACCCTCCCTCTCCCATTCGCTCAACCTGAGTGTTGGTACCTACGTGTAAAGTCTTCGTCATCACTGTCGGTGTCTGAGAAGCTTTCCACCAGCCAGTCTTTAGAAACAGAAACATAAGCAATAAAGTTATTAGAAAGACTTCCTTCACCTCCCCCTCCTCCACTAGAGGCTATTGAGAGTCATAGAGCATTACCACGATATTTCCTCCAGGTTCTCAGACCTTCCGTGGGCTCTGTGGGGTCAGAGCCCTTCAACAAGACGTTGGTCACAGATGCCATTTCTACAACCAGGCAGATGCTGCAGGAATTACCTTTCAACTACTCACTGCCACTGGCCCAAAGTTGCTCCCTCTCCAAACTCATCAACCGGAAACTGCAGCTCTTATGTATAAACTTGAGTGTGGGATGCATGACTGAGCAGTTGGGCGTTTTAATTTATTTGAACTCACATCATTAATTAATGATCAAGTGGAAACAAATTAAAAAGAGTCACACTGGGCCACTGGCTGTTGCGATGGATAGCCCATCTCTAGAACTGAAAGGTGTGGAAGGTGTGCCCTCCCCTCCCCAGCTTGTTCCATCAGAGAGGTTTTTGGGTCTGATCTGATCATTTCCTTTCAGGAAGTTCAAGGACTTGTGTGCATGTGTCAAGTGCTACTTCAGGCTCTGGGGATACTCAAAGTGTAAGGTCAAAACCAGATCCTAAAGGATCCCCAGGAGGGGGCCCCCCTGCAGACAAAGCTGAGAGCATGGCTGGCACACCTGTGTGAGACACAGTCAGAGTGTTGGGTGAGGGCACTTCCCTGTCTTCTGAAGCCCACGCTTCTCACCCCTAACTCTGCAGTGGAGCTGAGGGAGGCAGTGGCAAAGACCTCTAAATGGGTGAACGACTTGTTCAATGATAACTGGAAAAGATTGCTGAAAGAATTTCAGAAAGACACAAATACTTGAAATGACACACTGTGTTCATGGGTTGGAAGACTTAATAATGTTACTTTTTCAGTATGACCCAAAGTGATCTACAGATTCAGTGCAAGACCCATCAAAAGCCCTATGTTATTTGTATATAATAGAAAGAGAAAAACATACTAAAATACATGTGGAGCCACAAAGCACGTGGTTAGTCAAAATGGTGTCCAGAGTGAAGAACAGAGACAGAGTCCAAACTTCCTGGCTTCAAAACACATGACAAAGGAACAGTGATCCACACAGAATGGTACTGACATAAAAACAGTCACATCGATCTGTGAAAGTAAAGAGAGGGCCAAGACATACAGCCACATCTACATGGTCATGTAATGTACGAGCAGGGAAGCAACAATGAGGCAAAGACAGTGTATTTAATAGGACACTGAAACCATCAAGTCCTAGAACAAAATATAGGCAGTAAAGACTCTGACATTGCTCTTAGTGACATATATCTCCTGGGGTAAGGAACACACACACACACACACACACACACACACACACGGGACACCATCAAACTAAAAAGCTTTTGCATGCCAAAGGAAACCACCCACAAAATGAAAAGACAAACAACTGAATTGCAAAGATAGTCACCATAATATCCGATAAGAGGTTATCATTCAAATAAATAAAGAGCTCCTAGAACTCAATACCCAAACAACCAAGAATCCAATTAAGAAATGGGCAGAAAAACTTAAGATATTTCTCAAAAGAAGACATACACGTGGACAATGGGCATATGAAAGATGCTCAAAGTCACTAATCATGAGAAAAACTGCAAATCAAAATCACAATGAGAAATCAACTCACACCTGTCAGAATGGCTACAGCACAGAATGATTCAACAAACAGGAAATGTTGGCCAGGATGTGAAGAAACGGGAATCCTCCTGTGCTGTAGCTGAGATTGAAAACTGGTGCAGGCGCTATGGAAAACAATTCTGAGGTTCCTGAAAACATTAAAAATAGAACTGGCTTATTACCTAGCAATTCCCCTTCTGGGTATTTATCTGACGAAATCCAAAACACGAATTTCAAAAGACATATGCACCCATATGTCTACCTCAGCTCTATTTACAACAGCCCCAATAAGGTAGCAGCCTAGTTGCCATTCAGTAGACAACTGGATCAAAACCAGAAAAACATCGTCAACAACAACAACAAAAAAACCACAAACAACCACAGGTGACACATATATAAAATGGAACACAACTCGGCCAGAAAAAAATGTTACCATTTGTGACAACATGGACGGACTTAGATGGTATTATTCTAAGGAATATGGGTCAAACAGAGAAAAGCAAATACCACATGATCTCACTTGTATGTGGAATCTCAAGAAAAAATAATAAAATGGACACAGACTGATAGGGACAGAGAACAAAGTGATGGCTGCCAGAAGGGAGGGGGCTGGGAGCTGGGTGAAACAGGTGAAGGCTTTAAGACATACAAAATGCTGATTACAAAACAGTCACGAGGATGTGAAGTACAGCGTAGGAAATCTAGTCAATAATGCTCTAATAATTACGTATGGTGCCAGGCAGGTACTAGCGAAACCAGGGTGATCACTTCATAAATTATATAAAGGTCTCACGCTATGTAGTTCACCTGAAACTAATATAAAATAATGCTGAATGTCAGCTGTAAATGAAACATGAAAAAACAAAACAAAAACATGCTCTGAGATTTGGCTGGTTCTGTGGGAAAGATAATTTTTAAATAGCAAAGCACAAAATGTTGATGTCAGCCGCAGCACACTCAGAGCCCATGGACACAATTCCTTTTTCTAAGACCTCATTCATATAGCAAAGGAACAAATCAGACTTCCACACATTTCCTTTTCGTCTCTGATTCCATATGTGCCTTCGTCAGTCTTCAAAGCATCAGGTGACACCCAACCGGTCGCAGGTAGCCTCTCCCATTAGATCCGACCTGAGTCTTTGTAGTAAAGCGTAGAATCTTCCTCCTCACTGCCAGCGTCAGAGAAGTTCTCCACCGGCCAGTCTTTGCAAACAGAAAGATGAGCAATACATTTATTAGAAAGAGTGTCTGTCTCCCCCATTCGGCCTCCTCCAATTGAGGCTATGGGAAGACACAGAGCATCACCCTGATCTTTCCTGCAGGTTCTCAGGCCATCCCTGGACTCTGTGAGGTCAGAGCCCTTCAACAAGGCATTGGTCACAGATCCCAACCTTCCAGTCAGTGATAGCTGAAGGAATCACCTTCTTGTTCCCACTGGCCCACAATTGCTCTCCCCTCCAAACTTTCAACCTGAAATTGGAACTGTTATATACAAACTTGAGTGTGGCTCCTGTGACTGCACAACTGGATATGTATTTTCTTTTAATTCATCGAGTTAATAAATGATCAAGTGAAACAAACTAAAAAGAGTCACAGCTGGCCACTGGCTCCCCCAACGGATTGGCCAAAGCTAGAACTGAAAGATGTGGAAGGCGTATCCTCCCCTCCCCAGATTGTTCCTGCAGAGTCACTCGCAGGCTTGAACTGATCATTCACTCGTAGGAACTTCAAGGACTCATGTACACGTGCCAGGTGCTTCTTCAGACTCTGGGGACAGTCAAACAGTAAGGTCAACACCAGCTATTAAAGGATTCCCAGCAGGGGGCCCAACTACAAGCAGAGGAGACCAGCAGGGCTGGCACACCTCTGCTAGACGGAGTCAGAGTAGTGGTCGGGGCCACTTTGCTGTCCTCAGGAATCCCCTCTTCATCCACCTGAACACTGGATTAGAGCAGGAGGAAGGCAGTGGCAAAGACCCCTAAGAGGGTGAACGACTTGTACGATGAAAACTACACAGCATTGCTGCAACAATTAAAAAGGACACAGAATTTTAATGATGTGCTGTGATCCTGGCTTGGAAGGCTTAATATCGTTACCATTCAAATACAACTCAAAGGGGTCTGCCGATTCAGCACAACTCCTATGAAAAGCTCAATGTCATTTCTACAGAGATAGAAAAAAACAAATCATAAAATGCTTATGGAACCACAAAGGACCCCTGTAGCCAAAAGCATCTTGAGAAGGAAGAACAAAGACAGAAGCTCCATACTTTTTGGCTTCAACACACATGACAATGCTACAGGAATCTACAGAAAACAGTATGCCGCTGGTGTAAAGACAGACACATTGTTCTGTGGAACAGAAGACAAAATTCCCAAACACACATCTATGACCAAATGATTTTCAAGAACGGTGCCAAGAACACACCATGGAAGAAGGGGAGTCTCTTCAACAATCAACCCAATGGCAAAGCACCCACAGAACAGGAGAAAACACTTGGAAGCCTACTATCTGAAAAGGAGCTAATATCCAATATATATATGACATACCAAAACTTCATTATAAAAAGAAAGAAAAAGGAAAGGACCCGATTAAAGAAGGGAAAACGACTGAAAAAAAAGAAATTTATACAAAGAAGACATACAAATGACCAACAGACCTTTGAAAAGATGCTCAACAGCACAAATCACCAAGGAAATAACAATCAAAAGGACAGTGGAATACTGCCCAACACCCGTTAGACTGTATTATTCAAAAGTAGAAAAGATAATGTGTTGGCGAGGATGTGAAAACATTGGATCCTTTCTACACTGTTAGTGGGCATGCAAAATGGTGCAGTCATCGTGGAAAACAGCATTGAGGTTCCTCCCAGTATTACAAATAGAACAACCCTAGGACACACCCATCACACTTTTGGGTCTACATCCCAAGGGAATGAAATCAGGAGCTGCAGGAGATAAGTGCACGGCCCTGATCATTGCTGCATTGCTCATAACAACACAGACCTGGAGAAACAGCCCCTGTGTCCAGGGACAGGTGAGTGCATAAAGAAAAGGTGGTACGTGCATTCAGTGGACTTGCATTCCCCTTGAAAAATGAAGGGAATCCTGCCATTGGCAGCAACATGAATAAACCCGGAGGACATTATTCCACGAGATATAAGCCAGTCTTAACAACAAAGGAAAACACACACAAATAGTTTCTGATTCCATTTAAATGAGTTTCTAAAACAGTCAAATTCATAGACGAGAGAGTACAAGGGTGGTTGCCAAGAATTGAGGGGACAAAGAAATATAAAGTTACGCTGAAAGGGTGTACAGTTTCAGCCATGTGACATGAAAAACTTTTAGAGATTGGCTGTACCACAATGTACATACCATGCACACTACTGTAGTATATATTTAAATATGTACAGAGGTCAGATTTCATGTTATGTGTTTTGACCACAAGAAAAAATAAGTGAAATGAAATAGAAACTAAGGAGAACTGACCCTGGGTGGTCAAACACATGATGTGAGATATAAATGATGTATTACATAGTCGTACACCTGAAATCTATGTTACTTTACTAACAATTGTCACCCCAATAAATTTTTAAAAAATAGAAAAGAAAAAGAAAGAAAGAAATGGAGAGGGGAAGAGGGAGTGAGAGGGCGAGATGAAGGAGGAATATCGGAAGCAATGACAACAAAAAGCAGAGAAGGTAGAAAGGGAGTAGAGAAGAAAGGGTCTGGTTGTCACACAGGCCGATAAAGGAGCCCACAGGGCAGGAGGAAAGCTTCTGTCTCCGGGTTGTCAAGAAGACGTGTACAGCGTTTGCTCCAGAAACATGGCTGTTTCCTATCCCCATTCAAGAAACAGCCACATGGCATCTGAGGTCTGGGCAAGACTGGGCTCACAGCTTGATGTCACACAGCTTCTCCCGACCTTGAAACCACCACCTGTCCTGGGAACCCTCCCTGTGTCTTCGTATGCTGCTCTAAATTGTTTTCATCGTCAAGTGCGGCCTAAGGTTCTCAGAGCTGTTCTCACAAATCGAGTCTACTGGGCCACTGTCTCTGAATTCTTGGAACACAGCTGTTGGTTGCATTTCGTACCACACATCAGGGTTCCCTTCAGCACCACAGGGAAAGCACCATCTAGAAATTAAGGACTCCTAAGACAACTTGGTCTCAACAAGACAGTTTCTGGGGTAAACAAGTGATATTTTGCACTCTAGAAGTCTTAAAGATCTGCTTAGTGGGGCAAGTTTGAAGACTACAGGACAATGAAGTTCTACTAAAATGCATGTAATTCACAGGAGTCCTGGTTCAATGGAAACTCCCACTATAATTGGGCCCATTTTATATTTATCTTGACTTAAAATACTCCCTTCACTTGATTTCTTACAGAGCGCTGCAGAAGAAACCGTGACCCTATTTCCAGCCAAAGGTTCAGAACGACTGTGAGTAGTGATGCTCCTGCCTCACGGCTGAACTTTCCTTCCCCTGTGTTGCAATGCACAACCTCCCCTTTGTCCCATATGAACAAAGCCCAGTGCCACCCTGATGCTGAGGACCTGTCAATGACCTCTTAGCTCCTTTCAACACAGTGATGCTGACTCGCACACAAAGCCAGAGCTACGATGAGTGATGGAAGGCCCATTTTCCACATGAGACACACACTGTGTATTCTTAGTAAGAGTGTGTGAGGGGATATGTTAGACCTCCATGGAGAAAGTCACAGTGAGTAGCACCCAACTGTTCCTGGAGGCTCCTCTGGGCTCAGATTCCTCTAGAAATAGGGGTGGCATGGGGCTACAGCAGGGGCCAGCTGCAAGACGAGCCCTGCACAGCACTTAGCTATATTGGGTGGGAGGAGTCATTCTGAGTCCTTTAATAGAAAAACGACGTGAATGAGGGGAGTGGCAGATGTGACACAGCATGACCACTCAAAATGCCACGAGACATCCTAAGAGGTGATGGCCGTAAGTAATTGAAGTTGCCACAGATGCAGAACAGAGATTCTAAAACACACGTTGTCCATTTAGACCCCAGCGAACATTGCGTTGGGACGTGATGGATTTGCTTCCAGGTTAACTGCCATACACTTGGCACACAAATGGTACACACATTTAGAGTACAATGTGATTAGTATGTACACACCACATACCTATCCACAAAGATGCCATGAGATGAGAATGTTTATTGTGAAACATGACAGCTGCAACTTCAGGAACATAAATCTAGGGAAACACTCCTCACACAAAAATTTATACACACACACAAACTATAACACTCAGGGATGCACACAGAGACAGTCACTCCCACACATGCACATTGAATGACCAAATTGGAACTGGAGAACATGTAAACAATTCTGTACTTAGAAAGCCAGGTTCTATCATCACATCCCCAGTTCTCATCGCCAACAGGAAGCTGACATCACGGTGACTCTGCATTTTAAAGCCAGCAAGAAAACCCCTATTTTGTCATGTTCTCCACTTTTTGTCACCAAGTGAGGAATTCTAGAATACGCACCATCGACAGTGTCCACTGGAGCATCCTGAAATGATAGAAAATATGACAAGGATCAGATCATGCGGTTTGTGTTTGCACAGGTCTTTGGTTTCCATAATGACAATAGAAAACCAACGGGAACACTGGTGGGTCAAGAAACCCAAAACAAGAAATCAAGCAAAACTACTCATGTCAAAAGCCATACCTTTTGCTGCAGGGAAGTATCTCACATAGGCATTTTGGGTTGTCAGTTACACAGTTGTATTCCAAAAGGAAAAAAAAAAAAAACCACTGCATAGGAAAAAGATTACTCCCATATATTCTGTTCCTAATGCTGCCATTGTTGAATGCACATTCAAAACAAGTATCAGTTGGTAACAAATTCACACTCAACAGTCTCCTCAGCCAGAAGATTGTCTGTCTCATCTGGAATGAACATGCTAACATTTTCAATCTTAGTTTGACTGAGTGTACTAAAGGAGCATTTCTGTCTCAGAGGGTGGAAGGCAAGCTTACCGTGATAGGTTTGATGTCCTCATTGCAATTATCAGGGACAAGGTCTTCCTCTGAGATGTCAGGGAGAGCTACAAGAACACAGTAAATGTGCCATTGGTGATACTAGTCAAACACACTCAGGGAGATTAGCTTGATGCGGACATGAGAGAGACTGTGTGGCTATGGGATTTTCATATCTATGAGCTGAACATGTGCCGGGCCGCACTCCTTGGTGGAAGGCGCAAGGCCAAGGAGAGGAGAGGAAAGAAGTGAGACATGGGGTCTTTGGTGTCCAGCTAAATGGAATGTAATTAATTGGAAATACTCTGAAACCGGGTAAACAGTTAAATGCATGTTGTGTTTCAGTGAGAGATTTTCATGAATTTTTCTGTCCTTTTTAAAACACAACACAGTCGCACTTTTTCCTGAAATGTTACAAGACCATTGCAGTTTTCCCTGAATTCATATATGCTGTCCTCCCTTTTTCATCTCTATTATTGGATTTTCTTAACTTTTTGACAGTGGTGAGGTAGAAATGCTATTTACGCTGCTTTCAATAATTTGTGACTATGCAGGTCAGGAACCTGGATTCTATGCACAATGCTACGGATTCATCACTACTGCCTAGATCCAGTCTTTTTCATCATCTCCACCTCAGTTCCCATTAACAAATCACTCTAGTTTCACCCTCCTTCCAATCCTTGTTATCTCTACATTGTCCCTCCACTGTGAATCTGCCTGTGGCAGGGACGTCATATGAGTGAATCACAAATTATTTTCTTTCTGTGTCTGCCTGGTGTTACTAAGCATGTCAATTTCTCAATGTTCTTTCATGTTGCAGCATTTTTCAAAATTCAATTCCTGTTCATGACTGAATGACATTCCACTTTGGGTACACATCAGACTGTATTTATCCACTCATCACTTGATGGACTTTGGAAAAGTTTCCAACTATTGGCTGTTGTGAAGAATGTTGCTATGACATCCGTGTACTGATATCCTGGGATCCTCTAACTTTGACACATAATGTTATGATCTTCGTCAAACTTATAGAATGTCACAGCAGCAGGCATAAACCTTAGCATGAACTGTGCACATTTTAATCAATAAAACATTGATATCATTGCAATGACTGTAACACACGTATCACAGGAACGTCAGGTGTTAATAACAGGGAGCATTGGAGTGGTGGGCTGCGGGAATGAATGTTGTGTATCATTTTGTCAACTCCTTTGTTAATCCCAACCTGTTGTCAACAAAGTCTCTCAATGTGTACAAATTTGGAGACATTGTATTCTGGAGGGACCTATTCAGCAAAAGTTAAACACTCAGCTAACGTGAGCATTAGCTAAGGACATTGTCTGCTGTTCAACGTGAACCATATTTTGAGTTGTCAATGCATCTTGACTTCATAGTTACAGGAGTACTAATTTTGTGAAGATACTTAAATTTGCAGGCATAAAAGAAGAACGTGGCTTAACATTTTTGTAGTTTTCTGTTAAAACTAGGACACACAAAATTCTTCCTGCATTAACTTAATGAGCATATATCCACAGTACCTTCTGCTGGGTCCCTGTCAGGGTAGAACTTGAGGCGTGGCCACTCACGCACTCTTCTTTCCCATCTCTTGCTGGAAACTGATAAGTGGGATCTGTTTATGGGAAGATAGCTTCCCTTATCCTGGCTGCTACTTCCTGGGAAATACATGACAATAGAATCTTTGACATCTTACTGGCAGGAGATCATAGGGACTTTAGGAATAGTTTATTCACACTTCCAACTATTGTTCCCTTATTTCACCAGCTAGCTGAGTAGATGACCCACAGGACATAAAGATGGACCTAGAAATATCTTGTAGTTTGCTATGCAACTAAATCCCCCAACAGACAGGTTTTGTAGAAAAAATCTTTAATTAGCTGAGGCATTATAGAAACGCAGCAAAACACAGTGACTACACCTGAGTTCCAATCCTCTACAGAAGCTGCACATACCTGAAAGATATGGAGACTGCTCTTGGACTCAGTACTCCGTTTCAAAGTGAGAAAATGTGAAGAGGACCTCCTTGTTAGTATTATGTGATGAGGCTAAACAAAATTAAATACCGTAAAGCCTCCAGGCAAATCAAAGACAGGTGTGTAATTGCTCTGACTTTCCAATCATTGAGTGGCTGCAGAATGAGCTAGACACTTGTTGAGGTTAAATACAGATAACACCTGGATGGTTCCACCTAAAGGGCATGAGGGAGGTGACTTTTCATCCTCTATATGGGTGTGATGCTTACAGCTCATGGAGAGTGTGTGTTATCATCTCTTGTGATGCCCACAGCAGCGCCACCTCAAGGAAGGCAAGCCAGGGTCGTGACCCACTTTTTACAATAGTGGGCGTAGAAACTTTGCATGATTAAGCAACTGGCCCTGACTCACAACACTGCTATGTGATAGATCTGGGACCACTATTTGGTTGATGTCCTAGGCATAGAGACCAGAGGCCCTGAGACAACTGAGATCATGCCCGGGACCCCTGAACCTCCAATCTCCAGGCCCCAAGGTTTCTGCCAGGGAGAGATGATGACCTCGACCAGGTGGTGGAGCCATGAGGATCCAAACCCACAACACAGCCCTACATTCCACGTTTCAGTCCCGGACACAAATGCGACAGTTTCCTACAAACCAAGACCCTCTGAAAGAGCAGGGGAGTCCACACTGGTGGCTATCGGCCCTGAAGGGCTTCACACTCTCAGCGTTTTCTCACCAACTGTCCCCTCAACAGAAAACCACCCTGAGTGACCAGCAGTCTGTGGGCCTCCCACGCCACCTCAGAACATTCTGGACCAACTCCCACATGACAGCTCTGCCAAAAATAGCTTCCGTTTAATTGACCTACTCTGATGAGCAATTCATGTACGTGACCCGGGAAAGCGGCCTTCTGCACTGGTGCCCTGGTAATTCATAATTAAGTGAACTAAGGCTCAAACCTCCACTGTCTGCTGACGACTGATGTCAGCACCCTTCTGAACAGGCTGGCCTCGGGCCTGGCAGAAAGCGGGCAGTGACTGCACGGGTTCTGAGTGTCCACATCGCTGCCTATGGCTTCCCTCACCTCAACCCAGGATCCAACTGCCCCTTCATCCCTCCCGACACTGCAGAGGCATGAAACAGATCCCCATGTCCTCTGAGAGGGACACTTCATTAGTCACAGCTTGTGAACTCACCCCAGACCCTCCTAATCTGTCATCCATGTTCATGCCACCCACTCATTGACTGGGTCACGGCTACCACTCTCCCGGCCAGGAAGCACCCGGAGACACAGGGACCCTGTGTACTTCAACCCATGCAATCCCACCATGAAAACCCAGTGGGAATATAAAATGTGCACCCATTGTGGAAACAGTATTGAAGTTCCTCATAATATTGCAAATAGATGCACTAATCCCGCTTCTATTTATCCATTCCAAGCAGTGGAAATCAGCATCTCCAGAGGTAACTGCATGGCCCTCATCACTGCTGCTCTGCTCACAACAACCCACATCAGGGGAAAGCATAAACAAAATACATTTAATACATATTATTCACTGTGAACAAGAAGGGAATCCTGCCATTTGAAGCATCGCGAATAAACCTATTCTATGTGAGATAAGCCATTCTCAGAAAAAAGCAAAAACACATACTTTATGATTCCATTGAAATGAGTATGTAAAATAGGCCAACTCATAGAAACAGAAAGTACAAATGTTGGTGCCAAGAGTGGGGTGGGTATATGGAGTCACTATGAATGGGTGTACAGTTTCAGCAATGAGAGATGAAGAACACGCAGAGATGGCCTGCACAATGATGTACATATAGTGAATTCTACTGTACTATATACTTAAAAATGTTCAGAGGTTGGATTTCATGTTGTGTATGTTCTCCACTTTAAAAAAAGTAAGTATAAAAGGATAAAAAGTAAACAAACTAAAGAAAGAAAAAGACGAGTGAGAGTGAGTAGTGGGTAGAGAAAGTGAGGCAGAAGGAATAAGATAGAATGAAAGAAGCAATCAAAACAGAAAGTCTTGAAGGAAGGAGTGAGTAAAGTACAAAGGGTCTGGTTGTCCCACAGGCAGATTAAGAAGGCCACAGAAAGGAGGGAGCTCCACTCTCCAGGTTGTAAAGATGTTGATACAGTGTTTGCTCCAGGAACTTGACGGTGTCCTATCGAATCCCCATCCGAGAAACAGCAAAATAGCATCTCAAGTGTGGGCACGGCTGGACACAGGGATTGAGGTCATGCTGCTTCTGCGGACCTTGAAATCTCCACCTGATTACCACGTGACCTGGGTGCCCTTCCTGTGTCTTCCTCAGCTACTCTAAATTGTTGTCATCGTTATGTCCTGGAAAAGCTCTCAGAGCTGTTCTAACACATCTATTCCACTAGGCGGCTCTTGGTTAATTCTCGAAGCCCAGCTGTTGGTGCTAATCATTTTAATACAGCATCTCACACTTCAGGGTTCACTTCAGCACAAGGGGAAACTATCATGGAGATTGAAGGACTGCTGGGATAAACTTTTCTCTAGTAGGAAGTTTCAGGGGTAAACAAGTGACATTTTACATTCAAGCTGTCTCATTTTTCTTGGCTTTGTAGACAAAGGATTGAAACCTAAATGATAATCAAATTTTCTAAAATGCATATTATTCAGAGTAGTCCTGCTCCAAACAACACTCACACTTAGTTTGTCTTAACTTATATTTATATTGCCTTAAAATAACTCCCTTCACTTGATTTCTTCCAAAGCCCTTCCGAAGAAACCATGACCATATTTCTCTGTGAATGTTCTAGAAGGATATGTGTGGCCATGCCCTGTCACTCCAATGAATTTCTCTTTCCCTGCCTTACAATGCACTACCTTTCTCTCGTCCTCCAGAGAAGGGGATTCGGTGCCACCCAGTTGCTGAGTCCTGATGATGACCTCTCAGTTCCCTTTCAATGTACAGTGTTTCTTGCCTACACGCAATAATCATAGATGGCATGAGTAATGGAAGGTAGATTTTCGACGTGAAAATGGCATTGTGTATTCTTAGCAAGAGTCTGGCAAGTCAAATGTTAGATATCTATGGACAGTCACAGTGAATTGCCCCCAACTGTAACTGGAGGCATCTCCTGGCTCACATTCCTACAGAACAGGTTGTGGTATGAGCTACACTAGGGGCCCCCTGCAATAGGACGGAGTCCTGCCCAGAACTCAGCTGTGTTGTGTGGAGGAGTCGATCTCAGACCTTTGATAGAAATCTGTTGTGAATTAAGTAAGTGCTAGCAGTGACATGTCATGAGCATTCGAAATTCCATGAGAGGTACTAAAGGTGATAGTCATAATTGAATGAAACTAGCATTGATGCACGGTCAGGAGTTCTGAACCGAGTTTGTCACTTTAGAACCCAGCGGGCACTGTCTTGTGTGGTGATGGATTTTTCCAGGTTAATTGCCATCTACATGGCATACAATGGGTGCACACATTTATCTTATTGTGATTAGTACATATGCCACATAGCTATCCACTCACAATGCCATGAGATGGGAATGTTTTTGTGTGTGCTCTCTTTTTTAAAATTAAAGTTTATCGGGGTGACAATGGCTAGTGAGATGGGAATTTTTATTGAGAAAGTTGGTGCCAGCATTGGTGGACTTTACAGGAATATTAATCTAGGGAAATACTCGACACATAAGAAAAAAAAACACAAGCACAAACACTCAGAATCACACAAATGGATGCATAGAGATACAAACTCACTCCCACATAAGGCCATCGAAACTTGTGGGTGGTACTGCAGAACATGGCCTCAATTATATACCTAAAAGTCAGTTTCTATCACTAGGTCCACAGTTCTCATTGCCAGCAGGAAGCTGGCATCAGAGTAGCTCTGTACACTAAAGTGAGCATGAAAGCCTCAGCTGTATCATCTTCTAGATCTTTCTTCACTAAATGAGGAATTTTAGAATACGTACCAACTCCAGTGTCCACTGAAGCCACCTGAAATGAAAGAAATATGATGATGACAAGATCGGTGCCAGAATGTGTGGGCACAGATCTTTGGGTCTCTTAATGACAGTAGAAAACCAATGGGACAACTCGTACGTCGAGGGTACCCATACAAGAATAGAGAAAAACTACTCCTGTCAAAAGCCATGACCTTTTGCTGGAGAAATTTCTCACGGAGGCATTTTGGGTTGGCCGTTACACAATTATATTCCCAGGGGGAAAAAAATGCTGCCTAGGAAAAACTCACTCCTATATATTCTGTTCTTAATGCTGCTATTTTCTAATGTATTTTTGAAACATGTATCTGTTGGTAACAGGTTGACACTCAACATTCTCCTCAACAAGAACATTGTATCATCTGTAATGGACATGCTAATATTTTCATATCTTAACTTTACTGAAATGAAATAAAGTACCACTTGTCACTTGGAGGAAGGAGGGTGAGCTTACATTGGTGGTAGATGGGACCACATCTGCCCATCTACTGGGAAGCTCCTCAGTCAGGGCCTCAAGGAGATCTGTGAGGACACAGAGTAATGATCAGTCATTGCTGGTGCTGCTTAGGGACTATAGATGCCTTTGTGCAATAAGGACATGGGATGAGAGTGTCCCAATGAGGATGACAAGTGTGAACTGAGGTGCGCTGGTGCACCCTCCTCACTGGATGAAGGAAGGCCAAGGAACAGAATGTTTGTTTTTCTAGATAAGGGGAACCTGGTCCATGTGAAAGAGTCAGTCCAACAGAGAGTAAACACTGAAAAGCATGCTACGTTTCAATGACAGACTCCTATGATTCCCGCTGCCTGTTTGGAAATTCACATAAATCGCCATATTATTCCTGACTTCTTCCAAGAGCTTTTGTTTTCCTAAAGAATCCACAGATGCTCCAAATGTATGTATCATTTCTTCTGTAAGATTATGGAATGGATGAAAAAGCAAACTTCATTAGGGAACTGCACTCAATTCTAAGGAAGTTATCCCATGATATCTATTCACTAATCATTTCCATAAAGAAAATTAAATACAGAAGATTTGAAAAGGCTGAAACCACATTATTTAAAAGAACCACTATTAATCCTGTTTACCTTCTCTCCCAGTCTTCCTTTATATACAATATGTGTGTCCATTGAGCCAGAGTCTATCCATACTTGCATTGACATTGACAGTGGGATAGATTGTTATGGAGGGGCATGGAGGGGAGCACTGACTCTCTACGGCAGCTGCACAAGAGATTTGCTACAAGGGTGATGGGCTCCAGGCTCCTCACCAGTTTTCCTTTGAGTTCTTATAGGCCACTGTCCCGTGGGTATGTGCTTATAAGGTTTGAGCATTTGTAGGGCTGGTTGAGACTTTGTCTCCCTGTTTAACTCCTTGGGGACCGAGGCTGAGGAGTGAACTCAGGAGTGACAAATGTGGATCCACATGATCCAACATGGGGATGCCACACCTCTAAGGATTCAGCTGGTCAGCCGCAGGTGGATCCTACGTGTGCCTTTCACACCGACAACAATGGCAAACTCAGCTGTTAAATGCAGCTGTAGATGCCCCGGGCTGTGTGACCCTGAAGACACCTCTCACGATTTGCAGTGTTTGGGAACTCAGTAGACACTAGCCTTCTGGGCATAGACACGGAGGCTGGGACTCTCTTGCTGTTTGGCTAGTGACCCTGTGGCTGAGGGGTGAGTGCAGGTCGGTGTTCAAGGGCATCAGTTATGGGAACCATGCCTAGGTTTACATTTTGGCTCCTCCCCTAGAGGTCAAGAGCTTTGGCCATTCGTGTCTACACCATCTCCATGTGAGGAAAAGGAATATTAAACCTCTAGGAGCAGCTGAGTTGAGGGAAAATGAGGTACATGTGTAAAGTTTGTGGTAGTGCCAAGATTTATTTATTTATTTATTTATATTTATTCATTTGATTATTTTTGATAGTTGATGTCTATATGGTGTTGCGCATGTGGGCCAATTTTCTGAGAAATTCAAACACGCACACTCTCACATTCTAATCACACCACACACATTTACAAAAGAACCCTCCCTTCCCCAAACCTCAAAATCAGAAATCTCACCACCTAAATGTTGTCATTGCTTCTGCGGACCTTGGAAGTGGTCACAGTCCTTTTCTGGACAATAAGTTAATCTCCTTATCCCCACATACACATTCCCAGCAGGAACCTGGAATCAACTGGGCCTCTCCAGACCACACCAACAAAATGCCCCACCTTCCTCAGGACCAAGATTTATTTCAGAAAGTGATGTCAGAATACATACATGTATCATCTCCTGTGGCATCCTCCTGCCATGAGAGAAAAGAAAACTCTGTGAGAATCACATAAAGCTGGGCATTCTTTGCACAGGTGTTCTGTTCTTGGTGACTTTAGGACACCAGGTGGAAAACAGTGGTTGAGTCAATGAGTCCAAAAGAAAACCTCCAGAACTCCTGTGCAAAGGGCTCCTTCTCTTCACGGATGGTCACCCAAGCCTATTTGCATGGAGAAACACAAAAGACTATATCAAAAAGGAAAGTGTTTTCCTGAGGACAACCCTCGCTCACATACAGTCTGTAACTGACACTGTCATTTTTGAATCCCCGTTCGAATCAAGTATCAGGTGGCCTAGACTCTCTCTCGATGTTCTCCCTGCAGAGAAAGTTGTGTCCATCAACTACACTGTACATCCTCACATTTTCACACCTCAATTGTAATGAAAAAGAAATGCAGCAACATTCCTCACTTAGAAGGAGGAGGACTAGCTTACCTTTATGGAAGATGGCTCCACCGCATAAGCCCACCTACTGGGAAGCTCCTCCAGCGGGGCCTCCGGGGGACCTGTGAGGGCACAGAGTATAAGTGTCGGTCATTGCTGGTGTTGCTTATGAATTTCTAAGGAGCTGTGCTCAATATGGAGGTGGGGAAAGAGTGTATGGCTGAGGAACGTTGATAAGGCTGAACTGAGCTGCTAAAGGCTGAAGGTTTGGTGAAAGAAGTAAAGACAAGGAGAGGAGCACGAAAAGATGACAAAGAGAGCCTTTGCCTTTCTAGCTAAAGGGACCCTAATCCCCGTGAAATCGTCCATCTAAGAAGAGTAAGCACTAAAATACATGCTGTGTTTCAAATGCAGACTCCTGTGACTCCTCCTGCATGTTGTGAAATTCTGCTAACTTCCCATGGCCTTCTTCACTGGCGCCAGGCTATCTTACCCCAAATCCACACATGCTCCTACTGTATTTATCATCTCTTCTGTAAGGTTATGTACTTGATAAACAGAAACATTCACTGGGGGACTCAACTCAGTTCTAGACAAACTATACCATTGTATTTTTTCACTAACACTTTTTCATCAAGACATTCAAACACAGGATTTTGCAACTCGGAAAATCTCATGACTTAAAACCACCACTATCAGTGCTGTGAAACTGCCCTCCCAGTCTCCTTGATTCAATGTCTGTGTCCATTGAACCAGAGTCGGTTAATACTCACACTGGCAATGGCAGTGGGAGAGGTCATTATGGAGGGGCCGTGGTGGGAGTACTGCCTCTGTACCCCAGCTGCGCAGGAGATTTACTACAAGGGTGACGGGCACCAGGCTCTCCATCACTTTGACTTTCTTTTTCTTTTCTTTTTCTTTCATTTCTTATTTTTCACTGTCCTTTGGGTTTGTGCTGATAGGGTTTGAGTGATTTCAAAGCTTATAGTGATGTAGTCTCCCTGACTATGAGCTGGCTGAGGAAGGACCCCAGCAGTGACAGATGTTGAGCTACATGGTCCTACCTGTGGGCATCACACCTCGTAGAATCTGAACTGAGCTGGAGCAGGTGGATCTTACGTGTGCCTCTGACACCAATGACTCTGCTAAAGTCAGCTGCTCCACGCACATGTAGGTGCCCTTGGCTGTATGACCCTGAGGACACCTCTCACAAGGGGCAGTGTGTGTGAGCTCTCTAGACATTAGCCCGTCCAGGCATGTACACAATGCTGGGACTCCCTTGCTTTGTGAGTAGTGATCCTGTGGGTAAGGGGTGCTTGAGGGTCAGTGGTCAAGAGCATCTACTTTGGGACGCATCCCTGGGTTCACATTTTGGCTCATCCTCTAGAGGTCAAGAGTTTGTGCCATTCATGTCTGCACCATCTCCAAGTGAGGAAACGGAATATTAAACCTCCAGATGCAGCTGTGGTGAAGGATCAATGTAGTACTTATGCAAAGTGTGCAGTCGTGTCAAGATTCATTTTTATTTTAAAATTGATGTCTATATTGTGTTGTGCATGTGGGTCAATTTTCTGAGACAGTCAAGCACTCACACACTCTCACATTCTAATCACACCATTCACATTTACAAAAAAAACCCCTTCCCCAAACCTCAAAATCAGAAATCCTGTGGCTAAGGGGTGGATGCAGTTCAGTGGTCAAGAGCATCAACTTTGGGACCCACCCCTGGGTTCACATTTTAGCTCCTCCACTAGAGTTCAAGAGCTTGTGCCATTCATGTCTGCACCATCCCCTTGTGAGGAAAGAAAATAGGAAAGAAACTTCCGATGTAGTTGTGGTGAGGGAATAAAACCACGTATTGTGTGCAGTAGAGTTGAGGTTTTCTTTAGAAGATGGGCACGTGTATTGGGTGTAAGTGGGTAAATCTCATGAGGAAGTCACACACTCACAGCACTGACATCTGCAGTCACACCACACACATTGACACAAGAATATCACCCAAACTGCAAACAAACAGACCTCACCACCTAAATATTAGAGATTTTGGAGACTGTAGAACTGGCCCAGTCCTTTCTGGACAATCATTAAGCCTCATTGAACTGCCAAACTCATTCCTAGTAGGAATCCAAAATCAGGTGGGCTCTACAGACAACCAGCGAGGAAGTCCCACTTTCTCCAGCACCTAGATTTTTCCACAGCAAGTGCTTCCAGAATACATACATGTTTCTGTGGCTGCATCCTCCTGGGGTTAAAGAGAAGAAAACAAGGTGAGCATCTCATTAGTATGGGCACTCTTTACACAGGCTTTCTGTTCTTTTAGTGACTGGGGGACACCGGGTGAGAAAGAGTGCTTGGGCCTGTGACCCCAAGAGAAAACATCCAGAACACTGGTGCAAACGTCTGGAGCATTTCATGGGTGGTCTCTCAAGCTCCTTTGGATTGGCAAATACAAAATACTTCTCGAGGAGGAAAGTGTCTACAGGACAATGCTCGCTAACATACAGTCTTCAATTAACACTGCCATTTTTGAATGCCATTCCGAAACAGGTATCACACTGCACTCTCTCCTGGTATTTCCCCCAGCAAGTAAATTGTCTGCATCACCTGGACTTTACCTGCTAACATTTTCATATCTTAGTTTTACAGAATGTAATAAAGCAGCATTTCTGCCTCAGAGGGAGGAAGGCAAGCTCACCTTGAAATGTTCGATGGATTCATTGGACTTGTCCCTGGGAAGGCCGTCCTCCGGGATGTCAGGGAGAGCTAGAATAAATGTGAGTCATTGGTGATACTACTGAAACATACTCAGGGACATTAGCTTGATGTGGACATGAGTGAGAGTATGTGGGTGTGGGTATTTCAAACTATGAGCTGAACATGTGCCAGGATGACCTCCTTGGTGGAAGAAGCAAGGCCGAGGGGAGAGAAGGAAAGAAATGAGACATGGGGACTTTGGTGTCTAGCTAAACAGACGTAATTGATTTGAATAATCTAAAAATGGGTAGACAGTGAAATGCACATGCGTTTCATTGAGAGATTTTCATGACGTTTTGCCCACTTTAAAACACAACAAATTCGCACTTTTTCTTGAAATGTTAAAAGACCATTCCAGTTTTCCATGAATTCATATATGCTCTCCTCGCTTCATCATTTGAAGTATTGGATTTTCTTAACTTTTTGACAGTGATGAAATATACATACACTACTTATTTAAATATACTCTTTATGCTGCTTTTAATAATTTGTGATTCTATAGGTGAGGAACATGGATTATATTTACGATGCTATGGACTCCTTACTACTGTCTAGCTCCAATCTTTTTCATCATCTCCACCTCGGTCCCATTGACAAATCACTCTATCTACTCCCTCTTTGCAGCCCTCGTTATCTCTACTTTCTCTCTCTGGGAATCTGCCTGTTGCAGGACCTCATATAAGTGGAATCACACATTATTTCTCTTTCTGTGCCAGCCCGATGTCACTAAGCATGATATATTTACAAGGTCCTTTCGTGTTGTAGCATATTTCAAACTTCAATTCGCATTCACGACTGAATGGCATTCCCCTATGTGTATACATCAGATTGTATTTATCCAGTCAGCACTTGATGGACTTTGGAAAAGTTTCCATCTGTTGGCTGTTGTGAAGAATGTCACTATGACGTTCGTGTACAGATATCCTGGGATCCTCTAACAGTGACACATAATCTTATGGTCTTGGCCAAACTCATGGACTGGCACAGCACCAGGAGTGAATCTTAATGTGACTGTGCACATTCGAATCAATAAAACATTGATATCACTTCACTAAGCGTAACAACTATGTTACAGGTACGTGGGGTGTTATTAATACAGGACCCCGGAGGGGTGGGCGTGAGAAAGCTGTGTATCATCTTGTCAATTCTTATGTTAATCGCAACCTATTCTCCACAATCTCTATCAATGCTCACAAATGTCCAGGAGGGATCTATTCAGCTAATGGTAGAAAATCAGCTAATGTCTGAGCATTAGCTTGTGATATGTTTTGCTATTCAACGTAAACCAAATTTTGAGTTGTCAATGCATCTATACTTTTATAGTTACAAATGTACCATTAAATGACAACATTTCAATTTGCACACAGGAAAAAGAATGCGAATTAACATCTGTATGGTTTCCTCATAAAAATGGGACTGAGTAATTCTTCTTGAATTAACTTAATGAGCATATTTCCACAGTACCTTCCTCTGGGTCCTCTAAGGGATGGACCCTTCGGGCTGGACGGATGTGTACTCTCCTGGAGCACATCCTCCTGAGGACACCTGATATTCTCATCTTCAGGGGAACTGTGTCCTCATCCTGGGAAATGCATGACAAGAGAGAACCGCTGACTTCTTTCTGGCGGCAGACCATAGGGACATTAGAAATAATTGATTCACACTTCCAACTATCGGTGTCTTTATTCACCAGCTGCCCAGATGACCCTCCTGAAGCCAAGTTGGACCTAGGTACATCGAGCAATTTGGGGTACACCTAATTTGCCAACAGGCAGATTTTGTTGGCAAACACCTTTATTTAGATGAGACATTCTAGAAACACAGCAAAGGCCAGTGAACAGCCTTGTAGCTCTGGCTTGAATCCCACTTAGAAGCTGCACTTACCAAGGAAAGTTACGGAGACCCCTCTGGGCCTCAGTGCCTGTTCTGAGATGCGGGAATGTGAGGACGACCTCCTTATTGGTATTATGCAATGAGGCTAAACACAATACTGGCAAATCCTTCAGAAAAACAAATAGCTGGTGCTATGTAAGTATTCAGAGTGTCTAATCATTGAACGACTGCAAGAATGAGCTAGATAGACCCGTGGTGTGGTTAAATGGGGAGAGGAGATACGGATGGCTCCACAGCAAGAGAGGGTGAGAGGTGACTTGTCTTCCTTTACAAGAGTGTGATGCTTCATAGCTCATAGACAGTATCCGTTATCATCTCCTGTGATGACCACAGCTGCCCTATGTCAGGAGAGGCAAAGCAGGGGCTTTGACCCACATTTTACGGCAAATGGCACAAACATTTAGATAGACTAAGTGGCTCACCCAGACTCGCAACACTGCTGTGTGAGGGATCTGGGAGTAGGAAAAAAGTGGTTGGTGTCCAGGGCACAGAGAACAGAACCCCTGAGTCACCTGAGATCATGCCCTGGACCCTGGAACCACACCAACCCTCAAATCCTTCTGCCTCAAAGTTTCTGTGGAAGCAGGTGATGCCCTGGGCGAGGTGACTGAGCTACGGACAGTCCAGATTCATAACACAGCCCTGCCTTCCACATGTTAGTCCTTGACTCAGATACAGCAGTTTCCTTCAAACAAAGCCCCTCTGAAGGACCAGGGCAAGGCCACACGTTGGGCCATCCTTCCTCAGTGTCTTCACTCTATTAGTGTTCCACACCAAGCTTTCCCCAGGATCAGGTGACCACTCTGAGGGACCAGAGGTCTGCGTGCCTCCCATCCAGCTCAGAACATTCTGGGTCAACTGCCATGTGACCACTTGGCCAAAACTAGCTTCCCTTTAATTGACCTACTCTGGATGAGTGGTTCATGCACATGACCCAGGAAAGCTGCCATCTGTGCTGGTGCTTTGGTAGACAGCTCAATGAATTACGGCTCAGCCCTCCACTGTGTGCAGATTACTGACGTGAGCACTCATCTGCGCAGCCTGAACTCGGGCCTGACTTAGAGCGGGAAGTGGCAACACAAGCTCTGAGTGTCCCCTCCCTGCCCGAGACCCCCTCACTACATCACAGCCTCTACAACCTCCTCATCCCACCCGACCCAGAAGAAGCAGGTGGCAGAGTCCCGTTCCTCTGAGAGGGACCCTTACTTAGTCCTAGCCAGTGACCCTCCCTGACAACTACCCAGGCCCTCGTAATCCTAGTCCTTTGCACCCACTCGAGGCAAGGCCATGTCGCACTGATCTCCCAGGAAGCACCCACACAGCCAGGTCGCCTGTGCACTTCAACCCATGGATTCTCACAGTGTTGTGTCCTTCTATTCTTAAAACCTCTGGATTGAGACTGCTGATGTCAGGTGTTGGATTTTACAACTGCAGTCAGAGGAGTTGCCCTGACCCCGACCCAGTGAAAGCAACGTGTCTGTGCCTGCGCTGAATCTATTCTCCTGAAGAACGAGTGCAAAACTGGCACTAGGAAATGCTATAGTTTTCTACATTTAGGAAAATAAACGTCAGCCCTCGGGTTGGAAGAATCAGGAATGTACATTAAGTGATATGAATAAACTACAGATGAATTGATCACTCCACAGACAAATTGGGGTGGTGGAAAGGACTTAAAAAATGAGGAAAATATTTTCAGTAACAGGTGACGAGCCTGCTGAAGGAGCAGCATTCGGGCGATCAGTGGGAACGTACCTCCACAGCAGTTGAGATTTCCCATCGCTAGGATCTGAGGTGTGAGAGCCTAAGAAGGTCTCGCCTCTTTCCTCTCAGTACACAGAGTGACAGTTGGAAGGGAAGGCAGTTGGGCATCATCACGTTACCATGGTGACCTGTCATCTTAGAACTTTCAGGGAGAACACTGTCTACACTACTACAGGGGCCCAACTGCTGCTTTCTAGACTAGTGTGTGTGTTTACATGACACATGTGGCATTTAAGAGTGCATGTTTGGTTTCAAATACTGAATCCCCTCATTATTATGCATGTCATGGAAACAGGTTACACGAGAAAAATGACCTGCCACCTACATATATTTGATAGTGAAAATTACAGGGTGAACACGAACAGGGCCAACATGTTGAGAATCACAATTTGTTCCATTCATGTTTGATAGATCACTCCCAACCATTTTCACTATTCCTGAGACTCCAGACTTTCTAGAAAGAACAGCTTGAGATCAGTTCCACATAAAAAGCAGAAGTAATAGTGTTAAGTCCGGGAATCTTTCAACCCTCAGAAAGACAGAGACACACAAGACAATGTAAGTCACACAGCGAGGTTTATTTCCAGCTAGCTGGGGTCCCCATCTCTGCCCGACGCAGCGGGTTTTAACAAAGGACCCCTAGCCTACAAAGCTAAGGGTTTTTATAGCAGTTCTAAGGTGCTTAGTAATTACTAAAGTCTTAGGGAGTACAGTATGGACTTTAATTTTTACATAACTAAGACATTTTGTAATTTTTAAAGTCTTAGGGAGTGCAGATTGTGCTATGTTTCAAGGAGTTCACAATAGATACGTTTTAAAAGCTTTCATATCAGGAGATAAAACATCTGGTCTCTATGCCCACATCCTGGAACTAACAATTAGGCCATTAGGTTGTTTTAAGCTCAAGGCTGTTAGGCTGTTAATCTTACTCTGACTTTAAAGTAACAGTTTTTGAGCCCAGGGCTGCCAGGGCTGTTAACCCTCTCTTAACCGTAAAGCGGCAGTCCTTATGTTAACAGTCCCTTACATTCCCCCTGTTTGTTGTTTATAATGAGGAATCTTGCTCATTTATGGGCCAGCTGAGGTCTCCAGGGGCGGGCACTCTTTTATATTGTTGTCTGAGGACCATGAGCTGGACAGTATTAACCCGATCTTTTACAAAATTAATAAGCTTGTTTAATATGCAAGGGCCAAAGGTTAAAATAAGCACAAGTAAAATAATTGGGCCTACTAAGGTTGATACTAAAGTGGTGAACCAGGGGGATCTATTAAACCAAGTTTTAAACCAGTTTTTTTGAGCTTTTTTTTTACGTTTTTTTTTTTTTTTTTTGGCTAGCCCTTCTCTAACTTTTGTCATAGATTCTTTTACTACCCCAGTATGGTCAGCATAAAAACAGCATTCTTTCCCCAGTGTAACACACAATCCACCTTGTTGGAGGAACAACAAATCAAGTCCTCTTTTATTTTGGAGTACTACTTCAGATAGGGAGGTGAGCGACTTCTCTAAATGACTAATAGAGGTTTCTAACCTTTTTATATCCTCATCTATGGCCGCTCTCAGGGAGGTCATTTCTGATTGTTGAGTAGCTAGGGAAGCTATGCCGGTCCCGGCTCCGGCTATTCCTAAACTGAACAGAGTGGCAATGGTTAGAGCAGTGATGGGTTCTCTTTTACTTCTCACACTTGTGTCACTATCCCAATGTAAATATATACTCTCCTCAGGGTGATAGAGAACACGGGGCAATACAGCTACCAGGACACAGAATTTATTAGAGGCGTTGAAGACCGAGGTAGATAGGCACGGGGTGAGGCCAGTCTTTGAACATATCTACCATCCATTAGTATTGGGGATGAACCATTTGATGTCACTTTTCCAACTAGGGGTGTGGTCTATGGAGGCACATAGACTTAGCTTAGCCCGGGGCACTTTCCCTAAACAGGTTCTATTGCCACTTACTAGTTGCAAGGTTAAGCCAATTTTACTATCCCCCCATGAACACTGAGAGGGGTTCTTACTGTTAGAGGCAGTGTAAGTGGCATTAAGCCCAATTGCCTCGTAGAACGGGGGCTTAACGTCATAGCACAGCCAACAGGAAGTTGTGAGGTTAGGACTGGTGGCATTAAGGGTCTCATATACAGTGTGCATTAGTTTCCGTAATGAGTCTTCAGTAGCTTGTGTAACAGGGGTCGAAGGAGTTACAGGGGTCTTGGGCTGGGTTCCTTCGACTTTTCTTGTGGTGTCTTTATCCCTGGATATTCCTGGGGTCTTGGTAGGGATAAGAGGGGCCAGTACTTTATTTGGACCTACCTGAGTGCTAATTGTTTCGACCGACAGTCGAATAGTCAGAAGACTGCCGGGGTGTGGGCCCATCCATACCAACCGACCCATATCTAATTGGAACCCCCAAGTTAATCCTGAAAACCAACCACGCTCTTTCCGTGCTGCGTATTGGTTAAATTGGACACGTACCTGGGGTACTTGGTTGTGGGGGTCCCTAAAGGAGAATTTGACAAGATCTTTATTCCCAATGTCCCACTGTCGAGGCCCATCATAGGAGGTGACACAACTCCAGCTACCACAATAGTAGCAGTCTGGGCCGCCACAGGCTTTCCAATTGTTTCTGAGGTTCCCCGGACAAGCCCAAAACCCTTGTGCACTATGTCCTTGATAGGTGTCGATTAAGGCCCGCTTGGACCTGACT